>NW_027287073.1:685000-1152500 GCF_022747635.1 Hetaerina americana | reverse complement strand
AATTATGTAAGTATTATTGTCCTAATAGGTGATTAATAGGAAGTTAATTGGAAATGTCTCAGTGAGGCACTCTGACGGAATATGTTGCCAGATTGGTGCTATGAGAAAATAGAATAAATTACCAGATAGCAAAAGAATAATTCGGAGTGCTGCTCAACATATATCGGCGGATTAATTGGACTTATTGTGATGGATGAAGGACTAATTAGTACTAATCCGTTATCGTTTATCATTATTTGAACCAGCACCAGCAATACTGTACATATGAACTCTACGTTGAATAAGATTGAATTTTATGTTTACGCCTAATTACTGTGATTACGCTTTAGTTAGGTCGAATTTGAAATACACGGTAAATATTTGGTATCCATGGGAAACAAAATTAAGTAAGAAACAAGGAAAATTACAGAGAAAACCACCAAGTTCGTTTAAAATTGCTACGAGATGTGAGTAAGCGTGACTGGTATGTTGGAGGAATTAAAATGGAAGCTTCTTGATTCTCGAAGAGAATAGGCAAAAAATTAGACTTTTAGAAAGGTTCAGGGCAGCTGAGTTTTCTTGCGATACCGAAGGGATTATTACTTCACCAAATCATGTTGCTAGATTCGATCACCGAAATAAAATAAAAGATATGGGCACCGACATCGGCAAATTAAAGTACTCGTCCTTCTCTCGCGCGGTACGGAGTCATAACAAAATGGAACCCAAGCGCCTGAAAAAGTCAAATCAATGACTAAATTTTAATGATTAAGAAAAACAAACCATTTTTTGCCGGATGTAAACATACAAGAGTTTATTTGAACGAGTTTTATTTCTTATATTAGTTAAAATATTTGAATGAATAAACTAACATACTTATCTTTATATATGATATCGTATATATATCTCGTATAATGAAATAGTCATTTTAATTTTTGCAGAATGAGTTTGCTGAGTCTCCAGCAGATACTGTGCTCGACACAAATAAAATAATATATGTGCTCGAAAAACACGCGAGATGAATAATGGTGATGTTTCTACGATAAAACGTGATATTGAATAATACTTATGGTTGGATTATTAAATCACTCATACATTTCCAAAAACTTCATTCGCTGTATTCATATCATTCAAATTAACGGACAATTTCTCTCCTTCAAGAGGTATCCAATTAATAGTTAAATTTTTTTCGGCCTTCAATGGTGACATATAGTAATTGTGACTTGGCTATTTCTCGAAGTGTTGAGGTGATGCAGATGCAAAACACGCCTTTTAAGTGTGAATTTGTGCGTGTGGTCTTCGCGCATTATCACAAAAGAGTGTATCCATTCAATGATTACCTACATTGACTCTCCAAATTTGTCGTGTCATTTGTTAATCCTTTAAGTTAGGTCTAATAAGCATTTCGCCGTTGATTTGACGTCCTCGGGCGATCATGGTGAATCTTACCGAGAGATGAGCCGTGAGAAGAATCGTAACGAGGTTGCTCTAAGGGATTGCAGTCAGACTATGGTGAGGGAAATGTTATTTCATCTTATTTTTATCGTCGTGGATGTGGATATCAAATTGTCTTCCATTATAATGCGGATATGTCACAACTTATATAGCTTTGAAAGGGATGGGCATAGTTGATTCCTAAACTATTATTAGTTTAGGAATCGCATTGCTAAGTTAAGAAATCGAATAATTTAAGAAATCGATTACTTTATTTAATGAAAACCTACATTACAATAATAATAATATATCCTAAGTATTGTATAAGGTTTTTGAAACTCTAGACACAACATATTATTTAATAAGAGTTAAACTTTCATAAAGCTATTAATTTGTGCCCACATTAACTTATAGATGAATAAGAATGCAGCGTAGAACTGTTAACTTATAATCTAGCAACTCCTAAAATAATAGATTAATACGACTACAAACTAAATGATAACATTATCACATAATAAATAATGCTTTAATAAGTCCCTAAAACAAAAAATGTAATGTCTAAAATGAAATTACATGCCCAAAACGAAATATACAAAGAACTACGAACCCCCAACGTGTTTATATTTTCGGCATCAACTCGCTAATCTAGTTGCTCTAATTACGAAATTCACCGATATTTGCTCTCCTCCTTTTTTCGAGTCCTGATTATCAAGTAAGATGTTTATGTCCTTGCCGACGCAAATTCATTGCGGAACGAATGGCGGGCGGAGCAACAAAAAGTCGTGGCATTTATTTCTCTCCATCCATATTTTTGATCCCGACAGCAAATATAATTTCGGGTTATCGTATAAAATGTTATTTGTTGTTGCGGGCACAGTGGCACTCGTCAGGGTTGAAGACAGGAAATGAGGTGGCATTATACAGATGGGCATGAAGAGAAAGTAGTAGCAATAAAAAGGAATAGCTGGCAACTTGTTTTGCCTTTCCGGGTGAAGATCGATAGCTCCCAGTTTCGAGAAGGGCAGATAAAATATCGAGTAGAAACAACTGATGACCAAGGAGAAAATATCATTATAGTACTTGAAAAATCAATGCATTAGCTTGAAAGTTCTGGGTATTAAAATAAGAGGCTTGGTAATAAATGATTATGAGCATGTACTTTCCGAAATGCATGCCCTTTCCGAAAATGCCACGAAATTATGCATTGTAATGTTTTATAAGAATTTTAATAAGGATACAAAGCTCAATTGAAAATTTAAATAAACACAGAACCTTAAAATAGAAACATAATTTAAAATATGAGGTGATTCATATTCTAGTACGATTTAATAAATGTTGGCGTCTCCCTTTGGAGCAGACCGTTGCAGCATAGCGTGGAATAATTGTAAAATACAATATTAATGAATATTATGCGGTTAGTAAACTATTTTATCATTATTTTTGGTATCCCTATTGTAAATAAATAATGTAGCAATCAATAATGAGACGAAAAATAAGTCAAACATATTGTATCGTCTAAATTAATAAAACACTCCTTAATCAATACGTTTTTTGCAAAAATGATCTTCTCATCCTCTGTCAGTACGAAGAAGAAATTTGCTCCCTCTTCCCTCAATTCGCTTGCCCTTGCGGTCACTCTCAGGGTGGGCACCCACCAGGGGGCCAATCATTCTGGACATCGGCACTTTCTCATTCCCCTCATTTTCTCTCCTCATTCCCTCTCTATTCTCCAGATTATCATTCCTTTTCTTTTCTTGTGGTAAATCCTCATCTCATACTTTTCGCATCGTTCGTGTAATATAAATAATAATAACTGAAATCTCTTGGCTGTATGACTCACAGTTGCTTGATCACATGCCTACGCCCACTTTTATTCACAGATAGAGTCGTTTCTATGCTGCCCTTGACCTTCCTCCAATACATATATATTGAAAAGTACCGGCATTAGCGGACAACCCTATCTCACTCCCCTATCAATCACTACCCATCCTGATTGATTCTCTGCTATCTTTACCAAATACCATCTCATTCATGTATGAGTTTCGAATAAGTCGTCTACCCTTCCATTTTCCCCAATATATTCATTATCTTAATACAAATTACCAGATTAATAAAACGTTCCCTTTACCAAGATGTGTATTTACTTAACGTCAGCTCTCTCCTCCTCCTCATACTGTTTCTTTGGCAGGTCAAAGTAAAATGCCCTGAACTTTGGCAAACCTATAAGATTAATAACCCTGAAAAAATATTCTGAATAACATTCCGCCATATAATTTTGCAAACCCATCTTCTGAATTCCATTCCAATTTGTAAAATACTCGTAGGTTGATTTGAAAAGTTGGAATATTTTATCATTTAATCAAATAAAAATATATTGTTTCAATAACGTAGAAATAAATGCATTTTTTCCTTTACCCTCCTGTGTAATACGCTTCTGTGTCTAGCTGATAAACAGTGTTGATGTCATGAGAGGAATGTAAACAGAATTAAACGAATGGAGAATGAAATAACAAAAATGTTTAGGCAATGACGAGATAAATTTGTAGAGGGTAAAAAAAATGAATCCGGGAGACGATGATAGACAGCGGGATGTTGGAGAATGCCATAAAGTTTTCTCTCTTCATGGAAATTAATCAGAGGAAAAGAGACGGGAAGGGAATGGGTACGTCGAACGAAGTGAAGGTGGTGGAAATTGTCAGACGAAGGAAGCAATGACGCAGACAACATAGTTCCGTCTTTGTTTCGTCATGAAAGTTGCCTCCTGAAACGATACGTACAAATGATTATCTCGGACAACGAGATGAAATATCCAAACCGTTGTACCAAAAAACACCGTGACAGTAAATGGTGAGATGTTTTTTCTAACTATATAAGAAAGGAAAAGCAAATGAATGGCTTGAGCCGATGGTTTGACATGCGGTACTCCCCCTCTGCAGCCATGAACTCTGTGAATCCCGGAAGATTAAAATCTCTGCCTTGAAAGCCATCCATCCCCCAAGTTTATTGCATCCATCGTCCGTTCGCCGTCTATAAAACTGTCCCCACTTTCACCCCCCCTCCCTCCCGTCCTTCTTGTCTCCCTTGGCAACCCTTCGGCAAACAGGCAGTTGTCCCTCCCTCTTCGCCCCGTGGCGTGCCTTCAATATGGGCGGACGGCGTGATTGGAGGCCCATGTCTTACATTCCCCCATTTGACGTCACGCACTCCGCAGAGAGAGAGCCCCAATGTAGTCTCGTTTGCGGCTGTAAACATGTCGAAGGACAGGAGGGAGGCGGGAGACACCGGTGCCTCCTCAATTGGACCCCTTCTGGAACAGCGCCGGTCGTCCCATGCGCGATGCGGTTGGAAATCACAACCGTACATCCAAGAGAGAGGGAGGGAGAGAGGAGAGATATGAGGGAGAGAAAGGAGGGTCGTTGAGGGGCCGACATTACTTGCTTGGAGTGGATGACGCACTCCTCTCCAATTGAATGATTCGCGTTATTATCAATAAATTGCCGCACAGAGTCTAAAAGGATAAGAGTAAACAAATCAATGGTCAGAGAGAGAGCAACACGTGACGTTGGTATTTTTTGCATGGTGATTAAAAATGTTTGCTTACAAAGTTGACTTAGGCCAAAATTACGATATTCAGCAAGCTTAGTGGTACAGTGTACTCAGCGGATTGTCGAATAAACGATTTTTAAACTAGATCAGTGTAATAATAATGTTTTGAAAACGAAAAATACGTTGCACTTATCGTATATTTTATATTTTGTTAATGTGTTTATTATGCTGACCGCTTTTTCACTAGTATCGGGTATATTTGAAACAAAACTGAAATTGTGTCTTTTTCTCCATTCGCTGAAACTCGAAATAACCACGGAAGAAGTCAAAATTTCGCCTAAATCTCATATTAGTTAACGTTTAAATCCTAAACAGTTGCACACGCCTGAAATTTATTTATTACCCCTGTCATGTGACAGTAGTACTCTTGAAAACAATACCGTTGCAAATTTGAGTGAACCCATGCGAAAACTATATTTTTGAACAAAATGAATTGCCCTCATGCATACACGTGTTCATGTAATTGGAAATATCCTTTGTGCGAGAAGTAACTCCTGGAATAAATTGAGGACATCTGTTCCGTTAGAAATTGGTCATCGATGTAGCTATTCCATTCAAAGTTCCATCCAGCCTCAAAATGTGAATAAGAGGTATTCCATTTGATTTCTTTATGATTCCCTTTTGTATTTGCAACTAAGCTGACGAGCTGTACTTTCCCACAAAATAATTGAGTTAGCTGAAGCGGGGGATAAATCGTAAATATGCATTATTAACATAAAGACAATCACATTAAAAGATTTTTTGTTAACGGAGCTTCATGGGGGGATGGTTCAATTTCATATCTCATTAAATTCTATTACTTCACTAACGTGTTTATATTATTATTGATCTTGCGTTCTAAGAACACTCACTTAATGCTATTCCTACACACTTTTGACGAATTTTTCTTGTAATAGCAGGTATTACGCAGCATATAAATTGTCTAATATATCAGATGAAATATTTGTATCCCCAATATCTCATACCATAACAAAAAAGGGATAAGTTGTATAATCAGGTACCTAACTCAAACTAATCAAGAAGAAATAATATTATTATCAAAATGATACCTAAACAAGCAAGAAAATCAAAGATAAAAAGATCAAACAAAAGAAAAATGTAATTGAGTTTAGAAAAGAGAAGTCTAGGAGGCATAAAACTAAAGCAAACCAAAGGAAAATAAAAAAAATAGAAGACAGTGAAAGAAGACCGCCGGCCATGTGTGGCTATAAAATGGCGCTCGTGTACATTCTTCATAATTTATTGCATAGTTAAAAAATCCTTAAATTGTGAAACAGTATGTAAGTTAACTACGTTTAAGGCTAACAACGGAAGTGAGCATTTTGTCGGTATCCCAAAATAAACTTGTAATTTTTAGTGTGTATTACTTGCGTATAAAACTATAAAACTACTAATGTTGAAAGAAAACAGATAATAGGGGATTTTCTCTCCAAACCAGAGAGAGAGAGTATTGGAAGTGACAGGGATGCAGCGTTGACATCTGGTACCATTCCAAAATTCTTTTTTTTATATATCTTATAAAATATTCTTCTTACCTCGGAATCTTCCATCGAATAAATTGCCTACACAACCCCCCCGCTGTAATTATTGTGTTACCATGAATTTAAGCACTATGTATTCCATTTTCGAATGCACGATCAAGATAGAAGTTATATTTCAACCATAGTGTCTCCTCTTGAAATGCAATCTCATACAGTATTTCAGCACGAAGTTAGAATCGTTAATTCATTTATAATTTCTAATTTGAGACTGGGTAATTCTTATAAGATTTAGCTTAACAAAGTTCTATATAAACCGTTATTGATGTAATAATCGTTGCATATAACGTCTTTCCGAATGTTTAATCTATAAGAAGGTCATAATTTCCTATTAACCTATATTCTTCAAATTTTGGAAGTTTGGTTGCGGAAGATGCGGTTGAAAAATTCATGAAACAATATCATTGTATTAATCTGTTAAGTACAGAAATTATATTACTAATATTATATACCTACGCCTTGTATGTGCGTAAATACATTCCAATACGAAGTATAAGTCTTTTGTCTATTCTTCATGCATCTCTTGCATAAAAATCATCAATGACATTGCACTGATCAAAGCTATTCCTGAAACCAATAATCTAAGTATATGAACGGAAGAAATGAGTCTCAATTTTGCTACTAAAATGCTCAATCAACAGTTTGTTTTATGATCATCTGACATATTTTCAACGTTGCAGAATGTTTGGTTGCCATTCACTCCAGTTTTGTAATTATATCTGAAGTTGTATTATATTTGTTACCGAGTTATATTTGACCAAACTTGACCATTGCACCAGGAAAATCTCCTGATTGCAACGTAATTGTAAAATAAAAATATAATATTTTCGATGAAAATCTCAAGCAGTATATCGTACCAAGTGAAATCAGGCTCAATTTTGCTTCCGACGTGAGAGACACTCATGCTAGTCTGGGATACTTTCCGCAGGGTAAAACATTGCAGAAGACTAAGATAGAAGTTACCGCGCTAATTAAATCAAATCGAAATGAAAGTCCTATCCTTGCCATTATTGAAATGACAAACAATCTTAAATCACGATTTAAGCTGGAAGAAACATTGAACGTCAGTTGTAAATGCTGGTATTGTGTTTAATAATGGTTTATGTCCATAGTTTTCGACTTTAGATAAAATTTTTCATTCTAAATTACCTAATTCTTCTGCTTCTCATATTTTCTAGCGTCTTTTATATGCCCTATCCTCGCATCCCATCTATCCAAAAATTACTTCAATCTATAATACGGATATGGAACTATCCTTCATTCATGTTCTGTCTACTCTTCTAACATTCAGAATACCCGTGTAATTTTTCTCCTTTAACCCTCTCTTCCTTTAAACAATTATAAGATTGAAAAAAATTTGAAAAATTTTCACACAAAACTATTGAGAGAACTTTTAAAGTGTATTGACAGTCTTATATGGAATTTTTCTTTTATGTGGGGTGTTGTTGTGGTATGAAGCTCTCAATAGTATTAAATATCAAATATTAGAATTTTCAGTTGTCTCATTATTCATTTCATTTTGAAAAGTGTTGTATTTCAAAGGCAATTAGTGGTCATAAATAATGATTTTTTTAAATTACGCCATTTATTATAAACGAATGTTTTTTGATAGCATATAAAATTATTGCTAAAATATCACATTAAAATTTGTTAACATGACAGGTGAAGGTAATAGTGATGAATGATCGGATGGATAGGCAGTTGATGAAGTTGTTTGATCTTTGAGTATTCTCTTCTCTATAAATATGCTGACATTAGAAATAAATTCTTTTCGCTCATACTTTCGTAGCCGTTTCACTCCAATCTTATTTTAGTACATTATTCTGCAAATCTTTTGCTTTGGCCTCACCTTTATTTGTTGAATTCAGGATTATCTTCAATAATTGAGTTTCCAGGCTCATTATCAAAAAATACACACATTATTCAGCCATTTACCTATTCTGGTATGGTAAACGTTGCGCCGTTCTCATGAATCCTCGCCATTTATCCTCACGGGTTTAAAATTAATTTGAGATCCACGGTACCGTGGTGTAAAGGGAATTATGCAGTAGCGTAATTGCTTTGGTTTAGGTAAATGCGACTCTAACACAAACGTTTGCCTTTGCCTGGGATGAGATAAGCACAAACTCCGAAACATGCCCGCATACATGTAATATTTGGATAAAATTTTGGAAAGTTTTTTATCCCCCTTTTATCTCCTCGCAATGTAGTGGTGTAATCGAATGGACCAATAGTAAATTGACGAATAATTTTTGTCTTATGCAAGCAGTAGAATCAAAAACGCAAGCCTAAATCAGTCTATATGAATATTAACCCCTGAGATGGGCACACAGGAAATGAAAAAAAAGACAAGTGCGTTGGAGCAGACTGACCAATGTTGAAAATCTTTGGGATAGCGTTTTAGGAGAACAGTTCTGATATATGAAGGGTAGTCATTGACCAAATTATTTTATAATTTCACCAATGTATCATGAAAGAGAGACCTTATTTAAATTAAGTTTGCAAAGCAAATACATACCTTTGTAATGATTTTCAAAAAGAAATAGCTGTAACTAAAACAAATTAGTATTATTTGTTCGAGATGAAAACGTATTGCAATATTTTTCATGTTACTCCGGTGTTTCTCTTGGTCATATGGGAAATAATAAGTGATGTTGCTCGGAAAATTTTCATTTCACATGGCGGAAACAGATGTTTTCGCGTTTCCAATAATTTTTTGCGACTACGTCGGCACTGGCTCTCACCCCGTCAACCTGTAAGGCTCACTGCGAGTTCCACGACGCCATTAACCGAAAACCTATTGAGCATCACTCAACCTAGCGCGAAAACGTCACTTCCCGATGCTGACGAGGGAAAATGGGAGAGAGGCTCTCTCGCCAGGGGAATGACAGCAGCTTTCAACGGGGATAAGAGGAGGAAGGGATAGGGTGGGGGTCCAAAGAGAGAGAGAGAGAGATGTTGAATGGGATGGGCTTAAGCGATTGTTACTTTTTTTTCGCAAGGATTTCATTGACCTGTGTGCCGCGTGCGTACTGTCGGAGAGGAATCTGAGTGAAAGTCGATTTTTCGAGCGGAGAGAAAGAAGAAAAAAGGACCGGAGCTATTTGTTCGGAGGCTGCGGTGGGGAGATCACGAATTGGTCCAGACACGTGTCCGACCACCTCGTGGTCCACCTACATTCGGCCCTTCCTCCTCAAAACCCTCGCCTCGTTCACCCTTCCCCCTTCGCGTGCGGCTGTATTCGCATTGTGCTCGCGACGGCTAGGTCCGACAAATAGCCAAACGGTGTCCAATTACCCTGGAAACGCGACTCTCAATACGTTTTCCCTCCTCTGTGCCGGGGGAGCGGGCTCGCAGCTTGCGGTTCAATGGCTGAGCAATTAGGGCGGAATGCCAAAGGGATGGGAGGGGTGGAGAGGGGCGGGAAGGTTGGTCCATCGGAAGCTTGGCATTGGTTCTCGGAGCAAACAAGCGCAGACTCCGGCAGGTGGCTCGCGCAGCCGCCGCCCGCCCGCCCGACGTCTCGTCCAGTGATGAGCGAGACGGCGGGCGGACAGAAACGGGTCCAACGGGATGGAATCGTTGTCATTGTGGCTCAGCAAATTCACCGATTGACAGCCTTCCCAATCATTTCGCCCTTAGTTCTTCTCCGAAATCATTATTTTACGGTGCCTATTTTTTTAATCTCTCATTACGTTCACTTGATAACGGATTAAATGTTTTTATTTAGTACACGCTTGCTTCTAAATCCTTTAAATTTTGAAATTAATGCTACATTTTTTTTCTTATCATTTAGTGATTAATACATTTTATTGAAGGAACTTAAAAGCGAGTTATTCTAAAATGCAATACTATTTTTTTGAAATCTATCCTTTAATAAAATTGTTAAGTAACCTTTAAATGGCTTATATTATGCCTATCACTAGCTCGTTAATTTTTCTTTTAGTCTATTTTACTTTTTCCATCCTTCTCCACACCCGCATTTCAAAAGCCTCCGGCACCAGATCTTCCTGGGAAACCATAACCTGGCCCCCATACCCTAATATGTGAATTTCACACGCCGTAAGGCTTAGTACTGGGTTAACTCTACTATCAGCTACCAAACCGAACTTCGGGTTGATTACAATGTTTATGGTTTACGAGGTATGTATGTTTATGTGTATATATATATATACGTATACAAATATATATATATATATATACGTATACAAATATATATATATATATATATATATATATATATATATATATATATATATATATATATGCATACATATATATGCACACATATATATATTCATTCACATGGAAATAGATAAAAGGAAAAGGGATAGGAACACACATAAAGGACGTACACAGGACAGGTGGGAATTTGATAAATTGACACACACACAAAAGTTCATTGACTGCCCAAGCGGGCAAGTATAAACCGTCCCGGTGAGTGAAGTCCCACCTTTACCGGTCATTGTACATAAGAAACGCATGGCATTGAAGAAAGAAACATGGCTGAGGTGGAAGTGCGGTTTGCGAGAAAGTGAAACTTAAAACTAGGAATAAAATATGAATTCTTAATCTAACAAGAAAGGAAAGCCGACAGGGAACGGCTTTTTACAAAAAAGAAAAAAAAAAAGTACGTCACTAACAGCACTAACTACCCACCGGCACACTCTGAGCATAGAGCGGTACAAAATGGAAGCGGTGGCGAGGGTCGCCCATTTCCCACAGCGGGAAATTACACTTGGGCTTGAGGAGCGGGTGACAGCAAGACCGTGAAGCGGATAAAATAATACTAAAATAACTTGGAGGACGGAGGAAGAGATCCGTCCGGCCGTGAAGCGGCTTAAGACTATGAAGAAAATTTAAAATTAAAAGACATAGTAAAGACTCATAGGCGAGTAATATCTTTAGGCAGTGTATAAGTGTGTTTCTCTCCGGGATCATAGTCCCAGATGGTTTGTAGCAGCGGATTTCCAGACGGTGCGAGGCGGGATTTGAAAGACGCGACTTTCGAGCGAATGAATTCCGCGATGGATGGGAGTTTATGCGCCGCTCGCACGTCGGCCATCCTAGTGAAGCGACTCACTTGGAATAACGACCGAACAGCCTTGTTTTGGATGGTTTCAAGGTGACGCCAGAGCGTTTTCCGGATGGCAAACACGGGGCAAGCGTACAGAAACTGCGGGCGAATGATTGACCTGTAAATTCGCATCCTGTCGGCGTGATTCAGGGGAGAAATCACGGAGGAAAGGCAGCCGAGACGGCTCCTTGCAACCATTGCCTTCTGACGGCAAAAGTCGAGGTGCGGCTGAAAAGTGAGCTGGTTGTCTAGAATGACACCAAGAAATCGGTGCGAAGAAGCCCTCGGTATAATGTGTTGGTGGAAGAAAAGAGGAATGTGGGGTGTGCGTTTTCGTCTGCGGGAAAAGTGAATATGTGTGCTTTTGTCAGGATTGATTCGTATTTTCCAAGTCCGTGTCCACCGGTGCAGTTTGTCAAGGTGTGCTGTAAGTCGTCTGATGTTCGCGGAGCGTGTTCGAGATGTGGCGGCGATAGCAGTGTCATCGGCGTACATGTAAAGGGAAGTGTGAGGCGTAGAAGGCAGATCGTTGACGTACAACTTGAATAACAGAGGGCTGATAAGAGAGCCCTGCGGCACGCCCGCCTCGGCTCTCTTTACAGAAGAGAGGGAATCACCCAACGACACGCGGAACGTACGATCGGAGAGGTAATTTCGGACGAGGAGGAGAAGGGGAGGGGGAAAGTCGAGGGTATGCATTTTGTAAATGAGTCCCTTGTGCCAAACGCGGTCGAAAGCACGGGCGACGTCCAGGAAGACGGCGTCCGTCGTACGGCGTAGATTGAAGCCGTGCGAAATTTGTTCACTGAGGCGAAGGATCTGATGACACGCGGACACACGCGAACGAAAGCCAAGCTGCTCAGGACGGAGAATACCGCGGTCGCGGACGTGGGTCTCTAGGAGGGTCAGAAGGACCCTCTCGAAAATTTTCGAGACGTTTGAAAGAAGGGTAATCGGACGACTATTTCCCGGGATGGTGGCATCTTTCCCTGGTTTCGGGAGGAGAATAACTTTCCCTGACTTCCAGGGGGAAGGAAAATGGGAGGAGAGGTAGCAGTGATTAATTAAATCTGAAAGGATGAGAGGAAAAGCGGGGACAGAGGCGGCGAGCTTGAGCTCCCGATTTGAAACATTATCTAATCCTGGCGCCTTATGGTTTGGGAGTGAGGTGAGGATAACCTTAATTTCGGCCGCAGACGTAATCAAGGGGAGGAAAGGAGGATTCGGGGGAATGTTGGAAAGGAATTTACGAATTTTTCGGTCAGCAGGAGAGGGAGCGGGATCGGCGGCCATGATTGACTCCAGGTGGGTTGCTTGTATCTCCGCTTTGCGGCTAGGATCGAAGATTAGGGCATCATTAAATTGGAGTGGGGGGTTGGTACGCTTGGGATAGAGGCGAAGGGATTTTGAAGTACGCCAGAGAGAGTTATCCTCGAACGACAGGGAAGCAACGTGGCGCATCCATTCCTGCGATGAGTAAGCCGCAATAGATTTCTTAACTTCGGCCGCCAGGCGGTTGTATCTGGACTTGTCCCACGGCAGACGGTCTCTTTGCCAAGTCCGCCGGGCGGTATTGCGCGCTTTAATCATGGCAACAATGTGAGGAGGGAGGGGGCGTCTCCTTACCCTCTTCTTGGGAGGGATTAGCGAAGTAACCAGGCGCCTCGCCTCAGTAAAAGCCTCTGAAATGACCCCGGCACGGCGGTCTACGTCCTCGGGAGAGGGGGAAATAAGAGGAGCGATTGGCGCCAGGACGGCGGGGAGAGAGTCGGGAAAGCGGTGCCAGTCAAAGGACTGAATTGGAGGGGGAAGGAGCCGTGGAGAGGAGAGGGGGAGGTGAAAAAGAATTGGATAGTGATCTGAGAAAAAATCACGTACGACTGAAGGCGGCCTGTCGAAAGGAAGGTTTACCGATAGACTGAAGTCTATTATTGACACGGAGGAAGGAGATCTTGTGACGTGCGTCGGCTCCAAAGGAGCAAGGATGCACGCAGACTTGTGCGAAAGGAAGGAATGCAGGGTCCGACCGTTCGTATTTGTTCTTGAACAGTTCCACTGCGTGTGATGCGAATTCCAATCTCCTATGTACAAACCGTTCTTTCGCGGTGAAACCAGCCGCGAAAGATCACTGTTTTTCAAAGAATACGCCTTGCCTATGCGTTGGTAGATGGAGTATATGTTAAGGTCACCCTGTGTGGTATGGACTGTAATACCGAGAGCTTCGATACAAGAGAGAATGGGAACATCAAGAAGAGAGTGCGGAAGATCGCGGCGAACTAGAACAGCAACCCCTCCGCCATGTGAGTTACGATCGAGTCTGTGTGTAAAGTAATGCGGTGAATAGAATGAGAGGTGGGGTTTGAGCAATTTTTCCTGTAGAAGTATGACGTCAATATGGTGCTGGGCGGCGTAGTGAAAAAGTTCATGTTTTTTGTTCGCAATGCCATGGCAGTTCCATGCAAGGACTTTAAGAGTGTCAGGTGTGTTAGTATGTGCTGTGTTAGACATAAATGCGAAGGAGCTGCTCAAGGATAAAAACTTTTTTGTCTTCAATGGTAGGAGCCTTCTGTATCTCCACCATTATGCTACGAAACCATTGCAAAAGTTCCGGGGCGTCCGCAGGAGAAGGTTGGAGTGGAGGGGGCGGAGGGCGAGTAGGGAACGGCTGGGTAGCTTGCGGCTGGGAAGAGGGTGTCTGTGGGAGGGGAGGAAACTCAGCAGATGGGTTTGCCACCGCGGCAAAGGGACGGGAGAGGGGGGGAGGGTTTGGGTTTGCCGCCGGAGAAGGGCGAGATGTCACGCCCTTTTTTCTGTCAAACTGCAGTCTCTTTGCCTCCTTGTGGACTTCGCAGCCCCGATAATTCGCCGGATGCACGTCACCATATAGAAAGCATTTTGCGGGCTCGGTCGGGGATTTGGTGCATGCGCTGCTTAGGTGGTCACCACCGCAGCGGACGCAATTTGGGTTGAGAAAACAGTGGTTCTTGGTGTGGCCGATACGTTGGCATCGGTGGCATTGCACCGGCTGATTTGGTTTTTTAAAAATAGTTGCGGAGACACGGAGACCCGCGAGAGAAGAGATCGCGAGGAAAGCCTCGCAGTCAATAGTGCTCTCCGCCATGATGTGGCACGTGCGGGTCGGATATCGGGGAACTTCGCGAGTGCCGTCGGCACGCTCAATGTCGGAGGGACGAGTGGAAGTAATACGGCGAACCGATATCACTGGAAAGCCAAGAGACTGGAGGTCGGACAGGATATCCGATTCAGGGATGGAAGGAAGGACGCCTCGGAGGGCGAATTCGCGTCGCCGATTTTCTGGGAGTTGGTATGTCACGAACGGTACCTCCAATTCGCGTAAAATAGAGGAGACGGCCCGGTAATCCTCCGGATTACTGCACCGAATCACCGCGGTATGGGCGCCGGTGGAATGCGCAATCGGAGGAGTGGTACAGGCCCGGGTCATCCGCGCGTGAATCTCCGACCACTTGGACGTGTCTGCCAAGCGGAAAGGCGGTATTCGGCCTTTTCTATTACCCGGAGAAGTAGCCGGGGCCGAAGAAGAAGGGCGCGGAGGATGCACAGACGGAATCTGAGCACTCGCCACAGTGGGAGGCGGCGTAGCTGCATCGGATAGCAACGTGTACCGATTGTGCATGCTCACTAAGGGGGCAGGTATCGCCGAGAGAGCGCCAGACGCCATGTGACGGCGACGTTTACCCGTCACCAACTGGAAATCATCGGAGTCTAAACCAGCGGAGCCATGCGTAACGGGGCGTTCATCGCCCGTACAATTTCTTTCTGCGGCGGAAAACTGACCGGCAGGGTGGGACACACTCACCGGAGGTGGCACAGATGCAGCAGCGGCCGGGGTGCTGATGTCCATCGGCTCCGGGCGGGAAGGAGGAAAGCAGGTCGGACCGGATGCTGAGGAGGCGGCTGTGTCCGGCGTAGGCGTCGCAGTGGAAGTAGAGGAGTTCCGATGGGAGGCAAGGGTACCAGACGTTGAAGCACGAGGCGTCGACGCACGAGAGGGAGGCTTAGCCGTCACGGACGTGGTGGCATCGGATCCGCGAAAATCCGCGAGAAGGGCATCGCGTTCACTCACCGATAGCGCGGCAAGTGCCGCTCTCGCCGCTGCCAGCGAAGAATCCACGGCATTCGCCATGCTAGTGACGGAAGGTTCGCAACGAGGAAGCACTGGCGGTGGCTGGGGAGGTTTAGTGGGTGGAGAACGGGACGAGACCGCACGTTTCACGACTGCAGGGTCAGAAGCGCTGCACCGTGGATTCACATGTGATAAATTGACCTTTTTACGCTTGTGATCGGCTCGATTTCGCCTTTCCCACCTCTCCTGTGCTCGTCCTTTAAATGTGTTGCTTTTCCTTTTATCTATTTCCATGTGAATGAATATTTGTTCGCCATATGATGGGTTTCCGTTTGAATATGTGTGTGTGTGTATATATATATATATATATATATATAAATATATATATAAATATATATATATATATATATATATATATATATATATATATATATATATATATATATATATATTTAAATTGAAAATACATCCGTTTATAATAAGAGAAAATTATTTATTTATTTCGGAAAGGGTAATTTATCTTTCAAGGCGGTGCACTGCTCTTAAACAAAATTTTGATGTAACAGTAAGGAAAACAAACACTAATACTGTACAATAAATTATATTTGATCTCGTCATGCCTCCAGAATTGGACAGATGCTTCACTTCATTAATATTTGCCTCTTTGAAGTGAGCTGTATAGATTTTCTCGACACCCACAGCCTACCAAGGTGAGGTCTACCTTGGTGAGATTCTAAGGCACTCTCCTGATATTTGAATCAGTTAGGGAGATTTAAGAGATTTGTTTTGAGATTGAGGTGACCTTTCCGCGCAGTAAATTTGAGTTCAATTTATGTAATAACAGGATATTTCCATGTGGCATTTCGATGTCGCCATACAAAGAGCTTCTCATTTTGTAGTAGGTTCGATGGCACTTCCTTCATATTTAATGCCGCCTTCCCCTCTCACCCGTCCTCACTTTATTTTACGTCTCAAAATTATTCAACCAAAGTTAAAAGCTTATTGTCTCTAAAACAAATGTAACTATTTCCGATGTATTGTACCACATTGACACTTACTTCTTCGTGAGTAGTTTATTGGGAAAATGACTTAATTATTCGGGAGTATTATTTTTCTAAAAGTTCCCAAGGACAAAGAGCACCTTTGCCGATAGAGTCTTAATAATGTAAGGGAAAAAAATGACTATTTATTTCATATCAATACGAATTTTGTACCTATACCCCACTGTGGAAATTAAAAAATGTATAGCATCAATACATTTTATTATAAAATTAATATTATACATATCTATATGAATACAATGCTCCATAAGGCTCCGCAAGCCTTTTTTGTGATTCTTTTGAGGGTGTGGGAGTTGGGAGGCAAGCATTTTATGTATAAGTATTCACTTATATGTAAATATTTTCACATGCAAAACACACGTACCTTTACGCATATCCATTCCTATATGCATCATGATGTTCGATTAAAGTTTTCTTTTTCTCGAAATCAGAAGGTAGGGTTAGTTAAGTCTGAGTTCGTTATCAGTATGTATCGTGGGAGGAAATGTCGAGCAATTGAATATTTAAGTACTGGCATCCGTTTCATTTATTCTATTCCAATTGTCCGATCTGAAAATGTAATAATGGGGTCATAAAGATTACATTGGTGACTCGAGTAAATTCATTTGACTCATTAGTTTCACACGAGTGTATAGTTGTTTTGGAAAACGCGGTGAGAGAGTTTTCTTACGCCTGCGGATAGGGTGAGGGAACGCTGCTCAGTGTCGTCAAAACTCACTATCGAGCTCGCTATCAATGAGAGGAAATGATACAAAACATGGATTTTTGCAACAATTCTGTTTAAGATGGCAGAAATAATTTGTTTACGAATAACATTGAAGAAAAGCCTAGCGTCGCTCTCTGTCCCGACCTGTGTTTGGCTCAGGGCAGACGTGGCTAAAGGAAGAACGGCATCCCGAGAATCAAAACAAGAAGGTGAAAAAGAGCTACCACATTTTTCCAGTAAACCGTCATATGCATGTCTAACAAGGGAGACTTGATCGATGAATTTAGTTTTTAGTGCCACATTTTTAGGAACGGGGATTAATGACAGGATCTTTAAGACTATAAGAATACTTAGAAAAACTCGTAAAACTTTCCAATTTAGCGTGATTTTTTACGCACTGAAAACTTGGTCGTTTAAAAAATATGACAGACGTCCTCTGGGTATTTTTAAAATGTGGATTTGGATAATGTTGAAAAAGTGTAATGGTCAGAGAGCCAATAGAATGAAAATGTACTAGGAATGATGGGGGAGGAGAGAGGATTGTTGGCATAAATCCAAAGAAGGCTACAAAGGTGAATTTAGAGGATTATGATTTAAAATGGGGTGTTGAAGACGGGTATTGAAGGGAGGATGCTGGGCAAGAGAGGAAGGTGCACAACAATGAAAGGTATGCTGGACCGAACGAAATATCAAATTTCAGGGTCGGTTTCACTATAATAGGCAAAGTAATGTATTGCTGGAAATGAAAATAGTAACTTTGCGATTGCACAGAAAATTTATTACGATACGATCCGGGTTTCGACGTTCAATGCCATTTTCAGGTGACATTGAACGTGGAAACCCGGGTCGCATCGTGATAAAATTTCTGTCGAATCACTAGGTTACTATTTTTCTATTTCCAATATGAATCGATTCCAAAAAGTAACGCCAAAAACCATCAATTGTAATGTTTTCCTGTTCAGTCTGGGCTCATCCAAAACCTCTATTACCTTAAAAGGTAAACTACCCACAGTTACTCTACAGTAATTTGCATTTCACTATGATGGCCTTCTCGAAGATTCACTCCCCGCTGTGCCCGAGAGGATGGGCCGTTCGAGAGGTCACCTAGAAAGCGCACGTGAGAAACGTACAGATGTAGCAGCATGCAAGGTCGAAAGTGGTCCAGGCAAAGGCAGAGGGAGCGAGCGAGGAGTGGATTGCGGGCGAATATTGTGACAGCACGTGTGCCGGTAGCGCCGCCTGATTTAGTTAAGTGGGATGGAAGAATGTGTTCTGAGCCGTGAATATGCCAACTTGAGAGAGATTTGTTCTAAAAAAATGCATTGAGCTCGAGCTCCACTAAAACAATGATAAAAAACCACAAGCTGGACTGCTTACTTATTTTATTTCAAACAACGCCTGGTCATCATTATTAAGCATGAACTGAGTTAAATTACCTTGACTAAGTTTTCATAGACATTACCTAGAGTGGGTAAAATTAGGTAATGACTTCCTCATTCTGGATTATTTCTAAAAAGGCTTGGTAAAGGGAACTGTTCTCCTTTATACCTGATTATGGTACTTAGACTTTGAAGTGCGCTTAATAATATAAGGGGGCAGTGCAAATTATGATTTTTATCAATTTAAGATTCACCACGTCTCGCATGTCACATTTGAGTATAAAGACACAGTAAATTACATCAGGATACGATTATTTTATTCCACAAGTACTCCCTCGATGATTGACTTTGCATAAAAAAATTGCTTCAGACTTTGATCACAATTGCTACCATTTATTATATTCCACTAAAACTACCAACATACTATTATTACTGCCGTACTACTGTAAAAAGTTGAAATATGCTCACTCTGTTGAAAGGGAGAGTTTACTTTATATCATTTGCTGATTTCTCATTTAACTCGTGAAAGATCAATTTATTTCAACTCTGCTGGTGTTATCCAAACTATTGCTTTTTACAGTGCCTTCGGCATTCGCTTGCACTTCGTTTTGACTCTCGTACCTTGTACTCGTACGTGCTGTATGCGTATTTTGGGGATAGAATAGGATATGAGATAAAAGATATTATCTAATTACGGAGAAATCACGAGTGCACATTGGCTTTGGTTTTCTCTGGAGCTCCCGGAAAATACTTCCCCTCGTTTGGAGAGAATACTGTACTATGTATCCTGCATTTTTAATCTCTAATCCTCACTTTTACCATCTCCAATCTTCAGCATCCTTTTACGCTTTGCTTATAGTTTCTTAATTAACTTCATTATGCAGTCGAATACTTTTTTCTCCTTTTGATTTAATTAATTGTTTCAGGTGTAACTTTGTAAAATTGTCCCAAGATGAATAGTATCGAAGTAATACTTTGTATGCACATGAAAATATAAACTTAGAGTTTACATATTTTTGCCTCTATAAAAGGTTAATACATATTTCCTTTTGTAGCACATAATATCGGGTAAAATTCTGCTTTACTGCAAATATAGTTTCCAAATATATAAAATATTAATTGCTGAATAAAAGTGTTGCGCGTGCATACAAATTAAGTATGTACATAAACCATGTAAAATGCGTAGATAAAAACATATAAAAAGTAATTATAAGTGTAAAAAGGGAGCACATTTTTATTTTCTTATTTTTTTAAGGTAAACTACCCGTTAAAGTTGGTTTTTGGATGGACACAACTACCAAATAAATATTGTATTACTCCTAACACAATTTTCTTATTACAAAGATGTATTGTGCTCAAAATCGACTGAGCAGCTGCCCTAATGCTAACTTGCGAGTGACATGAACTCGAAAGTTACACGTATTTATATTTGGAATTCAACAGTTGAAGTTTGAATTTTTCTATAATTGTTTTGAATAATAAAATATTGAAATAGATTTCTGTTCATTGCAACTGTCGTGAAATATTTTCCAAACTAAAAGGTTTAACTGCGGTGCAGGTCTGATGATGCTGCTGCATCCAAGTGACACTTATGTTACCTTAAAGTTTATTTTTCATGTGGATTTACGAAGTTTTATTTTGACATTATTCTTCCTTTGATTTCTTTAAGCATGTCATTATTATCTTCGAAATATATTAATCAGCACAAATGCAGTAGTTTTACATTCAAGATGAATGTGAAATGTTTTCCTCAATTTTCCTCGGAGTATTGTTTCTAAAGATTGATTATTCGCCTTAGCCCATTGGTGGAGAAACATTTCCCCAAGCGCCTTGGCGCCATATTGGAGTGGATCAATGTGGGTTGCATAACTAGCAGGATGATTGAGAACTTCAAATCATATAACAGGTGGACTTAAATATTACGTTGGATTGCGATGGAACATTTGAATGATTTTAAAAATTGATAACTCTATAAATACAGGGTGGGTTCCAAAATTAATGCTTTAATATTTTTTAAGTAATTCATTGAACAGATTAACACAAACACTTAAAATTCTTCAAAGTGCTGTCCTCGGGCCTCTACACATTTTTTCCAGCGACTCTTCCAGGACCGATACGCGCCTTGGAAGGCGTCTTCAGGGACCTCTAGCAAAGTCTTCGTCACGGCTGATTGTAACTCTTCTATGGTAAAAAAACGGGTTACTTTCAAGGCTGCCCTAATCCAAGGGGACAAAAATAAGTCTGCTGAGGTGACGTCAGGACTATAGGGGGTGTTTGGCAGCGTTGGCACCTGGTGTTTGGCCAGAAACTCGCGAACTCGTAGTGCATTGCGGCAAGGCGCGTTGTCGTTGACGAAGCGATGACGTTGTCCAAATAATCAGGTTCATTCGTTCCAAAAGTTCACTTGAAATTTCCGCTCGGTTGGTCTTTCGTCACACGGTCGGCGCGCAGAGGTTTACAATAACTTACATCCTGTCGCTTTCATAGCTTGGAAAGTACTGAACTTGATTTTGTGGCAAAGCTTAGCGTCCTGTCCACCTATTACAAGTAGTTTTATTCTCATCCAATAAATAGGAGCGACGCGGAAAATTTAATTGCATTACTTTTGGAACGAACGCTGCACATTTCGTAATATCTATACTTGAGGTCCATTCCCATATTTTGACTCAAAACTATTTCGAAAATTTTTCGTAAAGATTGAATATGCAAACTTTTATCATTTTTACAAAAGCAGTACTTTTAAGCTTCCAATTCTGAATTTTATAAATTTACTTATACCAGAAAGTTGAAACTTGTCAGCATAATTTTCCCATAGTTGGATAAATTTTTCACGTCAACGCCATGATTCCATGGCCGCCGAGAATACTTCTGCAGGTGTCGCTTTTCCCACCCTGGAAAGTTGGTAATGGTCCGTGGGCAAGGCTACTGGTATTCGTTGTTTCAAGAATTTTCTCTTTTTTTCACTTTCGAATACATAGAAGCACATTTTTCATAGTATTAACAATATCACCGCATGTCTCACTCATGTGATAATGGATTTCAAATGGTTTTTAACCACGCAAGGGGAGAAAACGGATGTTTAAATTCTATTTTTTCCACAAAACGACAGCATTTAAATGATCAATATATTTGCTTTCATAAAGAGTATCAGAGAATTTTACGTACTTTAGGAATTAACGCCACCTAGTAAATGTCTCGTAATTTGAGGACCGTGTAATCGAGAAAGATCGTAACGCTACTATTCAGTTTATATATAATATCATAGTTTCACAAGAAATAAGAGATGCCCTATTTTTATTGCTGGTATAGCCGGAAGCTACTTAACTAATATCGAACGTACTTTCTTATATTATTACTTTTTTGATTTCGGTTGAAATTGAAATCACTAATTACTCACTTTCAATAATTTTGTAACTGCATATTCTACATGATTTTAGTTATTGAATCAATTTATTACGTAATATTTGATAAAAACATTTAAAATACAAGAAAACAACTTCTGTTTCATTTTATCTATCCTAACTTTAGTATTTTATAAAGTATACATTTTGTAAAGTTACACATGGTCTTCCTTTTAGAAAACCACTTGGTTATTTCAAAATGATCGTATGGTATGGATAATACTGCTGCTCTGAATAAATTAGCCATAAGGGTCCAAGACGGGAATTTTTAATATAACGTGAATTTAATGTTTCATACGCAGGAGGGAGTGATGCGAGGTTATTTTTCAGGCTCGTAAAACTTAACTAATGTCTGAAATGGAGTTATTGAAGATGATGTCGGGTAGCGGCCAGTTACTTTAGACAACTCTTTCGGTACGCATATTGGTGCTTTAATTTACTTGATGCATATATATTTGTATATTTTTGACATATTTAATATTTACTAGAAGTATAAAGAAGTGCTTGCGTCTTTCATCGCTTGGTTGTAGGATGTAGCACATATTTAAAGTTATTTCACTATCATATTTTTTTAACACTTCATGGAGCGGAACGCAGAATTCTTAGTAATCTGATGCTGTAGGAATATTTTTTTAAATGCATTTAACATGTGTGCTTGTTGTTTTCTTTGGTGCATCTGATTTCTTTCATCTTTTATTGCCCGCTTTACTTCCCTGTTCTACTTAAGTGGCTCTGAACTATAACGTTTGACCTTGGCTTAGAGAAGCTTATCGATTCTACTGCTTTCATTTCCAGGAACGATTTCCATGTTCTTCTGAGTTGACTCATAGCGTGAGGTTGATAAGAACCTATTAATCTTCGAAGCTAATATATTTTAATGCGACACTTCTAAATTTCTTTGGTCGACTACTAGATGGCATTAGCGTTTCTTTCTTATTATATCTACCACGTTTATTTACTGTGTTTTGGATATGTTGTTGTGATCATTAATGCTATCCAATTCTAATAAAAATCCACTGTCCATTTTATTTGTTTTGTGTCATTGGGTAAGGGCGTTTGGGCAAAAGACCCATCAGGGCGCAAGCTGGAGTTAAAAATAGAAAAATTAGGAGGCGGAGGCAACTAAGCAATCAACTGAGATTACCACCGATAAGAAATTCCTAAAATTACCACGTAAATGTCCACAAAGATATGAGACACGATATTTTTATCGAAGATAATTGCTTGTGATAAACCATTTAGAACTATGGTACCAAAGTCGTATTTCCTGGCGATCATCAACAGTTATTTTTCTAAAATTGATTATTTTAGTCGACGATCACAATTTTTTCTGCCAATTACTGGCTGAGTTAGTTTTTTTGTTGTGTGTTCACGTGAAGTGAATGTTCATCTCCCTAATCTAAAGATAACTTAAAAGCCACCTTTTACATTGATAGAGTCGAATGAATTTTATAGTTTCCTTTTTTCTTTCACTATTTAATGAGGTATTTTTGTGCTTCTTCAAAGGGAATATCATAAATGAGTAATTTTTAACAATGAATCATCTCTTTATTCTCGAATACATTCTTGATATTTCACGTACAAATTAATCTTAGTATTCCAGTGAGTAAAACTCTTAGGTTACAAACCTGAGGACCTGGATTCGATTCCGGGTGGTGCCTGGTTTCATGCAAGATTTTTTGGTTACTAGGTTGTTCTAGGTTAACGCGGTAGGCAGGGGAAAATGAACTGTTCCGTGTCCTGGGGTATGAATTCCACAAGCCGTGATGCGTGAGTCCTACCTTCACCTATCCTGCTAACCTTGCACTACTTACTAAGGTGGCTATCTCTTGCTTTTTACACCGAACTTTCTAGTTTTGATTTTAGTTGGCCATAAGGAGCAGTGTGCATAACTATTTCAATGCCGTAGTCATCCTTTAATTTCATTTGAATCAAAATTTTCCTATAAATTTTCAATTCTTACCTTTCATAAATAGTTGCATTTTTCCTTGCCCCCTCCAGCCCAGCCCAGCACCTCTACCGCAGCGTTTGTGATACTGTAGTTTCACACTACCTCCCATTCAACATAGATTGTTTGGGTAGATCACAATTTTGATTCGTAAAAAATTGTTCAAAGATGCTGTAGCTTAAAATTTTAATGTATTTCATGAAAACTTACTCCATCCCTTAAAGTTGTGATATTTCGTCTGAGGGTGAAATACTGGCAAATATAATAATACCAATGTTATTAATTTTTAAAAAATATTTTACAATAAATTCTTTGAAAAAATCTTAGTTTAAAATTTTTACGGTTAGCAGAGATTGATATATGCCTCAAATATGCTCTCCTCACGATACTCATGGTATTAAAACTTAAAATTAACTTAATGAAATTTGGCCCAGCATCGTAAAAATCACAGGTATTTATTATTAATATTATAACTCCGTAACATCACATTTTATATCGGTCACAAAATTAATGTTTTAGAAAAAAATGTTGTCTTAACTAATCATATTGCCATTTATTTACCGGATCGTTCGTTATCTTCATTTCTAATATAGGGGTGCCTATTTTTCCTGGCCTCACAATTCGTATCATGAATGTCACACGCGTATTCTGCAGACACTTCCAAGTACAAGCCTTTTCATAGCCAATACTCGATCATTCGATGTAAAAGATCTGATAATTTTAAGCTGATTATTATAAATGATAATTATTAAACATTTCGAAAATTAATTTTTCAGAATATGAATTTCTTCTTTTTCATGCAGAATTTTTTGAGTTTTGTGATTATATTTTGTAAAGTTTTGTTTATCCCAAAATGGCCCGACTAATTATCCTTCAAAAAATGTCAACAGTTTTTTCAAAATTAATATATATAAGAATCAGTATACAATTATTTATCTAGGAGAGCGACATAGACAATTATAATAAAGTAAATTACATTTATATTTTTATATATTTTTATTTTCTAATCTTGTTTCATGACATTAGTCAAAACTTCTGAGTGTATTCACTACCGGATTCCAGCCATTTCAAACCTCAAGCGCCATAATCAAAACATAATGAAAAATCCGCGCTGTATGCATTATTATGACAAATTTTATCCGGCCTTATGTTGATGTATATCCATTTTTGTGCTCGTAGAATTTTTATTATGACGTAAAATTTATTTGAGAGTAATTCAATTTTATAAGTAATCAAGAAATGAAGGATAGCGTACATAAACATACCTCGTGTAAATTTATTATTTATTATGACATATTATTAAATGCAAAGAATATGTCATTAATAAATAGAAAAAAGCACTGATATTTTCATATCAGTACTTTTTTTCTATCTAATTCTTTTCTGTGTAGCATTCACTAGTTATAATGTATGTTATTTGCCTTTAGTTCATTCTTTTAAATTTGAGCTTTCCGTCAACTCAAAATCGAGGACTTGGGATATTTAATATGAATAAAATTGTCAGTAAATTTATTTGTTATTTGTACTAGGAATACATAAATATGAATATTTAGTTTAAGATTTGTAAATGAAAACTCAAGTCAATGAAATGGTTTATTATAAATAATTGTTTTCAATTCGTTTGGAGTATTTCGAATAAATATTTACTCTTATTAACAAAAAGTGCGTCCTAGAGACAATTTGTCAGGTGTCGCCGACTAAATTAATTCCAAACGTAGTGACCTTATGAATCAATGTACAATGACGTGCAATTAAACATAACTTACCTGGCATTTAATAACATTTTCCACGTCCTTTTTTTGGTGTAATCAAGTGTGAAAGTTCAAATACCCAAGGAATAAAATACATTTCGCCGTTTCACGGGACGGTTGATGGAAAAGCGTAAAGTGAAAGTGGCCGGAATGGGGGATGTATGCATTGGGATAGATGAGAAGGATTTTTGGCCTCGACCCGCACCTCGCATCAAAAGCGGGACGGGTGGGGTCACATTTTGGGGCGGAGCGCATTCATTATGACCCGTTTTGGGATGCCAGCCAAAATCCTTTCGTTCCTCGGATACGGTAGCGAGTGCGTGAGATATATAAAGGTCGAAATCACACCGCCGCGGTTAGCGATTTATGCGCCATTTAATTGGCCAAGGGGTGCACGGGACGGGAAAAACTTACGACCTGGGAAAATAAAGATGGTGCTGGGTGCGTGGGGAAGGGGCGATATTTGGAGCATATTTCGCGGGCGATTGTGGAGGGGAGGGAAAACGGGTGTGCCCTCATTATTGGGGTATGGGAACAAGGGGCGGCTCGTAGAGGTAGCCGTCCCTGTGAGGGGATCATTGAAAAGTGTTCTAGGAGCCAAAATTGACCAGGGGCCCCCTGATGTAAAACGAAAGGGACAAGCGACTTCATCTGAAATGATCTGTAGTATGGACGATGATTCTCCAAATGAAGAAATGAACTAATTTCATTGATTTTTTTATAATTGATTAGTTTTACACATGTGCCAATATGTTTTATTAATGCAATTTCATCAATGATTTGATGGTCCGAGGCTCAAGCATGTTGAATTTCATGTTGGAGAAATGAGCACCACTATACGTATATATTTTCCCTAAAATTTTGAATTTTTTAAAATGTAAAAATCATTCAACTTGACCGGTCTTCGAACCCGGATACTTCAACGTCCGGCCGATTGATTTATTCCGTTAAGCTCTCGAGACGTCCTCTTACACTTCGAAAAATTTTGCATTTTTACGCATATTAGCAGATGACTTCTTTAAACGTTAATGTCGCGGCATCTCCCACAGTTCTTTGAACTTCCCTAACATTTTATCGCGTACATATAGTTTCAAGGCATAGGCGTAATATTAAGAATCCTGATGACTAAAAGTCAACGTTTTAACTAATTGCGCCAATTTCGATCATGGCATTGTTTCTAAATTAACCTTGAATGAACGATTTCTCTATTATTTCTCCAAGTACATCCCCTAAAGGAATTTAAAAAATATATATTAATGAATATTAAAGCTATCAGGTACTGTAACAATCCAATTTCGCTTCGTTGTGGTTGAAAAATCGTTTAATACGTTATTTTGAGCCGATTAATTTATTAAAATTAGCTATGTGACTACTCATATCGACTCGTTAGAGAATTAAGGCGTTTTGGTGTGACCATTATGCTTGAATTCCAACCAAAAATATCCACGCTTAGATCGATCAATCCATCTCAAACGTAGGCGCGTATTTTCCCATATTAGTCAGGAAGATTGCCAAATTTTATTACTATTCGATTTTGGCTTAAATTACTCAATCGAATTCTTTTATATCGCACCATTGAACAAAAGTAACACAATCAAAGGCATTTAAACTACATAAACCAGAGTCCGAAATAGGACTCAATACGACCTGGTATCCTATAAACAAACTAGGCGCGCGATTGTTTGGGCGATGTGCACCCAATGACTAACTTCACTTTCCCTCCAACCAAAATTTGCCGTCCCACTCCACTTCAAAATCCCAACTTCCACGGCTGCGAAAACTATCTAATCCCTTTAAATGAACTATTCAAAGTTTCATTCCATGTTCCTCAAAAACTAGAGAGAGGAGTAAACAGCATCCAGAGGAGTTGAGAAGGGTGATGTGTGTAAGTGCCGATAATGCAGCGTGTGTATGCACATTCGCCCGCCTTCATAATTCCCTCTTTCTGCTGCCGCCATGAAAGGCGATCGCCTCCATCGCTCTCTATCTCTTTCTGCTCCACTCATCTGCTGTTTGCTCTGCTGCACAAAGAGGAATCGTGGTGACAAAGGGCATTTAAGTAAGCGCCCCGAGGAAGCGAAGTTTGGAGCACACGGTGTAGGGGGGTTTTAGGCCTGTTGGAATCATCCCAAAGGCCAATAACGGAGGAATTTGTAATTCCAAAGCGGGCGGGTGGGTTTTTGGGGGTAAGGGGTGCCTGAAAAGCTTGCCGGGGAAATCCCCTCGGAGGCGTCGGCCGTTGGGATCGGGGTCGTGATGACACAGCGTGTTAGCGGGGAGGGTAAGCGGCGATGGGTGAAGTGGAATGGGAAAGAGGTGGGCGTGGGATTCGACGGGGCGGGATGGTGAGGATGGTCGCGCCGCAGGAACACGAGAGGAAATTAGAGAATGGCAGTTGCCATGGTAGCTTGTTCAAGCTATCCCCGGATGGGGTAGAACGATGGGGTAACGATGGGGTAGAGATAAGAGTTAAGGATTGTTCATATTTCGGGAAGGACTAACTTAGGACTTGTCTTTCGCTTTAAGAATACTATATTTTTGTAACTTAAATGGTATAAATACAGGTACTTTCCTGTATTTTCGTGCGTCTCTCGACATTTGAAGCAATGTGAACCGTAAAGGTTTAGGAGTTAAAATGCCAGAGAAAGGGAGTAAGAGGAGAAACGTGGAGTCAAGCGAGGATCGGAGTAGTCGGGTGAACAAACGAGTGTTCCAATTGAGAAGGATTCGCGCTGAAGAAAAATTTTGAGTCGACATTGACATGCTGTCTACATCTACGTTAGCAGTAATGACGAAGCATGCCGTCACGTTTAGCTCAATACTGGAGCATTTGAATATGTGGCCTTATATGTTCATATAGCGGTATTCAATGACCCACGGAATTAGTTTGTCCCAAAGTCATCACTCGAACGAATAGAGGAGAACGAATGGATCACATAACGGAAAGGGTGTTCCCATCTATTTATTCATAACTAATTTCACAAAATCATAGAAGCACGTAATCAAAGTACCTAATCACGTAATATAAGTCTATATGTGACGGTTCCTTTCATTATTTTTACGAAACAACATAATTGAAACCTATGGACTCACTAATATTTCCAGATTTCCATGATTCTCCTCAGGTGTTTATCAGTCGTCACACATCTGGCTCAGGAGGACATCCAAATGGGGATAAATACGTCTTCTCCTTTCATTTAGTCTGAAGGGTAGGAAACTAAAAGCTTGTTTCGGCAACCTTCTAGTCTTATTTCAACAACGCTTTGTCAGATGCATAAAATACGTATTATTACCCAAGAACTTCTGTTTGTCGCAATAAGAGTGAAATAAATTCAATATTCAATGCAAAAAATAATATTCAAGCAAGAGTGAAAGATGTTGGGATTACATCATCGGAAGTACAGGAATTATAAAATATAAGGAGTTTTGGACATATCTGCATACTTTGGAAAGTAAATTACGTACCCTTATGAAGGTTTTAGTTGTTTATAAAGCAAGTACTCCCTTAGAGATAAAAAATCTTTTCATACTTATCTTTCGTTATTGCCTATACATATACCCGTTACAATACTGAGTATATATTCTTAATTTATTACGTTAATAGCGCTATTAGGAGTTAATAACTTTATTACAAATGATAGGAAAGAATGTTAAATAATACCATCAATTAATGCCTTTTTAAGGCAAAATAATTATTTACAACGATAGGGTCAATCGAAATTGACCAGAAGCATGTTAATTTGAATCCAGATGTGCCAATTTTATCGTAAAAGTATATTATCAATTTGAAAAACGAAATAAAAGTAAAACTAAAAATACTAATTTAATTTTATTGTTCCAGTCAAACGGTTTTCTCATAAAATATTT
Source organism: Hetaerina americana (assembly GCF_022747635.1). Classification (NCBI taxonomy): domain Eukaryota; kingdom Metazoa; phylum Arthropoda; class Insecta; order Odonata; family Calopterygidae; genus Hetaerina; species Hetaerina americana. Next base: position 1,122,648 of record NW_027287073.1, on the reverse strand, counting down.
TCATCACCAACAGCCATCGCTTCGAAATATTAATATCTATAAAATCGTAGTTTGAAGAGTAACTCCTAGTAATGGTGGATGATGTGATGGTACCAAACAACATTTGTGGAAATGCATTGCAAACTTTGTAGTATCATGGGTAAGATAAATCCCAAGGCAAAAAAGTTTCCATTTTAATGCTCTACAATTTCCCCATCTCATGTCGGTAACAACTAGTAAATACCAATGAAGTAACCTCTCGTAAATATAACATATATAACCTCGTCCTCATATTAAACGTAAGGCCTACGTAGTTTTGCGTCCATCATTGTAATTATTGAGCATGCCATCGTTATATGCGTCTCTAAAAATTTGACTTCCAAGTTTGGCATGCCTTAAATATTTATCGTCACATTGCAAGGCTCAATATTCGACGTGGTTACTCGGGTACTGGAATTTATCTCAGAGATTCGAGTTATGCTTTACGGTACTGAAACTTTGATGCGGGGACTGAAATTTAATTTGTAGTAATAATCTCTTTCTGCTGAGAAATGTCAATCGGTAACAAAGAATAATTTATGATCTTTTGAGAATGTAAATGTTTAAATATTCATCACCCAGTTCTCGTTAATAATTATTTACCACCACTTCCAAATTGTGATTTTGTGGTATTATTTCTTTCTTACATCATCACACGCGAGTTTGTGTGTGTATATATTAATATTTATTTGTATATATTATATATATATATATTTGTTTCCACTATTTCTGAGCATATATATATATATATATATATATATATATATATATATATATGTGCACAGAAATAGTGGAAACAAATGCTTCTCGTAGCTTGGAAAAAATGCGTATTCCGCAAACAACCGTCATTTAACTAGAAAAATCTCTCTTTTGCAGCAGATGTCTCTCTGAGCAGATGTTTTATGAGCAGATGTTTCGTGTTCCAATCCTTATTCTCCAAAGACGCTAAGTAAATTTCTGATATATTTTTCATTGGAGAAAGAAATGAAACATTGTTTGAATATCTTTGAAATATTCTTCGTGATTATCTATGCTGTTTAATGGTTTAATGTATTTTTGCTGAGCAATGTTTCAACATTCAGTTCGGTACAAAGGTTTCACGATGAAATATCATTTAAAATTAATCACGGGCAGAACATTAGTGTCTCAATTCTATCACTTAGAGAGAGCTTCCAGAAAAATCCGTGCTTGCGATGTAAAATAAACTAAATATAAACCGCGCTCAACAGTAAAGATTTGATGCTTCCATCCGCTCGACTCAGAACGGCGTACCACAACATTTGACGAGAATATAGAGCTAGTTCTCAATGAATTATGGAAGTTCTTGTTCATTATGCACGAGAGAAAATCGGATCTCGCAAAAGCCCTTGACTTGGGAATTAATTCACCTGGGTAGTATTAAAATGAATAGGACCTCATGAGTAAAAAGGAGCTGGGAGAGCCAAAAGAAAGGAAACTCTTGAGTATATATCTGCGCTCAGCAATGAAGTTAAAATGAGCTGAACAAAGAAATTGAATGCGGGTAATTATGACAGTTGAATGAGGATCAAAGGGTTTCCTAAGTCAACTCGGGAGGAGGAAGGGGCGGGTGGACGGGGAGCTTATCAACGTGGTGGTGGACGCTTACCGCTTTCAAGAGTGGCTGCTGAGGGGGAAGATAAGGAGATTGCTTGAAGAGGGAGAAAATAGGGTGGAAATCGATGTATAATTGAATGGAAGAGAAAAGTCGAAAGGGAAGAAGAGAATCAAATTTTATTTGGGGCTAATTAAAAGAGTAGGAAATAAGTACACGACCTTACCCTATATACCCTATTCTCCATAATATGAGATGCATGAGCATCATACGAAAATCAGCAAAATTCATCCATGATGTTGATTCATCCACTTGACCCTGAATTTTTATTCCAATTTGCAATAACTCTAGTCATTAACATTGCTGGATAACAATTTTTGGACAATATTTCATCCCTTTTAAGAGACTTAAAAATGAATTAGGTATATGTAAGAAACATTTTGTAGTATATGGGCCCAAATAAAAATGCCAGTAGAAGATGACAGATTTGAAAATACACTTGTCTTCCATATTTTTTAAATAAGGCACAAAAATTACCAGAAAAAATGCCCGATTGCAAAAAATGAGATATCAAAATCAAAGAAGAAATTTCCATATGCATTTTAAACTTTTTTGAGATATTTTAAAGGAAAATGAACGATCGAATAATATTTCTATTCGAATAATTTTAAACTGTTGTTTTCAAGTAGTAGTAGTAGTTTTGAGGGGAGGCGACCGACAGCTAAGGTCATTTGCGCCATAGGGGAAGGACAGGAAAGGATGAAGGGTGGAGAGAAACCCGGCGTCGGCATTAGCCTACTCTTTACGAAAGGCGCCAAGGGGTCCGCGGCTTAACGTCCCATCCGACGGACGGCGTACTCACTCATAGTGCCCTCCACAAAGCACCTCAAGTAGGGATCGAGATACCTCTGAAAAATATTCAACACCGCCGGGATTTGAACCCGCGCCCTCAGGGTAGGAAGCCAGTACGTTAGCCCCCGCACCATCTCGATCCCCGTTGTTTTCAATCTTTCTTCCTTTCTATAATAATTAAACCTAATGTATTCACCCATATATATCTTCAATCTGAAATTCATCTCTACTTGGCCCACGTATTTATACCTTAGTCTTTCTCCTCGTGGCGCCATCCCTTCTTTTAATTTACCATTTATAATACGTGTCCCTAAACGCACTGACTGTTCTCCGTACCGTGTTTTCCTCTTCTTTTCTTTTGTATGCTTCTATATTTATACTTTTTTGTATCCACTTCATCTTCAGCATCCGGCTAAAGCCTTTTGGCATTGGCATTTTGAAGGTATCTTATTCTTCTCGTCTCTACCTGCTTTTCCATTGTTCCGCTTCCCCAATTCAAAGAGCACTTTCCCTCCACACGAAATATTTTAAGTTTTTCTATGTTTTCTCTCAGTTTATTTTCATTTTAGCCAGGTTTTGCGTCTTTGTGGTAAATGCTTACTTCATCTTCAATTTAATTTATCCATTTTCTACTCCAGGTTACGTTTATATGTCAAGCTATTTCTGAGGTAGTTTGAATATTTCAATACCCTTATGCATTTCCCTTAACTTCAATATCTGATAGCATTTTCTCTTCTGTTTACTAGAATTTCAGCAGTCTTTGTGTCTACTTTTATATCATTTCTCTGAATTACCTGGTCCATTGCGTTAAAACTTCTGAAATCTCTTTAATTACTGCGATTCCATCCTTTAAATGGAGCTTGGTAATTTCTTCCCAGTTAGCCTTACAACTAAGTTTGATGTTTATTATTTCTTGCCCTTCTTTCACTGCTGCTTGCTAATTTACGTTGAATATTTCTGAAGTTATGTTCGAATAGATTAGTAATGATATATTTTGCGTATTCCAACACCAACTTGAGGCGGAATGCATGACAAAGATATCAAAGCATCGTGTTACATGACTAGAGTATACTTAGTTGGACGGAGTTTGAATTTATTTCGTGCAAAAATTCGTTCCAATTAAGAACCGTGTTCAAAGAAAAAATGAAACCGTATTTCCCGCTAGAAAATACCTATTCATTCAAATGTCCATTAACTTGAGTCCTGAAATCCTTTTGTCTATTCACTACAGATATTCCTAAGTATAAGAGGATTTACTTAAAACTCACGTTTTTATTCAATCAAACGAGTTTCTTCAAGACTTCCGCAGCAATGTGCTTTTGTTTTCGAGTTGCTCCATTTCTTAACGCCAAAATTCTGAATTTCAGGAGGAATTTTAGTCATTAATAGAACAACTTGCCGTCAACAGTCGTTATTTTTATATTATTGCATTAGAAATTATATAAGAAATTCCATTTGCGTAGTTAAATTCAGATTTAGAAAATGAAGCGTTGACCAATCGAAGTTAAGTTTTTTGCGGGTTCTTAATTAAACATGCTAGTTTAAATCTCAACTGGTCTTTTATTTTTGCCAAATTGTTAACGTCAATTCGCTGTATTTAGCACAGAAAGTCAGTTTTAGTATATCAATACCATTATTATTTGCCCATGTGTGTTATGGAAGGAAAAAAATTAAATTATGAAGTAATATGGAACATAGCATTCTATGCAGCATTGCAGAATAAGACAGTTTACTTTTCGGTGTGTAGGAATTCACTGGAAAACTATCACTGTTTATTTTCTGGGTAGTAATTGTCTACTTATATCTCAAAAGTATTGAAGTATCAATTTACCTTTCTTTGAGGATGATAGGCCATCAGGTATATGATACACAAATCTATTTTCTAGATTCCATTTATAGCGTTGATCATAAAAGCAACGCTTTACTGGCAAATTCCAAAGAAACTGCGGGAGATGCCGCAACAGTAACTTTTAACGGAGTCATCCGCTAATGTGCATTTTAATGCAACCATTTTAGAGTGTAAAAATCATTCGCCTTGACTGGGATTCGAACCCAGATCCCTCAATATCCAGTCGAGTGCTTTAGCCACTTGAGTACCGAGGCGTCCTCGTAAGCTCTGAAATTTTGGGGCTTTTAAAGGAACTAGATGTTGTGACGAAATGCCGGACATACAATGTCACAGGCATTCGTAGTCGTGCGCGAGGCGCCACAGTCCACGAGGTTAAAGCCAACTTTAAACACTTATGGTGTTTATACTTTGACAATTTCCAAAGAAACTGCGGAAGATACCATTCTTCATCATCCAAATTATTGTCATAATTAATATGGTCGCAAAATATTTGTCCATTCCACTCTATTTGTTTTCTTATGGCTATTTCATCGAAATTTTTAGCACAAAAATCCATTTTTTCTTGCCCCCTCCACTTTGATTTTCAGTATTGACTCTGAGGTTATTCCAGAATCCCAATTCACTACAGGAAACTACTTTCTTACAGTGGTTTAATGGAATATTCAGTCTTTCCAAAACCATTGTTCATTGTGAGTCTTACCACTTTAAAATGGAATCAATTTTGGCAAAAAGCTCAATTAATGGGGAAAGTGTTCAAGTTTTCCCCATTTTCAATTCTTCTGCTAACGTCTCCAATGCATGTTGCCAGAGGCATCCATAAATAGGATTAGTTCACCTAAATGTTTGCTGAAAATGCCTAAACCAGCCAGATTTGCCATTATTTACTCTATATGCATTTAATTTGAGTTTGGCTAGATTTACTACTTTATTTAGGCGTGAGTCCTAAACGTTTAAATTCATTTTTGTTGTTGTAACACAAGCACTGACTAGTGACTATCTCCCTAACCTTTTTACCTTGGTGGGAGAGAATAGAATTTCTGCTGTGGAAAAACCTCCTTTGCAACTCTAAGTACGCTTCCTCTTCATGGAATAGCCTTGATTTGAAATTACATAGTGTTTTTGTATGCATACTAATTGATATTTACCACAGTGTACAATGGTGTGAAGTGCGATGGATATAGAATAAGGAATCTTAGAAAAGAATGTTACTTTACAGCTTTGTTATGTCTTTGAGAAATCAAATTACACAGTGGAGAGATTTTATGAATTGGTTAGCCAGTAAATAATAGTTTTGACCTTAATCACGTGGTACACGGCGAGCTAATTTTAATATGCAAACATAGCGTAATGCACCTTGCACTTATTTGTGAGGTCGATTGACTTTACATTCAAGGGAAACTCCTTTCTTTATACATGTATTCGTTCCTTTTTCATTTCAAATATCGCGAGAACTATGGGGACTTGTTTCATTTACATTTTCTTAAATATTCTTTGTGAATGCGGTTCATATCAAGTGCTTCCAGCCAAGTTGGCATGTTTCATTAGTCGTTATAAAAGGCTTTCTGAAATTCATGAACAACCCACACAACTCGCCTTAGCCACAGCTATCTTCGTCGGCCACGCACATATCATTTTTCCGAGGTTCCAGTCGATAGAGTTTATTGTTGCATGTACTCTTTCCGTCGGTTTCCCATGTCTTCACCTTACCATGCTCATATGTGCACCTCCTATGTATGTTGTTGTATTGTGTTGCTTTCTCTGGATTGAATCTTAGCTATTTCCTATGCTGTTTTATATATTTTGAATTTCAGATTTTTCATTTCTTCACTTGAGCATTCAAACCACTCTTCCCTGGTTTTAGCGTCCACTTTAGATTTTGCTATGATTTACTAATATGAATTCTTGTAGAGGACTCCCCCCTTTATTTCCTGGTTGCGATATTTCCATAGTTATTCTCTTTTGCATCTACATAAGTAAACCTGTACGTTTTGCTATCCTGTTATTTCTAAGTTTCTCCACCTGAGTTTTCCATCATAATTCTTTTCATATTTCTAGTTTTTCACCGGTTCCCGATTAGAATCTTTAGAATGCATGTTTTTTAGTTTGATCCTATTTCATCGAAATTACTATTTGAACCCCTTCAGGTTTTTATTCAGCAGTTTCAAATCCACGACCAACTAATTTTAATCGCCAATAATGCCAGCACCAGTTTGTTTCTCTTGAATCTATTGCCTTTTCTATCACAAGAATCTGGTCGATCTGGTACTTTTCACTGCCTGCGGTCACCCTCTTGACAATCTCGCCATATTCTACCATGGAATAGGCTCTCACCTTGTGCCTACGTCAAAATCTTTAGGGATGCCATGTTTTTTATGTCTTCCTAGATTTCTTTAACTAGGAAGTTTTTATTATAGAGCTTTTCTTGAAAATTTTTCAGCTTCCAACAGTTCTATGTAGATCATCCATTTTATCTTATTTTTTGTGTTTTTCTCGTTAATGCATTGCATTTCAAGATCTTTCCTTATGCACAAATTCCTTTATTTTATCTGGTATAGCCTTTCATTGATCTTAAGTATTGTGTCTACCTTTTGAAACCTACTTTCGTCATGCAGACCTATGCCGGAGGGCCACTCATTAGAATATTTATTATGTCTCTTTTCTTGTTCTTCTTCTGTTGTCATCATATCGCAATAAAAAAATTATTTTATTACAGTACGATTTCATATATAAATATATTTTTTAACATATCATGTCATTTCCTAAGCTTTGGAAATTTGATATTTTCCGTTATTGTAGTTTTTTATCATGATTTTGGATCTCAATGGTTCATGACGTAAACAACTCATGGTTTTAGTCTTTTTATCAATATATTATAATTGTTATAATTTTATCTCTTCACCTTTAACGTGCATTTTCCACATTGATTTTGTAATAAGTGAGCTATGAGTACACCACTTTTCTGTTTCTTTCACTGCAGAACCCATTTATTTTCACCGACAAAAATCGGAAACTTTTCAATGTTATTAAATATTTTATTGGATATTACTGTCATGGAAAACGATTATTGCGTATCAATAAACGTGGTGATACCTTCAGCTTGAATATTGTCCATTATATATATCGTGTGAACAGATCGCAGAGCCGAAATGTAAAATTTTCTGCCTAAGATAAATTCTGTCTAGTTGTGCAGAAATTGGAGAAATATTGAATGGCGTTGGACAAGAAAGATGGTACTAAAAATATACATCTGAGCAGTAAGAGGAAAGTGACGTTCCACTAAGGTGACGCTATGCCTCATTTTAGGCAATTATTTTTTGCTCGGGTGTTGCATCATAGAACTCCACCCCTAGGAACAGAATGACACGATATAACTTGCGAACGATATCCCTTGAGGGATACAGGCGGAACTGGTAGAAGATCCGAGGGTGGTCGGATGTAGGGGAAAGAGTAAAAAGTTATCACGACCGATAGGAGAAGGGAATGGTGGATGGAAGTGAGGGGATGAGAGAACAGGGGGTTGGGGGCGAAAGGGAGAGTGGTCGTCCCCCTGTGCACGATGGGCGAGCCAGGCTGCGGCGCCGCGAGAGGAGGCCACCACTACAGATGAGGCCCACGGGTGTAAAATTTGATGTCGCCGGCATTTGGGGGTGGGACGTGGGGGAAAGAGAGCAGGGTGTCGCGCCGAAGCGAGGGGGATTAAAGTGGTCGAGCGAGGTGGTTCGGGGAGAGAGGGTTCTGGTGGTCTCGGAAATGGAGAATCCAACTGGAGTGCGGTGTTGGAATTAAAATTGAGGCGGGGGTGGTGGAAAAAAAAGAGAGATAGACAAGGGGGAAGTTTGGGATCGGGAAACAAATGACGAACACCACTCACGGATGCATTACTCGGGGAATGCGCATTGCCCGGAAATTAAATGTCGCTTTGGTTTTGTGTTCTTTGCGCTCAGCAATTTATGTGGTCAGATAAAGACTCGTAATTGAAATAATAGTGATGTACGTCTCATTTCACCGAGAATTGGCGCACTGAAAATTGTCGAATTACTAACACAAGATGTGAATGTGGTTAGAAAATTTGTACCTGCGAAAATGTCTACCATTCAACGTTGTTTTATGATGAGCTCAGTGTTTCTATGGTTCAAATACGAATTAATTTTCATCTGAACTTTCGTTAACCGGTTTTAGGAAGTGACATACAACTTGTATCAGCATTAGCAACAGTCAAACAAATTTATAATAACTTCTCATATATAATGTAGGTATTGCGTAGATTTTACTCCATATATTTTTATTTTTGGGTAAATATTGTGAAATTATTTTTAATTACTGACAGTGAAAAAACGTTGAACCTTAATATTCATCCTATTGAAATAAATTTCTGGCAACCATAGGATGTGTGTTCCTCGTAAACTTAAGGAAACTTTTAATTGCCATCAAAAAAAGATCCTTTTCGGCATTCATTACCTTTACGTTAACTGTAAAGAAACCTTTGGCGTTAAGAATGTTGTCGAGAGAGTCGAAATTTATAAGAGATAATTCTGGTTAGGACTTCGCGAAATTCCGATTTGGTGATAGGGAAATAGCATAACCTTTGCGTTCCACGGGAAATATAATTCACTAGTCAACTAGTTTTATTAAACTTCAGCACCATCAGAACTTATTTAACCGTGTAGTATAACATAAATAAATTCCGATAATATTGTATTATCTGTGGCTCATAAATTTTGGGTCAATTTCCTGCTAAAAAATTATACAACTTAGATTGTCTCTCATTCCAAAAAAAATTGTGTGCTCCGTTTCTCTAAGGGAGTCATCAATCTGCCTCAAAGATGTCTCTCTCCAACTTAATTATTTAGTAAAATGGATGGGATTAATCCATCGCCAACATATTGACTGCACAAATTGGTGGTTTCGGGATTTTTGATGTGCCAAAAAATATGAGGGCACTGTCTTTAGCTCTCTTGGTACGCTGACCGGACCCTCAGCTGGATCCCGACTAGTCCAGCAAAAAGTATCGTTCTTCCTTCTCACTTACTTATTACGGACTCCTCTTTATTCATTCTCTATGACGGGATGGCATTCCTATCGCAGGCGTGCCCAAAAAGGCACGAAGAGCAATTATTTTGGATCGCCGACTTTGGAGGGTGCTATGGGTAATTCCACGGTGATCGCTCGAAGGGTTGGTTGGTAGGTGAGTCAAGATTATATTCTTATTAAGTACATAAACCACTGGCACTCAATCGGCGAAAGACTCACCGACCTTGCTCTATTGAGTCCTTTATTAAGTTTTCAACCCTTCACAACTGTGCCCTTTTCACCCCACTCTCCCTAGAAATTTCCTGACAATCGGCCGTGAGCGCATCCTCCCCGCGACCGTTTCCAGGCATCATGAGGCCTACCCCGCATTCCAGTGTCTCTCTATCGGTGAGACGAAAGGTTCAAAGCGAATCGAATGCTTCCAGTTTCAGTTCCGACTTAAATAGTATAGTGGTGGAATGAAAGGATATGAGTGCATAGCGTGTGGCTGACGATTGACGTGGGCGTGGATGAGCCCAGTTGACAAGCGGTTCGTGAAAGAGGAAAGGGCAAAAGCACGTCCGTCCACCCGTGTTCGGCATTCCGATTGCCGTCCAGCAAAATCCCGCGGACAATCCCATTCGCGGAGGATTCCACTAAGGAGGAAACCGCTCGTCGGAACCGTATTTCTTTCCTTTCCCTGGGTTTTGGAATGGATTGTAACCATTTTCTTCGGGGATTTGGACCGATTTGGACTTACAGGTATAAAGTGTTTTTCAATGGTCACTCTCCGGGTCAAGACAGAAGTTTCAGCTGGCAATGTCGGCGCTTAATTTCTCTTTCTCACGCTATCCTTACTTACACTTGTACGCGTATAAAGGATAGGTATTGAATCTTAAAACTTAACAAAAATTTGCAGAAAAATAAACGAGTAAAAATACGTGTGACGCGTCGCTGTAATGTCTCGTGGTATTTCTATTACAAATTTTTAAACTTCAGTTTTCAGGTTGCAGTGGCTATGAAAGGAGGCGACTGATAGATGAAGCCAATTGCACCATTAGGGATACCTGGGTAATATTGTGTCTTCTGGGAATCGAGGAAGGATGGAGGGAAACCAGGTTTCGTCATTAGCCTACGGTAATAGCGAAATGCGCATAAGAGTTACACTTTAAAACGTCTCATCCGACGGACGGCGTACTTCACTTGATGTGCTCTCTACATAGCTCCTCAATTAGGGATCGGGACGCCAATGCAAAATTCACCCACCATTGGGATTAGAATCTGATCTCCTTGTGTGGAAACTTAGGACATTATCCACCAAACCAGCCCCATCCTTTCATTTTTCTACCTTTGAAATGTATTTATGCACTAATATTAAAGCATTTATAGCTGGAGCTATATTATTGCCCGTCAGACATCCTCTCGGTTGCTTGCGAAGTATTGTGTGAATATATGTAGTTGTATCTTTCTTGGTGCCAGTAGAAGTCGTAAATTCGAAATCCCTTTCAAGCGACACACGGAAAGATTGGCGAGAAACACTTCACGCGGTGTTTTGAATGTAAACGCATCTCACAACATATTTATCATAAAATTGTAGGATAATATGCCAGAGAAAAATGAAGATATTTATTCATTTATGTTGATGGTGTCATAAAGTAAACAAGCCAATAAAATTTTTGAGAAAAACCAACAGATACATCATACATGGTCTTAGCAATAATTGTGCAGCGTTACCCGAGCATGAGTTCTGATTGATTAACTTGAAACACTATCATTTTATATCTAATTAATACTAGATGGAGTTCTGAAGGAGCTAAAAATGTCGAAAAATGAACCGCTCAAATCCAGTCCCGTGGAATATGAACTCGGCACTTCTGTCTAAAATATAATCGAGTTTCTTATAAAAGATTTCTTGAGCTAAATTTTGAAAAAGCGTTGGCCATTTGAAAAGGACTACATAAAAATTCTGTAAGCTCCACGTGTGTTATTAATGTATGGCACAATTTGGTTGACATAAGTTTTTATTCAATTATTCAACTTTTATTAAGATAATTTCACTTAAAAATGGCAAAATATCCGAATGGTTCGACTTTCTGCGAGCATGAAATGAAATATTTCTCTATTAAGGCTAAAGAAAAATTTGTATAACCAAAGAAGCTGTAGCTCTTCCTTAACGATTAATAATATTGAATTTTTCAAAGGATATCGGTGGGTTGAAAAAAATTTGGATCGCACTCTTTAGTTCATTAAAGTAATATATATATATATATATATATATATATATATATATATATATATATATATATATATACATATATATATATATATATATATATAAATAAATTATTAAACATAACCCTAAATAGTGTGTTATGACTCGAAAATTTGACCAATCTTAAATAACTGTATGAGCGTGAAGAAGAATGGAGACAATAATATGGACGGTAAAGAAAATAGAAGATGCAATGCTTGAAATGGTAGTGGAAGAGAAAAGAGTGTTGGGATAAATTCGAGGAAGACAGGACAGGCGGATTTACCAAATACTGAGAGGTAAATACGTGCTGGAGGCGGCGAGGTAAGAGAGGGAGGAATATAATGAGCTCTCTGACTGAAATCAAGCTGGGTATAATGTATGCAGACATAAAGAACGAGTTATTTTAATGTGTAGTATGGTACGGAAGGATATCTTTTATCATATTATTTTGGGCTTTTTTGTAGTAAGTAGTGTCAGGGTACATTATCAACTAACCCTAACACGATGGAATATTGACTAATAATAAATACAAGAAATTCTCAATGGCATTATGGTACACAAGTTTCATAAAGGCATTCAAAGTAAATTATCAAAGATTTGCTGTAAGCATTTCGCGGTCCGCCGAAAATGTCGCCCTTGTAGCAATTCACTAGGGTGAGGATAGGAGAATATGATCACAGTAGTAGTATTTAAGGGAGGCGACCGACAGCTGAGGTCATTTGCGCCATAGGGGATGGACAGGAAAGGATGAAGGGTGGAGAGAAACCCGGCGTCGGCATTAGCGTACTCTTTACGAAAGGCGCCAAGGGGTCCGCAGCTTAACGTCCCATCCGACGGACGGTGTACTCACTCAAAGTGCCCTCCACAATGCACCTCAAGTAGGGATCGAGATACCCCTGTAAAATATTCAACACCGCCGGGATTTGAACCCGGGCCCTCTGGGTGGGAAGCCAGTACGATAGCCACCGCACCAACTCGATCCCCGAATATGTTCATATCACCACCTGACGTAGGAGTGATTCATGGCGATAGAACTCGAGCATTAGCATGAAATGAAGCAGTAAGTGCCTAATCACGTTCAGTCGTTTTATTCTTAATAATTATTCATATGGAGATAAATCTTTCTCAAATCCATTTCCACCTTTCCAGATCTTCCAAGGAGAATGGATTCTTCAAAGAGTTTATTTTTTATGAGGGGGATATGATTCTCTTGGTCTGTGAACTCCTTAGGGTCACAGCACAGGTTAAACAATAGATTTCGATGTCTACCCGAATGCCTTAGAGTGGAATGATTGTGAAAATCTTCATGCTCACAAAAATACTATAATTTTTGCACAGTAATAAGACGTGAAAAAACTATAGTGTTTTCGTAAGTCAATGAACATGTATATATTATAATTTTTTCATTGGTGAAACCTGTGAGTGACAGAATCGCAGGGGGTCACGTTAATCCTGGGTGTGGAGGTTTTCCATCTTTGAGAGATGAAAATCGTGGATATAGACGTCCATTTATATGAAATGGTTATTTTAAAAATAGTTCAAATCGAACCAAATCAATTTAAATAATTCAATGAAATAATATTTTTTTCGAATAATATTAATAAAAAATAATAAAGAGAAGGGAATGATAGTTGCATTGGCATGAAAAGATTAAAGAATCATCGAAATCAACGAAACGATTAAAGAATTACTCATACCTGGAACAGGCTGGCTAAAAACATTTCTGTCTGAAAATTTATATTTCGCCTCTATCAGACTCGTTTTTCAACAATTTACAGATGCAATAGAATCTATCCTTGAGTTTTCCGTCATAATTATACAAGTTGCGTCTGTTAGAAAGAATTTTGTACAATAAAACGATGTAACGATTCCTAAATTCCCGGCTTTGGTAGTTCTGTCTATTCTACCTTGCACAGGTCTCACCGCATAATAATTGCGGGCAAATCCAGTACTTAGCGTCAAAAAGTTACCTTTGGTCAATCTTTGTTTCTGTGTTTAATTAATTACTTTGTGATTGTTCACCATTCATTCACGCTTTTGTAAAAAATATTAGAAAACCTATGGTTAACAAAATTATTCACAATTATTTGGAAAGTTTTTTTCCATTTTGGTGGATGAAATTTTATGTTTAAGCAACAAATAGGTTCGACACAGAATATCTCTGTCTCATTTCCAGTCAAACTCGTAGCATCACAGATAGACGAAAACTTTGAATTACCTTCGTGCGTTAAAGTTCCAGTTCAAAAACGAACGCTGAATGTCATTGTCATTCCGTTACAATGGTCTATGGAGTTGGACGACTGACCGCAGTGATAAAATCTCTTTCTCAATGTTAACTTCCTGAAACGCATATCATCAACCCACTACAATATTCTACCTTGGATAACTTAGCTAGTTAGTTATGATTACTTTGAGTGAAATGTATGTATTCATGAGGAGCACCTCGCAGAAGGGGTAGAAGTCAAGGGAAAATTGGGGAAGTTAGTGGGTTGAGTTGAGTGCGAAAGAAAATTAATTGGAGTGACCCTATAAATAGCTCCTCTATGGAGAGCGTATGCACTCATCGTTTCTTCCACTAAATTTTAAACTTCCATTTTCATAACAGAAAATTATCTCGCTGGACAAACGAAGTCTTCCTCTGGACAACAAGGGAAAACAATAAGTGTTCCTGTACTCCGTGCGTGGAAATACGAGGTTTTAAAATGAAGATTTTCAATGATGAACCAGTTATAACACAGTAAAGATTTTTTTTATAAATTTGCATTATAATGTTAAATTTAATTACTTATTTATAAATTTAAGGAAAAAATATGTCTTTGAAATATTTATAAAGAAAATATCAACTGTAGGTCCTTTTAAACTCTTAAATAATAGCCTAGATAAAATGCGGCGATTCAAGTATTTCATTTATTATACTAAGGGAGAAAGACTTACTCCACTCTATATGGTGGTAACAATAGGGAATGTTGTACATAAATGTGAAGACAACAAACGGTTGTTACAAAGTAAACCACCTAGTCAATAACTAGGTGAACACAAGTAATCGGATTAATCCTTAACATATGTCCTTTCAGGTCACTGATACTATTTTATTGCTCTTGCCATCGGTGGCAATTTAGGTACGGCATGTTTTCGGTAATTCAATATATAAAGCTACTTGTATATATATATATATATATATATATATATATATAAACTTGTTCACCTGTACCTATGTTCATAATAAATATGCTTTCACCGGAATAATAAGTGAAAATTTATAATAATTGTAACATTGCTCATTCTTCTGAAATTAACGATTCACAATTTTACGTAAAAAGAGCGATCTTCAAGTTAACGATGATGATATCACCATCGGATGCAACCAAGCATTAACAGTCATACGAGAAGAAGAGAGGGAGAAGTGCATCTTTTTAAAAGGGGACTATGTTGAAAAAAAAAATTGTTTTTGAAAAAATGGTTTCATTTCTAGCACGGGTACTAATTGAACCGCCCTCGTATGCATCTGTAATTGTTCAGCAAAACCGTTGATTTTTTTTAAATCTCGTGCCAGTGCCTACGATTTCTCGCATGGTGTTTGAATGCTTTGGGAAAACGTCAACACGTTGTCTCCAATAGATTGTCTCGAACGGAGAATGCTTCCTCTCACGTCCTAGATGCATGGATTCAAATTCCACCGTTCGCGTCAAAACCACTCCCTCTTCCCTAACTCCCCCCCCCTTCCCGGCATCATTGACGTCACTCCCACTCTCCAGACAATGCACGAGAGCCACCAACGCTACGAATTTACGTTCCCAATTCAATACTTGGAAATCCAATTGTCGTTTACCCTACAAGTGAGATAGCTTAACAATCTTCTATTATTCACAAAACATAACAAGCTTTTTCTCTAAAGGACATCAAATTCAATACACCTACTTTTACGAGGTAGGGAATTACTCAGCAAACACAGTTTAGGATATGCAGTAACATTTTGTATCCAGGGACTAGATGATCGCATGGCTAAATTTGTGAGGACCAGTTTTGAGTTGTCCCACATTTTCATCCCAATTTAAAAGTTGTTCTCACGCTATTGTTTGAACGTCCCATAATTTCCTCACGTGTACCAATATATGAGTTTCGCTAAATTTATGTGGTTTCCAATTGAAAAAGTCCCCCCCAATTTTTAAAAATGTGCATTTTGTAGCATAAAAATGAGCCAATGGCAAATAGTTCCGTACTACTATTGTATCCATTAGGATATACAGGTATATGTATTGTGCTATCATAAAATTGAACACACGTTCTCATAAAACCAGAATTATAATATATACGCAAAGTAATTCAACGCGTAGTCTTCTAAGTATTCAATTTCGTTTCATTGTTTGTACAATGAAAGTCAGAGTGTTATTTAAAGAATCAGGCAGCTTATCATATACTGGTATGTACGAGTACTTACCTGTATTTTTTTGGATAGAAAAATGAATGCCCTCTCTCTATCACTGGGATTTTTATTTACACAGGAAGGGAACAAAAATGTTTCATGTATGTATATATTTAAGTTCCAATATAAGCATAACGCCTGATTTTTATTTTTTTTTAAGTTTCATTTAGTTCCAAAAAGTCATTGTTGCAAAGATCTCTTGGTTATAGTTATTATTATTTTTGCTTGAAATAGTCACTCGAATTTTCTAAATTTTTATAAAATAATCTTTTTTAGAACTGCATCGTTTACAATTTAGAATAGTATAACTCTGGATGATAGCTAAAATAATTAGATAGAAAACACTTAGCTGAAACATATGACGCCTACATCTTACTGACCTATTTGAATTCTAACATATTGAGCAGAATGTCTCCCGTTCCTTGCAAAAATCCTGCGTCCACCCACGTTTCCATGTGCCCCAATTGGCTAATAAGAATTATGTAAGCGGTATACGAGTACATACAAGGACTTTCCCAAAAGTAATAGGACTTATTTTCCCGAATAGACGGTCGGACGGGCGGCGGTTTCTCTGGCTGAGTGCGAGGGAGGGGAGTCTTGGGAAAGGCTTGTAGGCCGCTGACAGGCTCCCAACGTTGCGGAGGGCGGATTGTTCGTTTGCGAAACCTAAATAACGTGACCTCGTTACGCTCCGTCATGAATCGGTTGTTGGTACAGCACTAAGCCATCAAATTTTGCGTGAAACTGGGCAAAACTGGGAAAGACTCATGACATGCTCAAGGCAGCTTATGGTTATAACGCCAGATAGAGTATTTTTGAGTGGCACAAGTAGTTTTGGTATGGTAGAGAAGATGTTGAAGACGCCGAACGTTCTCATAATGCCCTTCGATCTCAGAAAGTGACGAAAATCTTGCCAGAGCGAAGGATTTATTGGGCAGGAATCGCAGTTTAAATTTTCGCATGTTTTTTGATGAACTTAACATTCCTAAAAGTGATGTGAATCAGTTTGTGACCGAAACCATGGGCATGAGAAAGGTGTTTGCAAATTTGGTGCCGCGAATGCTCTCGAACGAACAAAAGGAAATTGCTGAAAGGACGTCACCACGCCTCGGTGAAAGCGTTACGACAGGCCGTGACGAGGGAGCTTGGCAGCATTCCGGGCGCCACCTTCCAGAAGACGTACCAGTCGTGGAAAACCCGCTAGCAGTGGTGTGTGAACACACAAGGGTGCTACATCGAAGACTATTGAGTGAATTTATCGATTCTGGCAATAAAAATTTTTAATCGACTCAGTCTGACTTTTCGGGCTGACCTCGTATTTATAAAACACATTTGCAGGCAGAGGGTAAACAGAGCACAATGCTGGGAGGGTAGAGAAAGTGTTCGTCTCATGGTGGTTGAGGGTGTTCACGTTTGTGACCGAGGACACGCCCCTAGGCGAAGCCGGCGCCCATCCCCCACCCATCCCCCGAGTTGCCAAGAGACGGAGGCCCGATTTCCTTTGTCTGCGCTCCGTGACAAATAGGCGAAAGGTCTCACCATTCCTCTCCTTCAATCGATGGGGGGGTTAGCTTCTCAGTACTCAGCCATCCACGAAAAATTTGCATGGTACTCTCTTCCCAGCTGAATCCAATATTACACGAGGTGCTGATGTCTTATTAATTTTATTTTACTAGTGTCCCTAATTTTAAATAAGGTTAAATTTGCGACTGTACTGTTAAATCACTTAACGACATGTTGAATTAAGTATATGTGATTACAAATTCCCTCCACTTATATGAAGGCGTGTGGAATTGCCAAACCGAGAAGTTATTAGCTTTCATTTTTGAAATCCCTTTGCGAGCTCCATCTACATCATTTTCAAATTAATGATGCCATGATTTTAGATAATTATTCAGCTGTTATTTGGATTTTTATAATTATTCTAATGGAATGTACCTAAAATGTTTAATTTGATTGTAATGAGTCCGACGATTTATACAAATATTATAATTAATGACTCTAGATAGATAATATTTAACCTCTTTAATTACTGATTTATTCCAGTATACTAATTAGTTTTCGGAACATACAGAGACGAGCATTGTATCCACAGGAACTTGGCGTAAAAGAGCTAAAGTATTCAAATCGAATGCTTATTTCCTCGGAAACCGCTACTGACATCAATAAATTTTAAAATTAGTGGCATCAGTTGATTATTATTCTTGATAAATTAATCTCACTTGATCGTATAAATATGTAGAAAGCATTTAGGTGGGGATGAATATATTATATTCGTTCATGGAATTTTCAGATAATTAAGTTCTTTGATTAAAGACAGTTTTCAATCGTGAGAGCATAAATATATCATTAATATTGAATCGCTGAAATAATGAACATGTGATTATATTTCACCTTAATTTATTGTGCTTTTTAATTAAAAATGGAACTTAATTAACCTGAGCTTAATATTCAACGAGAATGAACGAAAAAAAATTCCAACAATTATTATTTGTTGGGCAATAAACTAACTGCGTTTAAATTCAAAGGATAACTTTTCCATACACACAGTTAGGTGTATCTTAATTTCATAATTACTCATCAGTTGACGTAGAATATAAATATAGGTATAGCTGGATGTTTCATATGTGACGGGTCTTGAAGTTAAAGATAATCAAGTTTTACAAAGCCGCCGGAGTCACACTCTTGGGGTTAAGCAGATTTATTCTTATACTTTACTCAATAACCGCTCTTAAACTACATATATTTTTTAATAATCTATGAGCAAAAATTTTGTTTTCCAATCAGAAAACTTTGTGCAAGGTATTAAAAATATCATTTCCAAAAACCTTAAAATAAACAGACTGAGTGATGTGTTCTTTTGAGACAGAAATGTTTATGCCAGTTAAAAATAAATGATGTCATTAAAAGGGGCCAAGAATGGTGCTTTGAGGGATGTGACCTCGAAATCACCAGGCCTAGCTTAGTCGCATATCAGGAGGCAGTAGAGTGCAGCTGGAGGGGTGGGTGAAGGAAGGAAACGGTTACGAGGGTTGGTTATTGGAACTGAGTTGCGAGAGAAGATGAAAGGAGAGTGAGGGAAGGGAGGGTAGTTTCCTAACGAACCGCGGTTGACACCCTGATGGGGCGATGGAGATAAGGATGGTGACGGGGCGGCGGTGGCAAACGATTTTGGATGTAGAAAGGCAAGATAGATTACGTATCGATCCGCAGGAATCGGGGACAAATTCCACCAAAGAGGTGCGGATACACCTTTCTTTATGGCCTCAACTATTCTTTGGGATAGCATGCGAAACGAAAGCAATTGTAGGCAAATAGGTGGTTGTAGTCTAAATAAAGTTACTAGGGAAAGGTAGAAGGGCCTAGGCTGGATACAAGTCGTATCTAGGGATAAAAAGTGCACGCGTGTGCCTCGAATCAATCTCCGTGCTATTGTTGCCGTTATAGTGGGAGTCGAGATGAGGGTAGGTGAGTGGGGTAGGGGGAGGTTGTATAACGGGTTGAATGGCTTGAAACGGTCAAACGGAGCGTTTGAGATGCCTAAAAGGCAGGAAAAGCAATACCATTTGCCGCTCTTTTATGCAGACCATCGCGATCCGAGTGGAAACATCCCCCCCGCCCAGCACCACTATCTCTATCCCCTCGATGGGGAAACGCCAAACAAAGACTGTGCGGAATCCGGCACACATCAAGCGAACGAAAAATTCGCTCGCGTGAATGTGTGTGTGTGTTTGTGTGCGTGCGTGTTCGTGGAAATGCGCTTTTCGGTGGCCGGAGCACGCAATGCGCCGGGAAAACCCCTCCGAAATGACTATCTCCGCTGTAAACATCGATTTCGCGCAGTGAGCCCGTCCCGTCCCAGTTCACGATTTCTTCTTTATTTTCATCGGTAATTTTAGCGACCGAAACTTTTCGAGAGATAATCCCACATGAAAGAACATTGTGAGCGAGCAAGGGTGGATATGTCGGTTTAGTCGCATGTATGAAGGGAGAGATGGATTGGTTCCCTCCACTCCTGCCGTGACTACGGTGAAATGGAAGCAGAGTTTGATCTGTCGTTTTGGATGTGTGGTGGGGGGAGAAGATAGATTTTGAGTCTCCCTCGTTGCACATTGTTGCATAAGCATGGAGGAGGTATTTCTATTTCCTTTTACTTCTTTGCATTTCGTCGTGTTCGAATGCGACAGTGGTGAAACAAATCCCTGCGACATGGAAAAAAATAGGAATTTATAGTGTGTCTGGTATAATATGTAAAGGCAATGATGAGTAACACTATCACCGTCATGGAATTACCAGTGTAGACAAGCAAAACAAAACAAAGCTTGCAAATTGCAGAAATTATCGTATCTAGAATTATGTTGATACGAATTGTTTAGATTAAGAACGTGAATGATTTACATATACATACAATACAGCATAATATTAACATATTTAGATAAAACCACGATACTGGGACCAATTAAAATATTTTTGGAGTGTTTATAATGAGCTGAAAATATCCAAATTATATATTTAATATATATTTTGGATATTTCAATATAATATTTCATTGGATTAATAAGAAATGGTTACTTAAGTTTTCATTTATAGGTGTTCAACCTAGTTAAATGTGGCTTTTGGACTGTCCGTGACGACTAATTACTTTTAAGTATAGAGAAAACTTTCCTTTCAATTACGTCCTCTCTTTGTTCCTTCATTATGCCTTCATACTGTCGAAAAAGCCCACTCTTCTACTTTCTTCTTCCCCACTCATCCAACGCTCTCTCCTCTATTACCGACTTCAACATCTCACTATCTTTCAGTATTTGCTCCATCCACATTCCCTACCTTTTCCTAAAAAATAATGAAACAATTTATACAGTATTTATGCTAAGTTTATTTAAAAGTAAACTAGTGTTTTGGTTTAATCAAAGAGAAACAAAAAATAAAAAAATGCACATGTCAGGCATGAATAGTATAATAATGCAAAAAGCGAAAACATGGGAATACACAAAGAGAAATAGAAATCAGTAGTAAAAGCAGTATAATTGAATTTTTCAATGCAAAATTTGTGGGATTTGGACTAGACTTGATCATGAAACAAACCACTCGCTAAAAGAAAAGTAACATAAAAGATCATGATGGAATTGAGAAGAAACCTTTATGATACGAGCATATGAGAAGAATGGAGGATTATAAATGGAAGGCTTTTGTGGATCCTGGAGTAAACACCGTTGGTAACAAGAGAGGAAAGACGGCCACGTAAAGAATTGAACGCTGATACAAGAGACGCAATGGCCAAAAGAGAATAACAAGATAACGACTGGAAAAGGATAGATTACTGGCACTTAAGTTTCGATATATGACAATGAAGTTGCAAAATCTCGTCTTAAAAAAATGATATAAAGCCACCCAAAAGATAATGGAAAAAGAAAAAAAAGTGAGTGATATAAAGTGAATGGAAGAAACGCGATTACTAAAGATAGGTTGAGACAAAAATAACCTAGAGGATAGAGAACTAGAGGAAAACTACGCAAGAGTAGAATAGATGATCTAGTAAGTTAAAGGGATAACAGGTAAATTGAGAGAGAGCAAGAACAAGTGATTTTGAAGAAGGAATTTTCCTATAAATAACTCGAGATTAGATACTACTCTATGACAAATTTGCTATTCCCTGAAAAAAACACGGTATTCCAGAATACCCGCTCCCTAAAAATAAAATGGTCCAGGATTTTTCCGGATTTTCGTGTTTATGTGACTTCCAACGAATTTGAAATCAAAGCGTGGAGTATTGATATTTTCAAAACGAATTTAAAAGCGTATTTGCTAAGCAATGACAAAATAAACGTACAAATGCCAACTATATTTGAAGATTCGTCCCAGCAATGAAACGTTTGCAGTGCATTTCTTTCAATTTCCTCTAAAACTGTAAATGCTGACGATGACCTGTAACAAAAAGAAGTCGCTAGTCGAATTAAATAGTCGAAAAAGAAAAAAAAGAAAAAGTAGACCTGTTTGTTTTTTTAAATAAATACCTGAAAATCAAACTGATAGTGAAAGTGATACACATCTAACCTATAAGACAAATTCCAAAGAAACTGCGGGAGATGCCGCAACAGTAACTTTTAACGGAGCCATCCGCTAATGTGCATTTCAATGCAACAGTTTCAGAGTGTAAAAATCATTCGCCTTGACTGGGATTCGAACCCAGATCCCTCAATAACCTATAAGAGATATTCTAATTAGTGTTTGGGTGTACACTTTCACAGATTCCGTTATTTCGTCAAGCATCGAGTTAATTTTTTTAATCCAACTTTCAAAAGCCTGCCTACTCATTCACTTTTGACTTTTGTTACCGATTTCTGTGATTTCGTTAAGTTTTGCTCTTACCGCATTCAAGTAAAGTCTTGGCATCGATACCAATTGTAAATAATGTGTTACTGTTTCGGTTCCGCCCGAGGTAATCACGATACACTAATGCCTTGCTCGGTAGGATGTGGTGAGAGGGATATCGGAGAAAGGAGAGGGAACGGCGAGGAGTTTTAATTGGAAATTACGGACCCTTGGCCGCCGTTACCGCATCCGAATGAATCCCATGAATCACAACGAACGCAATTCGAATGGTTCACACCATTGTCACCGACTTCGAGCTACGTGGAATATTGAAGGCTTTGCCGGCTGTTCGTTCACCCCGCAAACTTAAATGTTTTGCTGAATGCCCTCGCAAACAACAATAATTCAATCTGATGCCTCAAGATTAAAACTTCTTTCTGTTGTCCCATCAAAATACGTGCACTAGAAAAATTAGGCAAACACCACCTGTTATATATATATGTATATTTATTAAAAATATGTATGTATATACACGGTTTTTTGCATATTATTAGTGTGAAATCCTTACCCTAATATATGAAAATGTGAATTTGATAATTCGAATACTATTTCTTATATATATATATATATATATATATATATATATATATATATATATATATATATATATATATATATATGTGTGTGTGTGTGTGTGTATTATTATTATTATAAGGTAATCTACCAGTTAAGGTAGGTTTTAGGGTGGACACGGCTAGTAAATAAAACATTTTGTGACTCTTAGCAAAACACTAAATCCAGCATTCTACTCTATATATATATATATATATATATATATATATATATATATATATATATATATATATATACTACCTTGATCAAAAAGTTCCCTGGAATAACCACCGTGTGGCGCTCCCATCGTTCCGATTTGAGTTCTGTTTTTTTTGTTAAAATTGTACATCTGTTGTTGATATTCCCTTTAAATCTTAGTGTCATAACTTGACATTTGCAAAAGTTACGTAGCCAAGAGTACATCTATCTCTGTGTGTGTTGGCGATTTTTTACAATTGCAGAAATGGATTTAAATTTGCAACAACGAACTTGTATTAAATTTTGCGTAAAAAACGGATTTAGTGGCGCACGGACGTTGGAAATGTTGGAAAAGTGTTTCGGCAACGATTCTCTAAAAAAAACGGTCGTTTACCAGTGGCACGAGCGGTTCAGAAGTGGTCGTGAGTCAATCGAAGATGATGAACGCAGTGGCAGACCATCGACATCGAAAGTCGGTGAAAAAATTGATAAAGTAAAAGAAATGTTGGTCAATAACCGCAAATTAACCATCAGAGAAATAGCGGAGGACTTGAACATTGCCTATGGATCCGCTCAAGACATTGTGGTTAATGATTTGGGTTTCCGTCGTGTAGCAGCAAAGTTGGTGCCAAAAGACCTCAATTTCATGCAAAAAAGAGACCGTGTTGACGTCGCAAAAGAGATGATTTGCGAGGCTGAATCCGATCCCACATTCATCAAAAGGATCATTACTGGAGACGAGACGTGGGTTTATGAGTACGACACGCAATCCAGACATCAGGCAAGTGAATGGCGTTCACCAAATGAGCCGAGACCAAAAAAACCACGTCGTTTTCAGTCAAAAAAGAAGGCAATGCTGACGGTTTTCATGGATTACAACGGTGTAGTGCATCATGAATTTTTGCCAGAAGGCCAGACAGTAAACAAAGAGTATTATTTGGGCGTTATGAGACGTTTGCGTGAAGCAATTCGCCGAAAGAGACCAGAAATGTGGGCAGAAAACTCGTGGATTTTGCACCATGATAACGCACCGTCGCACAGTGCTATCATTATTCGTAATTTTTTGACGAAAAATGCAACAAATACCATCCAACAGCCACCGAATTCACCTGATTTGGCTCCCTGTGACTTCTTTCTGTTCAATCGAGTTAAAAAACCATTACGGGGAACGCGTTTTAGCAGCCGAGAGGAAGTAATGGAAAAATCGCAGGAAGCACTGATGGACATACCGAAAACCGAATATAAAAAATGTTTCGAGGATTGGATCAAGCGCTGGCATAAGTGTGTTGCAGTCGATGGGGATTACTTTGAAGGGGACAATATAGATTTAGATGAATAAACTTGTATTTTTAATTTTCTGAATAAATTCCGGGAAATTTTTGATCAAGGTAGTATATATATATATATATATATACATGTATGTTTATATATATATAAATATATATATATATATATATATATATATATATATATATATAAGATATAGAATTCGGATTATCAAATTCACATTTTCATGTATTAGGGTAAGGATTTCACTCTACTAATATGCAAAATTCCACAAACTTAAGAGGAGGAGGTTATTAATTAACCTGAAGTGCTACTTAAGTAATCGGCAAACTAGGGGCAGTGAGCCTTCCTTTTCCCCCCTTAAGGTCTGCTCCGACATTCGCTTAGGTCTCAATACCGCGTCTCTGTTTAACACGAGGCTGTAAATGGGTCACTAAATGCCCTGTAACCTGACTGCTCTATCTTATTATACCTAGCACGGCGTGGAAGGTAGTCATTACCATTGTCCGCAATTAGTTAATTGCCACTCTTAGATGCAATACTCACCGTGGACACAGGGTCACGAATTGCGAAGAGGAGAGTGACCCTCGGAAAAATATGTAATTATAGGCTGGTAAGGGTGACGAGTTAGGTTATTATAGGGAACTAATTAAGATGGTTTTTGAATAATTTGTTTAGTATTCTGTTTTCTCTCTTTCTCATTTATCGTTTTAGCTACAATTATATTACCAACTCCCTCGTTACCTTGAATGGTGGAACATTATTAGGCCGTGCATTTGATAATATTGTCAGCATGTTATCTAAAAAATTGCCCCATTTCATAAAATTTCTCCATCTCAAGATTCCTCGTTCACTCGTTTAAGAGATTTTGACATCAATCTTTCGCACAGCAACCTATTTTGGGAAATGTTTCGGATGACAGTTTCTTACTGACAGTGGTCAAACATTTTTACCTGTAAAAGTTCAAATGGGTTTCATTTAAGCCAGATATTTCTCCAAACTTTGGATTTCTTCGACTCCAAGACTTTCTACTACCAGGCATAATAAGGAAATCTTTACGCTCATACAATATTAAGTGGTTTATACTTTTAGATATAAAAAAGCGTTTTGAACTACCACTAGCCATATTAAAACGAACTAATTCCACATAAGTCGATCATTTTCGTTTTCTCTCAGCCCTGTTGAAAGTACGATATTAGATGGCGTGTTATTTGCAAGTTTCAGTTTTCGACGACTTAATATTTTAATAATTATTAGCCGTCCATCTCATCTGCGTTATTAATCATGCGTTCCAACACTCCGTTTACCATTTCGCAGCGTGTTCTATCAAAAGTAATTCCATAAATTTAAAAACTCTACTAATGCCGAATAATGTATCGTATTTTAGTAAGTATCTATTTTTTCTTTCGTAAATTGCATTACCACTCGTACTAACCAAACTTGATTTTGGGAAAGTATGCTTTTGATTTAATAAATACTTTTGGTAGGAAAACCTGAGAAAAAGATGGCCAGTGGTATTTGAATAATAATCGAGTAGATCGTAAGTTAATACAGTTTTGTTGTCACCATATCCTTACCTAAAAAATCCGCTTCATTTCGTTCGTTCCTATGTATATTATTCGTACAATTCCGTAGGGCGGAGGATTTTCGTTAGGAATGCATGATAATCTCTTAGAATTAATTACTTGAGAGTCCTTACGTTCTACAGATTAGTGTGCACGAAATATTTTTGTGGGAGAAATATTCTATGTAATATTGAATACTATTTTTCCTCGGTATTTCGTAGTATACAACAGGCATCCCTAGAAGCCCCAGCGGTGAACCTTCTCACAAACCTTAATGCCATTTAAGAGATCTTTTATATGGAATTACGGAAAGCGAAAGACTCTGAGTGACTGTTTTGAAATGCACATTTTAACAAGGCGTTCAAACATTTTTATTAACAAGCGTGCATTAATCATTATTGCATTGATAATGTGAGGGTAACAAATTGATACTTCTGCATGCCTTAGCAAAACTGTTCGCCAAAGATCACAGGATAGATAAAGAGATGTGGTCGGGGGTGAACAGGAAGGCAGTTAGCATGGTATTTAGAGAGCTTCAAAAAATTAAATTTTGCAAAAAAATGATAATTTCTAAAAAATGGAGAAAATTCTCCTTTTGAGTACGTGAATATATTTGAACGTTTACAAACACAAGCCCTCTTAAGCACGGTGGGCATGAAGAACTTGAGGATTTTTGTTGTAAAAATGGAATAGATAGGTTCAGGAACTCGTGAGACGTGAAAGAATGTTAAACGGATGCAGAGATAAGTGAAAATTATGAGAGAAATGTGACCCGCTGTTTGGGGGATGTTGTGTGAAGAGTTTAGACTAATCATCTAACACACGAGAGATGAAGTGTACGTTGATTGGATGCATTCGATTTGGCCTAAATGTCTATGGTTTGTGAAAGGAAGGATGAGATCGGGAAAATTCATTGGAAAATGTGGTCGAAGAGCATCTCAATATGAGGAAATACAGAAATATCAGGAACAGAAGAGCTTTATGACATGAGGTATGGATAGACATATATGAAAAATGTATGTAGGTGTAGGATAGCATACATATATATGTAAATGCGACCAGGTCCATAAGGTTTGGATATTATGCACACTATAGAACTTTTTTTTATTTTTTGGACAATGTCAGACTTTGGGGCTTTGAACTTTGAACGAGGCAGTACAATGAATCATTACACTGGTGGCTTCTTTTTTTTAAATTCCCAAGGTGCAACTCTAATATATGGACATGTGTATGTATTACATTTTTATGTAAAGCTATTTATTTCTTCTTAACATATATAATTTTTTCATCAACTCAACTTTCTCAGAAGAGTTCTTTCACAGTCAAAGTTTCTTTTACTAAACAGAAGCACACATTCAGGTGCATTTTTTTAGTAATTGACAAAGTACTTTACTGCTCTCTGCATAGCATGCCTAAGCTAAAACATCCTCGGCGATCCCGAGGAAACAAATTCAGATTGCTAGGGAAACTACTAAAATACAACCTGTACCTTCGTGGAATCTTCTTCTGTAAATTCTTAGAATCAGACATTTTTAACGTTAGCTGTCTCAAAGGTGGGGATGGGGTAGAGGTTATGGTAATATAATATTAAAGTAAAAAATATTGGCTCTTTGGCATTTAATTACTACCATACACTTAGGTTTCCCTATGAGTTGACAGGGGATTGTCTCAGACCAAGCACCTCTCTGCCTATTGAGTGTCTACTTATCCAACAATTTCCACCTTTTCCCAAATCTCAACGCACCTGTGACTGCCTACAGACTTTTGAGCATGACAGCAAGTACTATGTAGGTTTATTAGGCTAGAGTGCCTAAATTGTTGTGCGGGAAAGTTCGTTTACTCGCGTGCATGAAAAGTTTTAATTTGTGCCCCATGAAAATAAATGGATGGGGAATCCGACCTCTTTCCCAAGCGAGAACATGTCGTTGGCGCCCTTCATAATACACTCACACTCACGCACCACGGGGCGTTGTGTGGCGGGAGTTTTGTCATGGAATATGTCGTCAACACCCTTTCGTTACCCCGTTCACGAGGATCTTCTCGAGGTGCTCCAGGTAAATGCGTTTGCCATTAATGACACAGGTCGTTAGGGCCCTATGAGCGAGAAGGGACGCGAGGCGAGGCAGCTAGACGATAACAATCTACTACACGCCTTGTTTTCCCCGACGCCGTTTCGAAACGTGGGGTGGAGGCAGCTCTTCTCTCGGTGCGTATAGGAACCTCGCCGGAGGAACTACAATATAGAAGAGCGCCCGCCCGTTTCTACCTTCCTCCGTCTACCTCCTCTGCCGCCTCACACGCGTATTCAGGATATGGCTCTGATGACCCGCGCGTTGATGTCCCTATCGACTGTTTCCCTGGAACGTAGTCCGGTCGTGATTATTATGGGTCCTCCCCTTCCTTTCTTTGAGATTGCTTTGGTCATTGGGGAAACCAGAGCGGTAAACTATGTCGGAACTTATATTTGCTCCTAGGTTCATGGAGCACTTTCGGATTACTTTGTTGAAAATTTGATCGGACCGGCTTCTTCACTCGTCTTCAATATGATTTTCCTATGGCATACCAAAGATAAAGACGGTATTTATTAATATTTGGTAAAATATTACATTCAATAGGTCAGTTAAATGTTTTTCTTCGTGACTCTTCAAAGAAACTCTCTCTCTCTTACCAATTTATTCTAAAATACGTAGCCATTTATGAAGAAAGCTTTTTTCTTCCGAGGCGGAAAATAAAGCTTTAATTCGCTTTTTTAAGGAAAATGAGTCGAAAGTGACGATGGGGTTTCCAGCTTTCCACGTTATAATGGTCCAAAAAACGTTATATCTCAGTGTGCGAACAATATTTTATCATTGTTTGATGTAATATCAGTAAATGGAGAACAGAATGAAAAAATTCAACCGTTGTTTGTATAATGGTTCAAGTCCCATTTCAATAATTTAATTATTCAATAATTTACTAAGGAAAATTAAATAATGATTCAAGAAAAGCCATATCTGTGTAAGAAAAAACAGTTTGATTAGATCTCCCACTCTTTCAAAATGGTCATTGGGACGTTCCTTCGGGAACTCGGTGAAAAAATTCAAAAACGATCATTTCACTTGGGTCAAATGTATCAAAATCTAATCAGTTTATTCTCTTAAACAAAACGCTAAATATTCATAATTTCGTACCGATGAAGTCAATACTTATTTCATTTCACGTGCAAAAAAATCTCTGATGCAAACACAAAAATACAAATACAGACATCATTCTGAAATAGGTAAAATAAGTTTAATGGACATCAAAACATTAATCTATTATTTCCTGGTGAATTTTTTTTATGATAACTCCACAATCCCCTGTGTAACGCTTAGAGGTAGTAAAACGTGCGGAGTAATGGTCATCAGATATTGAAATCATCTGAAATTTGAAATAAAAAGGAGCGAGGAACTCAGCAGCGTAAAATACACGACATTGTGTTTTTGGTTGACAGCGTACATTAATTCTCTCCGGTTTCAGGCTTCACTTCGTGGGAGTATTTAGTATCCATACTAAAAGGCTGTACTTTTCTACAGAATTTATTTTACAGTACAACGGGTTTCAACGGCTTACGGCATCATCAGGTACAAAATTTATTGGCAATCAGCACAGGAATATATACGCCCAGGAATGTATGCTCTCCACTCGTCCCTGTACGTTTGTATTTCTGTGCGGTGTGTAAATAAAATTCGTTCCTAATGATGCCGCAAGTTAGCGAAACGCAGTGCGTCATTAAATAAATTCTGCGGAAAAATGGTCCTTTAGTACTGATTCTATTAATTATTTTCTCATCATAATTTTCGACTGTTATAAAAAAGCTGCTTAATAAATACGAATGTCTGATCAATCCAATTTTTAAAAGTTTCATAATGTTTTTAACATTTTTACTGTTGATTGGCGTGTTTTAGGATTAAAATATTAGCAATATATTTCATTGAAAAACTGAGATGAGATGTTTATCAACTTGTAAATTATCATTGCTATTCTTTATAGTTATTTAACATATTTTTCTCAAAAATAATTTGAAAAGAAAGATATATTTGTTCAACAGATGGCAACAAATTCAAAAAGCAATATGCTAGTTTTGTTTGGATTTATACTCTCTAAATAAAAACTAGGCACGATTTTGTACCTGATGAGGTACGATGAGTAATTACCGAGCTCAGAGCCATTAAAGTCAAGGCTAAATGTCGGACAAATTCTAATTATATGAATCAGGGTAATGTTCACCATGAAATATTAACTTCAATGATCCCCAAAACTTTTATCTGAGGGAACATCCAGAGAAAATCTCAGTTTCCTTTCAATATTCCATTTACTTTCATAACCCTCTTATTATTCGTTCTTCACTCAAGTTATCTTGGCCTATGTTTAAAATATTTCCGTATCATTCTAGCTGAATAAGGTGTAATAAAATGTAATATGCATTTTTAAAATGTCTGCAAAATGAAGGATTGAATTAAACATATAGTACATAAAAATACAATGGTAATTGTAATAACTTATCTTAATTAAGGAAAAACAAGCGAAAGACCTGAGAGAGTAAAATTATTAGCTTGACTTTGTCATCTCATAAACGATTAATTGTATTATATTACTTCTCCTTAGTGCTTTTCCAAGTATTTCTCTGACGAAACCATGAGGACGAACAAGATTCAAGAAACTTCCCTCTCCAAATACGAGAAAATGGAACGACACAGGAAAAAAAGTGCCACCAATCACTGCAGCGTAATGTTAAATGTCACTACATGTTTACTCTTGGCGGAATTCCGTCAATTAATGATGCCACCCAACGGATTTTTTAATTATTTAACCGATTTTTATTCTATTCTTACATCAGAGCGTTGGATACGCTCCAAATGTGATTGCTAGATAGACTTTGGTGTCGCCGTATAGATTGGGTAGCACTGCTTGGCAAAGATCTCACGGACCTGAGCTAAAAGCAACACGTTAACTTTTCTCCGGTCCATGCTCTTCAGAAAAAAGTTTGAGAAATACTTACCCTTCCGACCGAAAGCTAAGTGCAATTCCACATTTTCTCACACCTTTAGCCGTGAAATTTTGGACGTGAGGGTTGGGAGGGGGGAGACGAGGAGGGGGGCCCACTCTCTCCCCTCTCGAGAGAAAAATCCCCTCGTTTACTCGCGACCCGAGAGCTTCCTCTGCTCTGCTCCTCCCTCAGCTCCCCTCGCCCCACGCCACCCCCGTCTCCAGCAATCCAGTCGGTACGAACGTTAGTCACCACTAATGTGACGCTTTCAAACTTGATTATCCCTCGCGTCCCGTAAATGTCGCCTCTTTGTCAATGCCCCGAGGAAATTCGTGAAAATGAGCATCTAAGCAGGTCTTTAGAAACTCCGCTCCTCCTTTCATAGTGAGGAGAGCATATTCCACATCAGAGGAGGCATCCACGTTTAAGGTTCAACACATGGCCGACCTTTGATCGTAAACTGCTTTCAGGGGAAGATTTATTGTGGACTAGGAGTTTAAGGCCAAGCGTCGGAGGTTTTCAGGTTTATTAATGTTTCTAAATTCAGAACGTCCACATAGTTGCGGTGCAAGTGTAATTGACCAATTTAAGAATCTCTTTAAATGATTGGATAAATTTAATGTCATAATCAATCTCCATTTTAAAGCAATTTATAGAAAATCGCTACGTCTTCGAGTAAACGTCTTTTTATAGATATGAAAAAAACAAATCTTTTGCTATGCAGAAGTCTTTATTGAAACATGATTTTATCTTAACAAAATTAATGACAATGAAGCTAGTTAAAAAATAATGATAGGATATTTTTTAGGAAAATTATTTTCTATGCAATGAATATGTCTCATGGTTTTCACTGTAAAGGGATTGCTTAAATGAATATTATAATCACTTTTCCCGCTTCTAAACTGAGTTAATTTCCAGGAATAATTGTTGAAACGGGTAAGATAATCCATTGTTCGCATAATGCACTAACCGTCTTCGTCATCCTTTTCCACTTCACCAAAATTTGTAATCAGGCTTTTTTTAATTAAATTTGAAAAATATATTCATTTAATTAAAACAAAACGCCTTTGATTCGTGATTCTAATTAAACATTGAGATTTTTCCTCATTCACAGAATAAAGGAGTTCCCAGAATTATTCATAACAATCATTTCATTTAAAAATTATGAAAATACAATAATAGGATAGTGATGTAGCTAAATGTCAAAGGATGTAAAAAAAATGCTAATAATTTTTTCAAGATTACTCGATGATAGTGGCCATAGTTTCCAAACCAAATATTTATTTTACTTAAGACCGTAAAAAGTATGCATTGTGTGAATACTTTCATGGCACATTTTCAAATGGTATATTTTTTTTCTATTTCTATTCCACTTATCTTCGCACAGAGTTTTCTACCCTACCCTCACCAATCAGACCATCTTTTGAGATGATCACTCCGGTTTCACTAGTAGATTTATGCAACCCTTAATTTTTCCTTCATTTCACATAGCACGTTCCTCCCTTAAGAGATGGTTAATTGCGTGAACTTGAGTTGCTCGGATGCAGGGGTGTCATCTCCCCACGAAGGAAGCGAGTGTTCCCCCGTCGGGAGCTCTTTCCTCGGGGTCTTCTTCGCCTGACGCGGTGGTGGGGGCGTAGGTAGGGTGGAAAAAGGGGAGGGGAGGACGTCCCAGCGGAAAGTAAATGGAAAAGGAATGATTGAATAAAA
This sequence comes from Hetaerina americana, assembly GCF_022747635.1. Classification (NCBI taxonomy): domain Eukaryota; kingdom Metazoa; phylum Arthropoda; class Insecta; order Odonata; family Calopterygidae; genus Hetaerina; species Hetaerina americana. Next base: position 1,089,977 of record NW_027287073.1, on the reverse strand, counting down.
AAGAAATGGGGGTCCGTGGAGAGGAAATGAAAGGAAAAAAGGGCTCTATGCGGGGTAGGGGAGGAATCTGAGGAGGAGCAGTGCGTGGGCATGACGTGGATGGATGAGCGGGAGCGGTAAACGAGTCGCTTGGTGGGCGGGGGAGGGGCGGTGCGGGAGGGAAGACCAAGGGGGGAGGAGGAGAGAGCAGAAGAAGACAAAAGGGATGAGGTGGCGTGCGACTAATGAATGCAGAGGATAGGGAGGGCCGGGGGGGGAGGGGTGTGGGTGTGGTATCGGGGAAGGCGGCAGTCAGTCGCGGGAGAAAGGCCTTGCGTTAGCGACGGAGGCGATGTTATAAGGCCCTGTGATAACTTTTGGGGTTCTATCGGATGCCGATTCGTGGATGTCCTTAAATTACGTAAGACTTTTCTGTGGGGAGGTAGGAGTGCCTTTTCATTGAGTTTCCATTAGGGGAGCGGGGGTTACGGAGGGAATTACGTAAGATTTATCATTATATTTTTTCAGCCTTTGTTTATAGAGAAATAATTTACGTGTAACTACCCTTCATCACTTAAAAACAGCTTGAGCAAAGTTTATAAAGAAATACTTTAATTATCTTCGATCAACCCTGAGCAAATGCTTATTAATTAAACTATGATTTCAGAATGATTAAAAAATTTAACAACCTTTTCAAACAGTTTCGGAGCAGTTATTTGATTTCACTAAATGGATTCTGATGCCACTGAAATAATAAAAACTTGTTTTTAACCTTTTTTATTGTATTTCATTTCAATACAAACGCGTTATTGAAGTGAGCAGTAGGTGACAGTGGCGCAAAACGCTCCACCAAGCCTAAATCCTCTTTTTTCCCCTTCATTCTTAGAAAAACAATGTTTGATATGCTCATGCTAGCACTCAAGATGAGGAGTAGAGGAGATAACACCTTGCGGTTTTTTACGAGGGGAAGGAGGGCAAACAAGGCTGATAGTGGCTTTGTTTTCCATATTGAAGTTTCCTGAATGGAGATAATTGATGGTTTCCGGCGTAACTTTATGGAAACAAAAAAATAGTAACTTTGTGATTTCACTGAAAATGTATTGCGAGAAGACCCGGGTTTCGACGTTCAATGTCACCTGAAGATGACGTAAAACGTAAAAACCCGGGTCGTCTCGTAATAAATTTTCAGTGGAATCATAAAGCTACTATTTTTTCATTTCCAAATGAATGGAGATGTTATAAGGTAAATATCTTACATCCTATTGCTTCAAGACTGCCGTCTTACAACTACGATCAACATTAGAAGATTTGGAGGCGTCAATGTTGCTCTTGTTTTACGTGGAATCTCTTACAACTTTGAATCATCGGATGGACTGAATCATAGCATCCGGTGATTCCAGTGATTCCTGGTAACATTCGACTAGCTGCTCCTTCAGGGTAATTTTAAACTCGACTCCTAGAGAACTTAATTTTTTCGTGAAAACATTTGGGTCCCAGTTATACATGATAAACAACTTGGCAAGTTTGATTTCATGCAAGCATGTCTAGAATACCATTAGGTTAATGTATCATCCATTAAAAGTAAAGGCTCTTCCTAAAATTAGGTGGGGCATGTACATTCATCTTCATAGATGATCTGCCACTGCAAGCTGCCGCTGCCTCTTCTTCTTCTTCAGGTCTAGTTTTGTTTTCCGCTACCTTACATGTATTCATGTGAACGTTTCGTCTTTCTTCGGAGAGATCATCCATCATATTTCCTTTCACATCCTCCTTCCGCTCTTCGGCTTTCCTTCTACCGTTAGAACACCTCTTAATTGACATTCCCTTCAGAGTATATATCCAATCCGTTCTCTTTTTTGGTCCTGTATTGCTTCTAGAAGTTGTTCATCACCATATGATCTTCTTAAAGACACCTATTTTCTTATTACATTAGGATTGATCATTTGATGTTTTATCATTCTTCCACAAATGCACCTCTCATAACCTTTTATCATTTCTCTATACCTTTCGGATAATGATTACAATTCATATCTGTTAGGAGACGCGGTTATCACTTTCCTTTCTTATATATTTAATTCAAACTCCAAGTTACTGATAAGCATACAGTGTTTTTTTTATTTATCAATGCGTCCTTTGCCAATACAGCTATGGCTTTTTTTTTCTTTTTTACATCGCTGCCCTGTGTTACGTGTATGATTTTGGTTTTTAACTTCAAACTTTCATCATTTTGTCCCTTAAATTGATCAATTGTGAGCCTATATTCACCCTCGTAAAATATAATGATTTTGTATTTAAATGTACGACGATTTTCAAGAAAGTGTTATGTAAATCAAGGAAACTGCACAAAAAAATTGTGCTTAGTCTACGATTTTTTAAGGCTAGAATACACACTTGTGGCAATAGATATATATTTAGACGTTAGAATGGACATTTAAAATTCAATTTTAGACGATGACATATTTATCATGTGGAAAAAATTCAATTATAATGCGGGCATCAGACATATCTGAGAAAAAGTGGTCGCATGCATTAGTTATACCGTTAAAATTACGGCATTTCATTCATTTTATTGTGGAATTCTTTTTTGATCTAGAGAGAGACTGCGTGGGTTAGATAATCGAAGAATATTGAGCTATCACATTCTCCTGTCACATTTGTTCGTATATCAGAAAAATATTATTTTTTTCATGTATTGAATTTAAACATTTTCCAAAATTCGCGCTCAGCGAAGCAAAATATCTCCACGGTTAAAAATCAAAGGTCGAGACTCATCACGGTCGATTTTATGAACCTATGGCGGATCTAAATATCTTTCTAAATCAACATCCAGGCTAACATTTGTGTCAAAATATGCTAGCAGATTTGTTTTCAGTAGGTTTTATCCGAGTATATTGCGCCGTTTTCTATTTAATTTGTTCCACATCGAAATATAAACGCGAATTTGTCTGGCAGAAGGCAAAGAAGAAAATACAAGTCACTGCGGGCGTAATATGCAGAATTCATTATTGCCTGGTACCGAACGAAATTCCCCGCGATTAATACCGTTTTTAATTCATCACCCTACTTTAACTGGTTTAATACGATGGGCATTGATTAAACTAAACATCAACATAACTAGATTAATACTGTGGATTTACGGAGTTAACAATTAATCATGCACATCCTTTTATGTCCTGGGTGAAATAATTTTACCATATTTTCTGTAGAAAACGTTCAATGTAAATACTGCATTATGCTTCCTGCTCATTCGTTTGCACAGTTCATAGATGTAATGAGAAATCAAGATAATTACTTTAAAACTAATATAAGGGCCAAACAAATGGGTTATTAATCGCGTTCATGGTAAAAAAGTCACTGTTTGAGTTTGACGTGAGCTTTTATTAGTTTATCCATAATGATAAAATAGATTGTAAGTTACAATACAACAATTTCAGAATGTAAAATTCACTCGTATTCATCGGGATGTACCGAGATAATGTCTTGACTGCAAAGCTTGATATGTAATTGTTGCATTGCAATGCACATTTAGCAGATGACTCCGTTAAAAGTTACTCTCGCGGCATCTCTCGCAGTTTATTGAAAATTGAAATAGAAATGTTACGTTCAACCTCTCCATGTTGTATTTTTCTGAAGAAAATCTAGAATGAAGTAAAGCGAAAGACAATTTCCTCCCATGGTATTTCTCTCCAAGGATTTGTTAATGGCTGAGGAAACAAAAACGAAAAGAGTCGAAATGACGCCTTTGGTTTGTAAAAAACATTTTCATGCCGTAAAGCCTCGCAGGAGATAATTTACATTGATCGCACCCCAGAAACAAAAGCGTTTAAATCGATCAGTTTAGGAAATGCAGAAGACGCATTATGACTACGGAAATTGTTGATCACATCCAAAACGCCGTTAGGTCGGTGAAAAAATGGAAATTAGCTGTTGGCAAGCCTGAGAAGGCAAAAGTATTGAGTAGTAAAAATTGACAGTGAGAATATCATGTATAATCAAAGTAATTGCTGTGGCAATCGTCTTTTTTTTCTCTTTCAAATCTCAAATCAATCCAATACAAATGAAAAAGGTTAAATATCTCTAGAACTTTGACTTAACTAACTTTTAACTCAAGCAAAAATTTTAGGCAGCAAGGTAAACGCAACAAACAAACTGAAGAACTTACAGAAAAAATAAATTTCCTGATGAAAGTGATAAGTGTGCTAACAATGATAATAAGCTAACGAAGAGAAAAAACTCTTCTCAAAATACCTACTGTTATTCTTCATTTTTTTAGGACGAAGTGAACAGAATAATATCATTGCAGGAAAGTAAGCTGCCATAAAAGGCTTTGAGGGGAAGAGAGTCTCGTACCAAAAATTCAAGGGCTCGACTTTTTATCGTAATATGTTCGCTAGAAGACCGTTTTATGATGATGTGAATTAAACAAAAAAAAAGCCATTTCATATTCTCTGTATTTCTTCTCTTCTCTTGGTCAAGGTAATATATATATATATATATATATATATGCATACATAACGCGCATATGCAACAGTATCGGAACTATACATAGTGCTATCAAAGAAGTTGTAAACAATGAAACTTTCATTACTATAATTCCTCATTTCTCCATTTAACTAGCACAGCAGTGAGAAGTAATCAGGCTATCATACTCCAGCGACTGAGTTCATTGCTCTTTTTGTACATATGCAATTAAGGGCACAATTTGTCTACTCAGTGATGGTGTGTAATTAGATAAGTGAATAGGCAACCTCCGAAAAAGAAGACAAAATCAAAATAGCGACATTTATGGGTCCAAAAGTCATACTCCTTGACTCAGACTCGAGCCAAAATACCCTTCATTTCTGGATGAGTGCCTTTTACAATTATGATGACGAGACATTCTTCTGCAACGGGATTATCTAAGGACTAAATTTGGATGGATTTCATGGATTTCAACCAAAATGAGGCAAAGTTGTCAAAACTTCTTCAATTTGATTTTACGAACAGCTTTTAGGAAAAAATGAATTTTTCCACCTGGGCAGATAGAAATCATGCGACGCATACGTTTGTCCAAAAGGATCAAAGCTTTATCTCCGCCTTGTCACCTCATGTGAGTATAATGTAAGTGAAATTTCTGCATTTGGATGCTTATCAGCAGTTAACACCTTTAAAGTAAACGGATAGCAACTCAATTACCCTGTCTCCATACATGCATTACATGTACTTCGCATATTCTCTCTCTATTTTATACATATATATATATATATATATATATATATATATATATATATATATATATATATATATATATATATATATATATATATATATATATTATATATATATATATATGTGTATATATATGCATTTCCCTCGTCCATTTTGTCCGTGTAATAAATAACAAAATTCTCGAAGTAAAATATGGAACACATACAGCAATAATGTTGGGGTATCCTCATTTCCTTCTATCCAAAATATTGAGACCCCCTCGTCCATTAGTGTGATCTGCGAAAAACTGTTTGAAATTTCAGCCAAACTGAGAAAAAGTTGTCAAAACTTCTTCGATTAAATTTTGCAAACAGCTTTTAGCAAAAAATGAATGTTTCTGCCTGGACAGATAGAAATCATGCGACGCATACGTTTGTATACTTGAAACTTTAACGGTAGTTGCTACAGAAAAATAAACAGGAGGTAGGAACCGCCAACAGAATATTCCTAATAAGGTTTGATCAGCAATTTACATGTGAATATATATCATATACACAAAAAAACCATACCATAAACACAGTAATCAACCCGAAGGTCGGTTTAGTAGGTGATGGCAGAGTTCACCTAGTACTAAGCCCGACGGCATAATTCTTCACCACTTTTTTCCAGTTCTTCTGCACCACTTAAACTCTAAACTTCATTCAAGACCTGTTCTTTCTAAACACTTAAGCTTCCCAATAAATTACCGAAAGTATTGGAATTTTCTCTTAAACCACGTTTTCACCATTTTTATTGGAGCGAATATTTAATCTTCCCCTTGCAGCCTTTCAGTATCCCCAAACGAAAGACCTCATGACAATTCAAAGAAAGATAGCAACCAAATGCGTATATAGCCATTGATACTACAGCTAGTCGAAGGTCTGACGAAGAATATAGCGATCCTAATTTGGAAATCGATGCGATACGTATCTCATTTTCGCAGGGCATCATTTAATGTACACAAGACATGCGATTGCTTTGAGCAAGAATTCTTAAGTGTTCAGCTTTCCGCCTTTTTCTCTTCAATCAATCACGCACCACAATACAACATCGTGAGTTTTCTCTGCCTCCCAGCAGGCGGTTGGGCGAACAAAAGACAATCGATTTCCAAGATTAAATCTCTTCATGTACGAGGTCGTTTAATAGTCCTCACAATGACTGTGCTCTTCAAAATTAAAAAAAAATACTCAATGGAAACAATTGAACACCTTCATTACTTTTTTATTACATGACTCAAGGCATTAGAGCACCAGGGATCAAGGCCAAGCCCAAAGCCGATCAATTAAGGATTTTTTTAACGAGTATTAAGCGGACAGCTGCTATACAAGATGCATACCTAAGGAATCGATCTCCGTTTTCCTCATAATTTATGAGTATTTTTTAACGAATCACGCAATGAGCGTAATGCCAAGGAGGTTTCTGATAAAAATGCAAGCTGAGCATTTAAATTTGCTGTTCACGGTCAGGAAAAGCGATCACCTGGATGTTCGGAAATAAGAAAGTACTTGGTATGGTGGGCGATGAGAGGGGTTTATTGGGCGAAATCCTATGGAGGCAGGAAAAATGGATGGAGAGCGTATTGATCGGCAGTGGGATGTTGAAGACTGTAATAGAGGGGAGAATGTTAGGCAAACGAGGAAAGGGAAGGAAAAGGATAGGGATGTTGGACGGGATGAAGGAAGGAAGAAAGTAATCAGAGATGAAGAGGGACCTGATTTAGACTTGGTTGCTGGATGGTGTTTTGTTAGGAGTCAAAAAATATTTATATGGTAGCTCCGTGCATCCAAAAACCTACCTTAACCGGTAGATTACCTAATAATAATATAAACAGGCTAAAGCAAGTTGGACTCCCCAATTTACGGGTGAATTGTAAAAAAAAACAACCAAGACAATTAAAAAAGATTTTTAAATCTGAGAACTACATCTAATGCTATTTTTTTCATTAGGTTTTATAAATTATTTCATCCAGGTAACGACCTTCATGAGCGATGCATATTTTTATATTTATTGATTCATGTATGTTCCCTGCAAGCCACCGCTAGGGCGTGTGGCAGGGGGTGAATACATACCAGACAAATTTTTACCCAAAAATGATCCTACCGCAGTCGGACAATGTTATTATAAGCCCTTATCATTCGTGGAAAAAATGACATCTTCTATGTATCTGTTCTACACTAGATCTCTCAAATTTTATTAACATGATCCCGCCTACTGTAGTACGGGAGAAATAATACAATTGCAGCATCAGTGCTAAATAGACATCCTTCCAATTGATACAAGAGCTTCAATCAGTAATTTAATCTTTGCTCCATAACTGAGTGATACCCTACCTTGCTGCTATAATATTTTGGATAATTTAAAGAGTTTATCATCAAAACGTTTTACAAAACTAGCTCTTCTAGTATGTACACTGCACGCGACCCAATTCGGCAATTAATCCAACTTCGTGAGGATCCCATATCCTTGCAGCATATTCTAAATGAGACCTAAACAACGATGGATAACATTTTTCTTTGACCATTTCATCACATATACCAAGTACTCTTCTTATAAATCGTAATTTTTTGTTAGCTTGTCCACAAATTCCTTGCATGTGTTTCACTCAGGAGAGACCGTATCGAAGTATTTGATCTAGTCTCCACATTTCATTTAGCTGCTCCTAATGCACTAGGCGTTCTGGTGGATATTGCTCTTGTTCCAAAAATTTATCACTACACACTTTTTAAGTTTCATTCTAATTGCAAGTATCGCACCTCCGTTATCTAGCTCTGAGGTCATCTGATAAAGCCACTGTGTCCTCAGGATCACGAATATCATGGTAAACCACTGCGTCATCGGCAAATAAACGTATCTTACTAGTGACTACGGTGTCAATGTCGTTAAAGTAAAGTAGGATTAAAAGAGGTAACACTTCCCCGGGGAACACCTGAAGTAACCTCCATTGCATTTGAGCTAACTCCATCTATGATTACTCTTTGTACCCGACCTTTCAAAAAGTCTTTAATCCTACCCCTGATATTTTTATGTATGCCATATGCCTCTAGCTTTGCGAGTAGTATACTATGAGGTACTTTGTCGAAGGCTATCTCGAAATATAGAAAAATCGCGCCCACTGGTACATTGCTCTCTCCCGAAATAAGAATATCATTAATAAAAATCACAAGTTTTGTCTCGCCCTAATGTACCTTTTCGGAAACCGGGCTGATTTTTCATAAATAACTTCTGACTATCGAGGTGTCGCCCGTTCGAACTAGCAAATATATGTTCCATAAGCTTGCACAAAATAGATGTGAGGGAAATAGCTATTTAATTACTCTGTTCTTCCTCGTCTCCGTTTTATAAGTTTTGGTCTCTCATTAGCCTTTTTTTAATCTCTGGGAACCTTGTGATCTGCCAGCGACCTCTTAAATATTATTTCTAAATACGGTGCAATTTCCGAAGCTAGATACTTACTATACGAGCGGGTATTTCATCAAGCCCGGAGGATTTATTAGGCTTGATATTTTCCAGCTAACGTTCTATTCCATTAAATGAGATTTCAATTTTAAACATCGGTTGACCGGCACGATTTGGTAGGCTATCGGAGCCATTCAGTGAGATTTTGGGGAAGATGCTCTGAAAGAAGTAATTTAATAAGTTAGTCTTTTCTTTCTTTAATTTAATAAGTTAGTGTTCCAAACTGCTGATTACTCTTTCACCTTTATCATTTTTGAGTAAATTAACAGTTGACTAATTTCCCTGAACTTTCGTGACGTATGACCAAAGTACTTTTGGATTCTCTTTCAAATTTTTCAGCCTTATCATTTTGAATTCACTTAACGCTTTCCGTAATTCATTCCTGGCGTTCGCCCTAGATATCTTGTAATAAAAGGTGATCTTATTTTTTTTCCCTTAGATATATCATCCCTAATATTTTCCATTGTGGCCTGACATAGCCTTTGAGGTCGTAATGCTTTTATAACAAACAAGATAGGTATAATAAAGGAGTAAGAATATACCTGTCATCAAACAAAATATGTATTTCAAGTGATCACACAAAAATATTTTGAAAGCTTTGTGCCTAAAGAAGAGATGCGGTATCACATTTTTGGTGTTTTAGCGTCAAAAACACATTTATGGTTACCAAGCTGTAGACTGCATTAATTGTTTAAATTCCATGCCTTCAAAACAATTAGAACATGCCATTAATTGCGCGCCTTAAAGGCAAAATGAACAAAAAAGTGAGATATATGAGGAACGACCACAAAGACAAAGTTTAACAGTACCTTTGTCAATGTTGTAAAAATCTGACTACAAATAAGGTACTGGTATAGCTGTAGAAGGGTTCAATATAAATATGCATGATCAAATCCGTATATTTCCTTAGCGTGTGGGTTGGTGTATATAGTATGCACGAGTGTCTCGTATATATATATTTATACGAGGGTCATCCGGAAAGTAGTACCCGTTCGTGAAATAAAGACACAAAAGTAAATATTAACAAACATAAAAAATTTTATTTGAAAGAGGATACTTTAAACTACTTCTCAACATAATCTCCAAGCAAATTAAGGCATTTGTCATAACGTGTGACAAGTTTCTGTATTCCTGCTGCATAGTCCTTCGCCGCCAGCTCATTGAGATACGCGAGGGACCCATCTTGCACAAATTTTTGCATAATGCAGATGGTGTTTAACAATTTCATGAACAATTGTTCGAGAAACATTGGGAAAATGCTCACAGATGTCATCAATTGTGACGCGCCGATCGTTCCTCACGAATTCGTCAACTGAGCTCACCAGTTGGTCTGTAATGACAGACGGTCTCCCCGAACGCTCATCGTCGTGTGTGTTCCCCCTCCCCATGTTGAAGTTGCGACACCACCGCCGAACAGACGACTCGTCCATTACATTGTCTCCATACACCTCCTTTAATTGGCGATGAATATCACATGGGCGAACGTTTCTTGCATTGAGGAATTTAATCACTGCCCTCACTTCACAACTGGCGGCGTTCTCAATTTTTTTAAACATTGTAAACAATCACAGAAACAACACAGGCAATGCTAGCGTCACGCAACTTGGCTCAGAGAAGGCAGACAAGCCACTGAAGCTATCTGACCTCGTCCAGCGGCTACTCGCGTCGTCAGCACTTCATGCGGCACGAACGGGTACTACTTTCCGGATGACCCTCGTATATACATATATATGTATGTATATATGTACATATGTATGTATATATGTGTATATATATGTAAATATGTGTGTGTGTATGTATATATATTTTATATATATATATATATATATATATATTTATATATATATATATGTATGTATGTAATGACCATATCAATATAATAAAAATATATATCATGAAAATAAAGGTCTTACGTTGGCGTGGTTAATTCATCACGGTTTGCATGTTTGAATTGATGTATCAACCACTTCCTAGTAGTCTCCAGGATAAGATGGATGACACCGTTCATGACATTTACAACCTCATTCAAATAACGTTCTCAGACGTGAGGCCAAGTTTTGGAAAAAAATGTAAGAACCCTGCAGTGAGTTTAAGAACGGGGTTCAGTAATTTTTAAAGTCTTCGGTAAAAATATTGGCTCAATTTATTTTATCGACATTTACAGTTGTATTACTCGGAGCACGTCATTCGTGACGAAACCTTTAACGCCGGCGAAAGTGGGGTTTCCCTTTCAAACTTTGCGGGGACCGGCTTGGATGCGTCTAACTTCTCTCCGGGAGTACGAATCCTCGCCTCTACTTCCCAGTCACAGAGTAACATAGTCTGTTGAGGTCGGGTGGATATCCATCATTAATTGTGGGACGGCCGGTTCATTGGGTTCCCGGACTAGACTAATAGAAAGGGAACTGGAATGGGAGGGGAGAACACGTTGGCCATCGAAAGAACGTTTTTGGCGGGTGGGCTGAGTCCTTACCCGGTATATCTGACAGCGGCTCTCAGATTAGAAAAAGCAATATCAAGGTGACGATGCCGCGAAGGAAAAATGTCGATTATATGGGTAATAAATGTCAAATTATTTAGACTGGACTATAGAATTTTGGTCAAACAAGTAAATGGCTTTCGCCACGCGAGCATTTTGATCTCTATATAACCCATCTTTAGACATAAAAAAAACTACACAAAATCTAGCATAAAACATCACAGTTACATTTTAATTGACCTGATAGGAATTTCCATATGAATGAACAGTATTAATATTATTGTGCATACAAACAGTATTACTTGCTTTCATTAGTCTTTCTCACTAAGGCCGTAAGATGGTAAGCCATTAACTATGTCATTAACTAACTAAGCCATCAACTATGTCATCAACTATTCTTGTAAGTTTGAATTTAAATTGCATTTGAATTAAAAGTATCTTGATAGGGTAACAATAAGGTTACCCTCTAACATACAGAAACCATTTTGAAGTTCTGGTGGTGGAAAACTGTTAGTAATGGTAATTCACGAAATTCAAATTCCACCACATCACGCAAGAAAATTAGCGATTGGAGTATGGCTAGTAGATACCATCATTTTCTTAAGTCTCAAGACAGTCATCGGTATGCCGAAAATTAGACGTGGCATGGTGGTACGTTATACGAGAGGTCGTAGGTCACTCAAAGATATCAGTGTGCCTGCCAGTCATTGCCAATGCCATTACTATTGCCAGCGCTAACACTTATAATATTTCGCCTAATTTAATGTTGGCCTAATTTATGAATGAATATTTGTTCGGCATAGGACGGGTTTTTCGTGTTTGAACGTGAGTATGTATGTATGTATGAATATATAAATATATATATATAGAAAAAAAATATATATATATATAGATGATTTCGTTGGCGTAACACGGAAGTGCCGAATAATAAATTGGACAGCAACAAACATAGAGAAACACACAAAAAGATCACTCTCTTCTTCTCTATCTTCCGATGAAGACGGAGCCGAATTCCGTCGAAATGATCAAGAAATAACGTGTGAGTGATCTTTTTGTGTGCTTCTATATTGTTTGTTGCTTTCCAATTTATATATATATATATATATATAAATATATAATATATATATATATATATATATATATATATATATATATATATATATATATATATATATATATATATATAATTAGGTAATCTACTGTTTAAGGTAGGTTTTGGGATGGACACACCTGCCAAATAAATATTTTGTGACTCCTAACAAAACAAAACATATATATATTTATGTATTTATATATATATATATGTATATATATATGTATATATATATATAATGTGTGTATAAACATATATACATGTGTATTTTTTCATGTTCCGCCCTTGTAGGGTGTGTGTGTGAATCCAGGATCTGTCCTCATTGGGTGGAATTGTCGATAGAACTCTCGTCGGTAATCATACCCTCCGTGGAAGCATTCACCTCTTTACGACATCCTCGACCCCTTTACTTTGCTGGTTTCCTTGTATCGATTCTCCCCTTGTTTCCACAGAGGGCTGTCGGCAGAACATCGCGGTTCAGGGCGTCAACACGTTGCCCCCTTCTAGTGGTCATTGCTCCAAGCGCTCGCGTCATCTATCACGCCCCCCGAACAAGGGGCCGGCCGGGGGATCATTTCACCTCCCCCTCGCGGACCACGTAAGGCAGTACGTCCCTCCAGCCTCGTGGGAACTACCACCTCAATCCAGTGTCGGCTGGGATGTTCGAGGAAAGGTAAAGCTTATTCGTATTTGGCGTCTTAGGGTGTGGTGAAAAGACGTTCTTGACGTAGAACTGAGTCCATCTTACATTACAGTAAAATAAGAATAGTCTATGTACATGTGTATAGCAGTTCTTTCCTTCTTTTTCTTGAGAAAGATGGCGTGGGCCACCAAAAATTTGAAAGCTAGTGAGTTTATTTTCTATTTTGTGTTTCTGTGTTTTTTTCTCTTTGTCCGCTAGTGCTACATCCGTGAGATTGCCACATAAGTGTCATATAGCCCTTATATATACGTATGGTTACAATATCCAAATAGTCAATTAACGGTCGATAGCCTGTGCCAAAAGTAGGTCCCAACAGAAGTAATACCATATTAGATATGGGCGCATAGTAATCGTGTTAACATTCGTAAACGACATGGACATTTACTACTGCACAATAGATAGTGAGGGCAACGCTCTCTTCCCCCCTCCCACACTTGTGTATCGTATCGTACATATATTACCATATTGTTTTCTACTGTAACTCACACTGTCATATATTTGTTTATGGTACTTTATTTATTTTTTACTTAATTATATATGTTTATTTTAACATATAATTATATATATATGTATATATATAAATATATAGATATGTATATATATAAATATATAGATATGTATATATATAAATATATATATATATGATATTTAAGATTTTACCATTGTATTTATTTTTTATAACGCTCCATATTATTATAATATACCTGACAAAGGGTTAAACGGATGAAGGGGCCTCATGGTCTCAATTTCGCTCAAGTAAAGACGTTTATCAACCTATCTATCAATCCCCTTCGTGGGTAGGGTAGGAACTACCATACTTATGTATGTGCTGCCGCGTTTCACTAACTCTATCTCGGAAAATGTGAGTGTAACACGAAAGCGTGCGGTATCTTCGAAAATCTTCGTGCGATGTGGAAATATATTAAGGAAATTTCAAAATGTGTTGCCATTTTAAATATTTCAATCTGGTTGGAAATGAATGGTAGGCTGATATGCAATTGATACACCTTAAAAGGAAGTATTTGAAGTTTGCCACTCAGAGAAGGGATTTCATTGGAAAACTAAAAATAGAGCACCTTTCAAGTCAGATCGGGACAGCGTGGGGGGGGGGGGGTATGAACTGGTTTCCCAACAAGTAGACCCGGGTTCAAATAGAGGAGTTGGCAGAATTTCTCAGTGATATCCTGATCCTTACTTGGGGTACATTTGGAGAGCACCTCGAGTGGAAGACACCATCCGTCGGATTGGACGTTAATTATTGTGTCCCTTGGGTATTTCGTAATTGGAGTAGGCTAATTCCGACTCGCGGTTTCTCTCCACCCTTTCTCCATTTCCTAAACACCCCACTTCTACCAAATCACCCATCTATCCCTAACAGCGCAAATTACCTCAGCCGTGTGTCTTTTCCCCTAATCAAAACTACTTAAAATGTTTTTAGTAAACACTATTTCAAGTCAAAACGCAAGATAAATAAATGACCATAAACCACGCTAAACCTGCTCTGTTCTTAGGGATGTGTGGGTTTGTGTGATTTCTCAATATTCATTTGATTTTTTCAATATTTCACGTAACAAATACTCTTTCCGTATAATTTTTACATTTTGACCAATGTTTTTTTATCGCAACGCCAGGTATGTAGAGCGTTATTTTCAATAATGAAAATTTAATGATCGCAGGGCGTTCGTAGGAAAGGGAAGAGAAATTTTGCTTCAATTCTCGCACTTAACTTTCCGCTAATAGTAATATCCCCTCAAATAGGAGGTTTGACCAACTTATTTCAAATTCCCGGTCTGCTGTGGTCCTACCACAGCAGATCGGGAATTTGTGGACCGGACGGCTCAACCAGAACTAATTTTGTCCCATTAATTTTCGAGATCCCTTCCGCGGTAGCTTTCAAAATGTGAATTTTCCGTCAACCTGACATACAGGTAAGCGAAATTTGTTTTTCATCGGTCCACTCTTTCCTTTCCCTATATGGTAAGTCTGAGGTCGCAGGTTCCCTATATGGTAGTCTGAGGCCGCAGGTTCAAGTAAACCCAAAAAAAACACGATTTTTCGAACCATCAGAGTGTTTCATTGAAATATTCGCCATTAATAGTGTTGAAATCATTATTTATACTTGCATAAAAATATGCTTAGATTCAATTCCGGTTACAAAATGTTACATATTCAAGTGTTAAAATAAATTTTGACTATTTTATTTTCACCTCAGAGAAATTTTGTAGACTAAAAGGAAAAAGACCAAATAGGAAAGGAGGCTCAATGTTCTAGGATTATTGTCAGTCTTTTAAATCGTGGTAGTCATGTCTGCATGCATTCAAAGTGAAAGGTCACAAGCTTAAGAAGGACGCAGGCCAGACAATTGCAGTATAGTCGTGACCACCGGCATTTCAGATGCAGTTGATCGAATTGAGAGAACGAAAATTCACCATTCCTCCTTCGCTCGAAATCTTGACACGCAAACTTAAGACGCCTTTCATGTCAAAGGAACGAGTTGACCGATAGACCTCAAGTTTTGCACACGATGGTTTGACGGAAAAATTCCAATTTTTGAGTGCCACTGCGAAAGCGATTAAAAAGTTATTTCGACCCACCCTATGGTGACCTCAAACTCCTCCTCCAAAGCGCGTGTGTGGCCTGTGGCATTGGTTTCCGAAGGACGATTTTGGAAAATATATCGGCTACGTAACTTCCGACTACTCCTATTCAATTTTCTCATGGAGCTCCTGATGGAGTAATATCTTCTCAGTCGTTCCAAGCAGGAAGCGAAATAAATGCAACGCTGGAATGCAAAACGTTAGAACTCTTTCAAGTATACAATATATGGCGTCCATTGTAGATATTACGGATTGTGAACCTTATCCGTCCATTATTCTGATATTTTCTTCTCCTTTTTGAGTCTAGTATCGGTACAATAAACGTTAAAATGTGTAATGGAATAAGTTTACCGAAATGAAACGCTCGCTTTCCAGGTAAATGAATGAATTGCGAGTTTGCTGCTAATTAAAAAACGATGACCATAAAAGGGCAGTGGGAGTCGTTTTTGCTGAAAATTAAACGACTATTCGTCATTTATAGCCATCTCCTCTTTCCAGGTCTGTTCAACCAGTTTCAAAGTTGTTGTTTCCCAAAAAATTCAAACCGTCTCTAGTTCATAATTATTCACTTTACGAGTTGTCTGCACCTTAGTGCTTTAGCTGTGGAACCAAGATTTCATGTACCCCTTGTCAATCTTGGTTGTGTATGAGGTGATATTATTCCTCCCTCTCCTAATATATCTCTCCTAATTTGTGAGATGGACTTATTAAGTTATGGGTAGTAAAAAATTCCATATTAATAACTATGACGATAAATTTACAGCTAAAAAAATTTGCAAATTTATGGTGTCAGTAGAAACCCAAATAAAATAAAATGAGTGTATAAACAGTTCCCGCAAGCCACCGCGATGGTGTGTGGCGGGAGGTGTTTGGGTTCCAGACATATATTAACATAAATATATCAGTTTATTCATGAATATTACTAATATAAGACAGAAAACTCTTGCACATGCAATTATACATGTATGTATGCATTCGGATATAATTGGTTTGTTTGTCTTAATCATTAATATTTCGTCTTTGATTTAATTTTTTCAGGCGCTTGGGTTCGATTTTGTTATGACTATGTATCGCGCGAGAGAAGGACAAGTGCTTTAATCTGCCGATGTCGGTGCCCATCTCTTTTATTTTATTTCGGTGATCGAACATGATTTGATGAAGCAATAATTCTTTCGGTATCGCAAGAAAACTCAGCTATCCTGAACCTTTCTAAAAGTCTAATTTTTTGCCTATTCGAATCGAGAATCAAGAAGCTTCCATTCTAATTCCTTCAAAATACTCGTGACGCTTATTCTCATCTCGTAGAAATTTTAAACAAACCTGGCGGAATTTCTCTGAAGTTATCTCAATTTCTTACTTAATGTTGTTTCCCATGGATACCAAATAATTGCCGTGTATTACAAATTCGACCTAATTAAAACGCCATCACGTTAATTAGGCGTATACTTAGAATTCAATCGCATTCGACGCAGTGTTCAAATGTACTGTATCGCTGATTGTGGTTAAAATAGTGATAAGCGATAGCGGATTAGTTCTAATTAGTCCTTCATCTATCATAATAAGTCATTAATTTGCTGATATATGATTATGTCTAGCAGCACTCCGAATTATTCTTTTGTCATATGGTAATTTATTCTATTCTCTCAGAGCACCAATCTGGCAACATATTCCGTCATAGTGCCTCACTAAGGCATTTCCGATTAACTTCCTATTAATCACCTATTAGGACAATAATACTAGCATAATTGAATTTTAGTGACGCCAAAACCTGACCCAAAATGGAATAGACGAATACGATCGGTACAAAATTTTTGAACTCCGTTGCTAATGGCACTAATTCAAACTATTGTTCTCTGTACTCGCAAATGAAGTCGAAAAGTTGATTCCGATGGTAATACAAATGCTTCGTCATCAAATAAATTATTAACAGTAGGGAATTGGAGATATATTTCTCTTTGACGAAGGGAATTCATCAAAGAATAATGAAATGTCATAAGTTCATTGTGACGGCGAAATTCATTTGTTCTTTGTATGACTCTCGGTGTTTTTGAATCCTGCTGGGATGATTGTGATTGATTCAGCTAGCTGCTCCTTGTGCTTTATTTTGAAAGTTTTTCATTCCTTTGATTAACAGTTGCATTGATTTTATTTTGTCAAATATTTACTCATGTGAGCATGAAAATATTTTTTCTACTTCTTAATTTATTCCAATAAAGTAAGCAGCAGTTTAAATTTCGGTAAGCAGGTTTATTGAATAACATAGGCGAGATATAAGCAATATTGCCAGTTGTCATGACGATACCAGGGCCACTGAAATTGAGATAAGTTAATATTTGAACATTATGACATTATTTGTGTGACATTTCGTAAATTACATCGATAGTCTATGGCTATTTTTACATATTTTTAAAACGAATTCATACCATTATGTTTTAATGATAATATTTATAGCTCTTTGATTGTAATGCCTATTTACCTTTGTATTGATTTATCGTTAAAGCCCATGTCAAATAGCTTTCTAGCGCAAAAATTGAAAAAAACAGTATAATGATACGCTTTTCAAAATTCCAAAACATATAGATATAAAATAATTTCTAATACCTATGTACCAAATTTAGTTTAACTGACATGCACTTCTAATACTGAACGAATCTTCTTAAATGAATGTAGGCAATATATTGCTTATAAATAGATGAATAATAATCACAGCAGAACTCAAAAACCGCGTTCACAGTCAATAGAAATATAGAATTTAGATTCTCCCAAGCGTTCAAAACGAGGTTTTTCACGCCTGCTTACGCCATTCTCATGGAATATGCACGCAGTCCCCAAAGACGATTCCCGTGAAATTGCTTAACTAACGGGATGCATTACAGAAAACAGTCCTTCTCGACAAAGCGAAGTCTCCCTCCCTCTCATCGCCCTTCTCATCTTTCAATTTCAAGCCAATCTCCTCTCAATCAATTCTGAGGCTTGTGCCCACCGCTCACCGCTCCTGACCCTCTCCCATTTCCTGCCAACAACTTCGCTATCTCTCTCTCTCTCCCTCTTTCCTCTCTCCCCATCTCCCGCAGCCTCACTCCCAGACCACCTCACACCACGCTTAACGCGCCGTCCGTCTGAGGCTGCACGTAATCCATACGATTGTTCTCAATATCCTGAGTCATCAATCACGAGTTAGCGGGAGGATTCTCTTATGCCAACCGGAATGGTTATTAACTGCACGTGCATGAGAGGCAATTTTCGTGCTCGTGGCCCCCTGGATCCGTTGTGCTCGGAATGAATAGAGGAGGAATGGTTGAAGAAGAGCGTCTACTGATCTCGTTCCTTTCTTTACTCTTCTCTCGGATATCTAGTATACTGGGCTCTTGAAGACATTGTCTAAGACGTCATTAACTAATCTGACTGGCAATCATTTGAACGGTACCGTTGACTTTTGAAGATCAAACCTGAGTTATCTCTAATAAATTCCGAACGCCCTGATTTTTAACATACTGACGTATTGTCGTATTCGTGTGCCGTTTAAATTTCTGCAACATTCCTAGTTTTTCTTGTCCAACAGTCTTTTCGGACAGGGCTGACCTGGTCCCATTTACAGTATGCAATTTAGAAAAATGTTCCATTTAGTCTTCATCCTGTACAAGAATATGGGAAAAGGTATTCATAATCGCAATGATATGGTTGTTCGTTATTTCTTTTATTGTTATATGAAGCAGAGCTGTTGAGAATTGAAATCTCTTAATTGAGAAAATTCTAAAATCTCTAGATGGAGAAAAATCTAAATTGAGAACTGAATCTCTAAAATAATTGATTTCGACTGTCGGGCAGGGAGTTATATGAGTACCGTACACCCAATGTGTGCTTGCCTGCGTAATGTTTCTTCTGTTCGAAGCCCAGTGGTTACCCCTTTCCACTCCAACAAGTTCCTCCCCACACTCTTCCCTTCCCCCCTTCTGAAACATCCCTCGATGCGAAATTAAAAATGAAGAAGCTCACGCGGATACTTTAGTTCAAAATATTCACAAAACTTCGAAGAATCACACTCTACCCACTTCTCTTCAATCTTCCGATCCAGAAGAAAGTAGCCGACCGACAAGAAAACCCAAAACGTCTCCCTCAATTCCAAGTTTTCCCCTCTCTAGTTCGCATCCTCCTCCCCAGATACCTACGATACCTCGCATTTCTCATTTCCTACGTAGACGTCTGTATTAAGGAAACCATTTTTTTAATGCGCAATCTTTGACCACAATAAACTTTTCGAAAAAGGTTGGTTGAGAATTATTTAAGGATAGATTTCAGTTTAAAGGAGGCTTCACCATTGTATGGAATCTTGTCTTTTGATCCTTCTTTGTGAACGCTCGGCCCACTCTATACATTTCCGCCAGTTCCTATTTCTAAAGTGAAATTCGCATTTATCTTTAGTATATAATATCCGGATTTTCTGAAGAACATTAACATTTTGAGTTGGAGTGAATTATCTTTTTCAAAACTCATCAAGTTGAGAGTTCCGTTTGCACATACAAAGTAACTTTGGTTTCGGTCAACATCTGTCGTACTCAAGGTTTATATGTTTTTTTATAATATCTATAATGTTTTATATATTTTAATTTTTTTACTTATTTTTTATATATATAATATTTTTTTTTTATAATTATAGCTTTTAGGCTCGGCTAGTCTGGGTTCATCTATTCTTTCGACTAAGTCTTTCCATTTGTACTTAACAATCCTTCAATTCTTTCTCATGTATTGTAATTTTTGTCCCATTCCTATGTCCTCCTTGCGTACGTATTGTATTCCAGAGCGTCCTTTGATTCTTCTAAAATATTCAAGCTCATCCACTAATATTTATTTGTTTCTTTTCTGTGATGCGACCCATGTTTCTGTGCCATATATTAAAATTGATGTCGGTGCATTGCTTTATAAAAGTTTTTCTTGTTTTTGTTTACCATTTAGAGTTCTATTGATACCACCGTATGCATGCTCAAATAAATTTAGTCCGAAATCATTTAATATTAATTTTATCTGCTCAATATTAATTGAAGAGAGAATTTATTTCAATAAGTTATTCGCATATTTTTATTTTTGATCTTATGGTATGTTTGATTAGCTAGACGACACCTTGAATTTTTGGAAATTTATTATAAATTGGTCCATTTGAAGGTCTCCTTCTGCATATTATTAATTTTTTAAGGTCATCAGCTAATAGTAAAGGGTTTTGCTTCGTGGTTTTTATGATTAACATTTAAATTAAAAATTAAAATTACGTCGCCTGATCTCAATCTGGCATTTTTAATGCTCAGGAACAAAGGAACGATAAGGGATACGAATAACTGTAAACTACCGTTTGAAAGAGTATTTGTTCTTTCTAAATAGAGTAGTTTTATCATTAGCAGTTATCACTATTTCATCAAACCTTTACTTTTTAATCCGTCTCATTTCTAGCAGTTCGTCTTGAATAAGTACAGAAATATTTTAGCCCTTACTACAGTACCTCATAATCCCGTACTTCAAATAATCTCCATTATTTGGTCCATCTTAAATATGTATTGAAAACAAACAATTTAGAAAAACTTAGCTTTTGATGTAGCATGACTGGTGTTCAATCACCCCTTGGCAAACACCCTACCGGTGACTCGTATTGTACCATGTTGACGTAAACGAGAACCGCCAGGGAAAAAGATCGGGTTAAAATAACTTGTTTTCCTGAAATGCTACCGCAATAGCGTTCTCGTCTGTACCTACCGAGTTAACCTTACTGTCACTTATGGTAACTTTTCTTTCCTTCCACACGACCAAACTCCACCCTCAAAAGTGAACTGAAAACGTTGAGTGTTCCCAGAATAGAAGAGACTCCGTCTGCCACTTCGATCAGTCATTGATGCGTTGGTTACTATGTGGCACTTAATCATTAAGTCAGGAAGAATCCATCTCCCTCACATCGACAGTTCTCAGACCGTTGAGCGTGATGGAGGATGCAAAGGGGATCAGCCAGGGCCTTGCGTTTTGAGATACGACGCAGGCTTGCTATATTGCGACACGACACCGAGGGAGAAGGGGATTGGTGTGCGTGCGAACGCAATAAAAACAAGGGAAGGGTGAAATGCCTCCTTTAGATTTATCCCGGTTTCGCTCAACCTTTCACAATTTCGCCATTCATTACCCTTTATTTCCCTCCAGTCGTCCATTCTTCAGTTATGGCACCTCTCAAATGTGTAACTGTTCGTTTTGGAAGGGAGGGAGGAGATTATGGCTCTCTCCCCCCCCCCCCCCACCCAATGTCGCCTTCGAGACAATCCTCTCGCATTGCGCTTCGCTGCCTTCTCGAGTCGAGGGATTTATACCCGGAACCTTTGACGCTTTTATTGTCCCGTTAACTTCGCCATCTGGCAAACAGAATGCTCTCAATCCCCATTGTCTCACACCCCCAAACCTTCTCCAATTCGAATCAGAGTCGTTTGAATAGCATGCAGGCATTGGTCTCAGAGCAGTCATACTATGATAGTTTCAAATGTGTTCGTGTCTTATTTGGTTTTCAATGAATACGGACTCAACAAAGGTGCTTCCCTCCGGGCCGAGCTTTAGGCTAATAGTGATTGACGTGGTCGGCGTCTAGAATGAGAATTTTCAAACTTCGTTGATGGGAAAACAAGAGTATGCATTTGGTAGAGAGCTTTGTTCTCATCTGGGATGAACCTGGCAACCGCTCCTGGCATTAGGTATGAAATTGTTTATTATTGCCTGAAATGGAGGAACTGCTGAAAAGAAAAACACATGGTCATGAAATCAAAAATTATTTGGATAAGGGGAAAAAAGGTCATGGAGTTATTTCTTCAAAATAAAATAAGAAATGAGGTGATTTTTTTTCAGGTCATTAAGATTAACTGAAGATACGTAACCGGTTCTAATTACTGCTTTCGTAATATTTCTTGAACAAAGTTAAAACGTAGGAAAATATGTAGTAACATCGTTATTATTACTTGAATCCCACATTCATGGTATTGAGTTAATTTTAAGTCTAAGTATTAGTCGTTTTTTCTTATTACAGGTTAGTAACTAATATGTTATTTCTTCGACAAATTCAAAGAACTTCGGTAGATACCGAGATAGTAACTTTTTAAGTATTCAAATGCTAATATGCAACAATTTTCAAACGTAAAAATCATTTGCCTTGACCACGGTATCTGCGAATGATTTTTGCTCTTTAAAACTATTCAATTGTAATGGTATTTATTATTTGAAGCAGAGTAAAACTTGATAAAAATCTGAAAAATAAAATATTTAACACCAAATATTAAGGAAAACTTTTAGGTTAAGATTATTTTTTTCTTAAAAATTCAGAAAGTTTGACAAATTAAGTGGGCAGTACAGGACATCAGTTGGACAGTTAAACTTTTAATTGCTACTTATTGCACTTATGATCATCAAGTAACTGACCGTTATTTGTTGCGTCAAAGTTTCTTTCTTTCTTCCTTCTATTATTTATTTATAGCATATTACTGTAACACAATTAACTCATTAAAAAATACATTTATTTATTTTTGCCAATCTCTTTTGTTTCCGTAACAGCCATATTCCAAGTACACTCACACTGACTTCAGGTTTTATTGAGGTAATTAGAATATGCTAGAGCAAGACCTAAATATTCAACTCCGGCCTACTTTCCTAAAGCATTAATAAAAATAAATTTGAAAAACGTGCGAACAAAGCTTATTGATCGCATGAGAAAAATAAAACTGCTTCTATTAACAAGTCAACTTACCTATCTGATGGATTCATGCGCCCATAAGATTGTAAAGATTATTCTTTTTGGGTTAAAAAATATTCAGGTTATTAAAAGCACTTCCTTTCAGCATATTTTCAGCTTCTCATCATTCTTTTCATAATGAGAAAAGTTGGATAAAAAATGATGTAAAAGAAAAATCGGCTCTGTTGAAGGTAACGAAAAATTATTTGGAGGAGAGATTTGAAAATTCTATTTTTTTTTAAATAAGGGTATGTCTAAGAGCACTTTGAGGGAAATATTATCTCATTTCTATATTCAAACTCCATTAACTAGAGTAACTTTTTAAGTAGTGGAAATATCTTCTTCCATGAAAACTTCTCTTTAATCTAAGCAGACGCAAATGAGGTCTATCAAATAACTTTTTTATCCGTCAAGATATATTCTTGTACATTGGTGGGTTATTAACACTCCGCTGAGATAAATGCCTGTTGACCTATTTCAGAATTTGTAAATTTATCTGGGGATGTCAATTGAAGTCACGTTTCTTCAGTTAATTTTGAACGGGTTTCATTAAATACCCTATCAACTTATGGAGATCAAATTTATCTGGGGATGTCAATTGAAGTCACATTTCTTCAGTTAATTTTAAACGGATTTCATTAAATACCCTAGCAACTTATGGAGATGAAATTTATCTGGGGATGTCAATTGAAGTCACATTTCTTCAGTTAACTTTGAGTGGGTTTCATTAAATACCATAGCAATTTATGGAGATGAAATTATTTTGCTCGTCATGTATACTTCATCGGAATGCTAACTAGTAGCACTGTAGTTTCCATGGTTTCAGTTGTTTTCTTCACCATAGTGGCTCTTTTTTTGTAGTTTAGGGAAATCTTTACATTAATTGCTGCATTCCGTATTATTATTTCCCCCTACACGTTTCAATGCAATGAACCTGTGAAAGTGAGACTGCAGCTCCAAAAGTTCCATTTTTCTAGTCATTTAATTTCCTTTACAACCAATATGTCGCAACTCGGTTTATGAATATCTAAATTTACATTTTTATAATCTTCCACAAGTCTGGAGTGACCGAACATTCAAATTTTTTATGGTAAATTTATTGGCACGGTTGATTGATGTACCCTCTCAGCAAGTGTCCATCTGGAGATACGAATGGAGAAATAGTTTAACCTCCAGCATATTTCACTCGAGGGATTTCTCTCACGTCTGGTATTCAAATCAACAAAAGAAAAATGGAAGAAATGATGAACTGCTGTTCCTCGCGATGATACATCTACATACACTATACTCCACAAGCCGCCACAAGGGCGTGGGGCGGAGAGTGTTAGGTCACCACCCGTATAACAGAATAAAACCATATGCAAAACTAACTTTTCCATGCCAATTCAATCCCACAGAGGCGTATATATTCATACAAAAACCATTTTTACATACACACATTCTAATACATACACTAGCAACTAAGATACAAATGCACCTACGGATATAACTAATGATTACGCAGCGTTGAATCTTGTCCTAACTAGTAAATCGAGTCTCTTTAGTATTTCTGAAATGACTTTGATTTCTTACTATTACGATTCCTGATTGTCTGGGGAAAGGACAAATATTTGTATACTTGTATACTTGTCTCTCTCACTTATCTTTCAGGTCTAACTAACTAAATAGTGTGGGGTCATAATATTTCCTTTTGAGTCAATGTTAAATTCGTTTGCTTATAACCTTGCTAAAAGTCTAAGCCTTGTTTGTTCTCTTCGCTTCTCAAGCGGCCCCAAGCCTAGTTCCTCTAAAATGCCTATCGTGTGGTAATGTAGTGTAATCGCATTAATGTCCACATCCTAGCAAAGGATGTGAACAAGTAGGTTTTCACCAACCTGCATTGTCATTCGTATTACTGGTACTTCTACATGGTTTCTGTGACCTCCTCCTTCATTACTATAAAATAAAGCTGCTACCCTTTCTTTCTCAGTGATTTGAGTCCGACTTGCATTTTTAGATGACAGCCACTCACCAAAACCCGTCACCTCCGTTGGATTTCGTCGAAGATTTAAGTTTTCTTACCCACGGATGATATTCTATATCTTCCAAGTAACACTGTTAACTGTTTGAGCGAACTTATTTCGCAGATAGCCTCTATACGTCTTAAGGACGACCCAGCATCTGAAAACCTAAGGATGGACACAAAAGCTTAAACCTCAGCCAAGAGGAAAATGTTATGTCAGTGCGTTTATAAAGATATCAAAAAATATTTCTATTCACTGTAAATTTCTTCGAGTATATTTTCTTAGCTTCAACGTTGATACCAACCAAAGGAATATGACTGAGGCATGAAGCTGCAAACAATTATATCTTTATTCCATATATTTTGCATAACATTTTGAAGGTATTATTGCAATCGTGACCAATGTGTCCTTTTCCAGAATATACCCGATACTAAGACGAAACGCGGACTCTACTGCATATTGCGCAAAGGTGACTCGGATTAAAGTAGACTAGGCACAGAGTGTTATGGCTGCAAAAATAATACCAATAATGATATTAGGATACTACAAATCCTTAAAATCACCACGTTATTCGCTTGAAGTCACATGAAACGGTTAAATTATATTATTTTATTATCTTTAGGTTCGAATTCAAGAATAATGATTAAGACTCCTCGTTCCGTACTCCCGCCACCTTCAGCTTCCTCCATGGATCACCGTGCCATAAAAAACATCTCTTTCCCGGGGCCCTGCTTCACTCCGTCACGCCCATCGCACCGAAAAAATAAAAACCCTCCCTACACTCCCCAAAAGGAGAAGGAGGTCCATTCCATTTTCAGCCAGCAGATGAATGTGGGAAGGTTGGCAAGAATGCAAAAAGTGTGTAATCCCACTCTCCCCCGAAAACCTTTACGACTCTCTTTTATTTTCCAGTCATCCTTCTCCCCAGAAAGACTCTTCCCATCCTCTCTCTCCCCCCCCCTCCTCTCCGTTATCCCTGCTCCATCCCGACTCCTTTTTTCTCGCAGTTTCATATTCATTACCATTCTAATTGCCTCCTTGCACCCCCACCCCTCAAACCCCTTCTTATCTTCTGTGCAAACCCTCCCCGCCCTCTTTCCTCCCGGGCCGCCCCCCCCTCGCCCCCTGACACGCAACCTTCCCCAACTACCCTCACTCATCTTTCGTTCTACCAAGCCAACCCCCTCCCAAGCAACCCCTCCTAACCACCCCTCACACAGCATACCTTGAGCGCTCACTCGCCCCCCTTTCCATTTAGATCCTTCCCTCCCACAAGGGAACGGAATATCCTTTCTAATCTACCCACTGGGAAGAGAAGGAGCACCTTTTTCTACCAACCACCTCTTTTATTCCCCTCCCTTACCTTCTCATCTCCTTAAGTTTTTCTCGAGTTTTCTGAAGCCTTAAAAACCTTGGTGCAAAGGCAGAACTTTCCTTTCATGTAAGACGGATCCATGTGTATGGATCGATGAGCACACGAGAGGAGAAAGGAGACTGCCTGGAATAACACGCCAGGCTCTTGATTCTTCCACAGAAAGGATTCTGTGTAAATGTCTACATACACACTTTTTTAATATATAGTGTGTGCATACACCTACGCACAGATATATATATATATATTTATATATATTTATATATATACATGTATAATTTGGACGGCACAATAGAACACAGAATAAAATAGATACTGTATCACGTTAAAGGACACATTTTAGATTGATTGAGCTTTTGGCCTACTCTGAGGCCAAAAGCTCAATCAATCTAAAATGTGAGTGTCCTGTAACGTGTTACAGTATCTATTTTATTCTGCATATATATATATATATATATATATATATATATATATAGTTCTGCCCTTCTCTTCCTTGAGAAAGGTGGCGTAGAGTTCCGAAAATTCGAAACAGTTATTTTCTTTTCTTTTTTTGTGTGTTTTTGTCTTTAACCACTAGTGCATACTTCATATACATTATTAATCACGGCCGCAAGACTTTCACAAAGTGTCATATATATATATATTAAAGACACAGTTGAAACACAGACTTGAATTATATTTCCTGTATCCTTTTTATGAGTCTCTGTTTTAGTAGTTCCTTTAATATGTACTATTTGCATATTCATGTGTGTATATAGATATGTATATATATTCATATATTAAATAGCTACTAAATATATTTATTTGTAAAATGCACACATTCGTGACCGAATTCTTCAGGTGCCGGAACTCCCACCGTATCGTCACGTGTAATCTATAATCTGCATTCAAGACACGTACGCTTGCTTAAGAGTTCTTCCAAATTAATGTCTTCGTTGCGAGGGAAATATGAGTGTGCACCCAGTCTCGGCTATCTCTTGAAGCTCACGCGCATGACCGCCTGAATATTATCAGGTTGGGTAAGGGGGAAACTCGAATGTACTCCATCACCCGGTCTAAACTTCTTCTGGACGAGTTATTAACCTTTTCCAACAAACAAGTTAAGCGCATGTCTTGTACGAAATCTGTTGTTATTTATTACGCTGGCTTTGAGACATTAAAAGGACTTTACCGGTTTCCATAGAAATATTACTGTCTCTATGTGAGACACATAGGTCTTAGCTATTATAAATACCGTGGCGTTCATTCGCAGACCAATTATTTTATGCTGCATTAGAATCAAATTCTTCCATTACTGCATCATTATAGTTGGAAATTCCATTCGTTTGATGGGTTTCTTCCCGTTAAAGTATCCACACGCTCCATCTGGTTCGACCGCGCCAAATAATGCAAGGAGTCATCAGTCGGGTGCCGTAATGTTAAGGAGTTCGAATGTATTCTGATGATACGCTGGAAGTCCTCACCACATTACGGTAACACCGCTAAGTGCATCGTAATACTGCCAGTCACTGGCTCACTATTAATATTAAAAACCCTTTCCTCCCCCATCCTCGTATCCAATCCCGGCTCACCTTTCTCCCTCGGAGCGACGGAGCTACCCTCTCTCGCTTCGTTTCTCAGGCGTGGAATGATGAAGAGTAGCGGCTCCTAAGATTGGAATGATGAACGTGCAAATTTCAATATTCTAAAAAGGATGGATCGAGGAAGGGGCGGTATCGGGAAAAAAGAATTTCCCGCTCCCCTCCCCAATACGAAAGCAAGGAGTATGGAGGGTGGAGGGGTTTGGCTGCTGTTTCGACGAGACGAGACGAGGAATTGGCAAGAACCAGGACGGCGAATGCGTCGTCGATGATGATAATAGTCACATGAGGAAGAATTCCCTCCTGTGCGAAGTGTCATCCCCTTCCACTCCCCCTCTGAATCTGCACAGATTCCTTCCCCGTTCTCACCACCCTTCCCCACTGGTATCCACCCCTTCCTCCGTGCACCACGGAGTCCATTATTGAGTCGGCCGAAGCGTACAGTGGTGTTCTTCGGTGATTGTGCAACATTCCATCGCACCACCCCCTGCTGTCCCTCTCTTGAGATAACGGGGTTGGGTGGGGGGGAGTTTGGTAATGTGAAGGGGAATGGGAGAGAGGGAGTCCCAAGGGGGTATCATCATTGCCCCGGGCGTCTTTTTAAACTCTCCTCTTTCCCTTATCACTTGCTCTTAATGAAACTCCCATCCCTTCCTCCCTCTCATTCTCATTAGCGCTTCGAATCTCCCTCTTGCCTCCTTCGCTCTCACCTCTCCATCCTTTCCCTCGCTCCTGCGAAATTTTAATTGCGAGTAGACAGGTACCTAGTTTTTTTAAAAGACGGGATACTTAGCCCATTTCATTGAAGGAGAGGGATGTACGTAATTTGAATCGCGTGAAGGTGATGGTGCCATTATAAAAAGCATGGATTCAATACTCAGGGGAGTGCGAAGTGCGATCCTTGACGACTCATTGGCGGAAATGTATGGCGGCGATGCTCCATAATCCGACTCGCGTGCGTTAATGTGATGCTGGAGACAGAAGTGAGTTCTGATTGAATGGAACCTTTCTATTATTACCATTGTCATCATCATTTTTAAAATATTCGATTGATTGAACTTTTTTAAATATTTTATGACTTATGATTCTGAATATGATGGGATTTTTAATGAACGAATGAGTTCCAGAGAGGGTCACGAAGAGCCTTTTGTTTCCGCTGCGTATCACGTTCTTAATTAAGGACGTGATACGTAGCGGTCCAAAGGTTTAGTTTGTATTTAACGAAGTAAATTTTTGAAATATTAATATTGAAACTACTTGTTTACCCTAAATTTTTAATTAAACATTCATTGGTCTTTAATCTGAATTAATTTTCATCATACACTGTATATATTCCTTACTTTTTTTCAGGGTGTCCTTCTGTTCAAACGAGAAAACTTATTCAATTAATGTAATGCTAAACGAGGACCCTTTTGCACTAATCACGTAAATTGAAACTTGTAATTAATTCTTTATTAATATCAGTCTACGACATGTGTGTCATTATAATTGATTAAGTTCATGCATGATGGAAATCGAAGCCTGGATATTTCGTTTGCACTCTCAACACCAAACTCGTCATTTCGACTCGGCCTTTCAAAACCAAAAAGCACCGGTGACTGTAGTTACATTCCGTCCAAATGCGAGATTTAACCATGCGAAAGAACATTAATTTTATCTCCTATTTTGAAAACAGTTGAATTCCCAGAATTTTTCATTTTTTTGCTGAAATTATTTCTTTACTAGCAAAAACACTATTCATTATTTGCGAAGATGATTTACAAATTAGCAGCTCGAAATTCCTTCACCACTGGGATGGTACAAATTGTTGAATGGCTTTTGAGGGAGAAGTCCTATATAACCTTTCTTTCATAACGTATTGAGGACATGATTCAACAAATAAATTGAATGCCTCGTTGCAGAAAATCTTTTAGCGTCGATCTACTGAACACATTTAATCTCTTTAAAACCTCATTTTTTAATTTTTTTTAATGAAGTGCTCCAATGGAATCACATTTTATGCATATAATGGATGTTTCTGCTTCGAATTTTTTCCCATAAATGAAGTAAATAGCTCGCCAAAAAACGTAAATAAAAGTCTTTAAAGCCATTTGAATCACATAATGCGCTTACGTTAACAATGAAATCTGTATCCCTTGCATCATTTCCTGCGCGCAACTGAGTTAGCTCTTCATACTTCCTATATTTCTTTTCAAGAATCAAATGTATCCATAGGTGATAGATCTTGCTTCATTTCTAAGTAAGTTGATTGCTTTTATGTGTCGTTTACCAAGAATTGATGCTTTTACATGGTAAATTGAAATCATTAAAAAATTATATGTATAAAGACACTTTTGAGTAAGATATCTATGAATGAGGTTTATTTCGAAACTTATCAACCGGGGAAATTGTAATTGCTCATTATATTATTTTAAATGCCTTAAGGCTTTTCAATGAATGTATCAATAAATATAGTGCCAAAATATAAAGTATCAAGAAATTCATTCGTGAATGAATTACGGTAAAAATAACTGCTAATAATATACTGAACGTATATAGAGGTATATTTACCGTACTGTATTTACCGTTTATAACGTATATATACTGTAACGTATATGTATTCATAAAATTGTTATTTCGAAAAAAAATTAAGTGCACTGCTGATAATAATCCGTTTCACTTAATCTACACTTTTCATTTCCTTTATCATCACTTAAAAATTCATGCTTTTAACGTTTACAATTTTAGATCGATGAAGTATTTAGTATTGTGAGCTGGCTTAATTAGTATAGCCATATCTCTAATTTATGTGCCAATTTTCATGAAAAACGGTTGACAAGTTATTTTTTTTAGTAATTACTCGGGAAGCAGTTAGAGGCTTAAGAGATTGGTCAACACTGAAATCTAGCGTTGTTATATTTCGCAACTGGACCTTTTAGAGAAGTGGAAGAATGCAAGTATATTGGAGGTTTGTGGGGTGAGAATTAGGATAAGGGTTTTGGAAGCAAGTTCATGTATGGAAGAATGTGTTTAAGGAGGGTGAAGTGAGGGCAGCGGGACGTTTATGGACGTTTTCAAAGGAGAAATATGCGTAGGCAAGTGAAACATATCTTGAAAGTCATGAACAATGGGAGGGGGGCATAGAAGTGATCTGTTCAACTTCTATAAACAAATTTCTCGTCTGTTACCTCGGGGGGAAATACGATAGAGTTTTAATTTTAATTATAATATAGAGGTGGACTGAAATAATTGATCATTGGCCTTTGGCTATGGTGACAATCATACTAGTTGAATAATTTAAGTGACTTGTTTGCCAATATTTACTGGACCAGCCTAAAGATTCATAAAGTTTGGTTGCAGTTCATATCTCCGCAATTTCCTTTCAATAATAATATCTATAGCACACTGGTTATTGTATATAAGAATTGTATAAGCAGCTTCCTGCTGAATACCCAGAAAGAGTGTCGTCCAGAGCACGGACTCCATTGGCACCTGCTCAAGAGAGATTTATGTTAGACTGAAGAACAGTTAAACACGAGAATGAGGTTTCTAAGAGGCTATAAACACATCGGAAAATTTTATACGCTCCTGGGCAGTGAGTGGAATTTTATAGATGGTCGACAATGGGCACTTAAATTGCAGTATTGCCATAGAAAGGGTTTTAGCAGAACATAAAACAATTTGTGAGAATCAAGTGACGGATCTTTCTTCTATCAAACCATAGACATTTTACCATGTAACCATATACGAATATATCCTCTAGTATGTTCTCTTTACAAATAACCAAGACAAAATGCATGATTTTGAACTCTGATTCCAACTTTCATGGTTTTTAATATCATGAAAATGAATAATAGCAAACTTTAGAGGATTATTTTTACCCTATCAAGAATTTTGATCCTTGTAATTTAGTGTGGCAACTATATTTTTGAGCGTCTCATCTTTAAGGTGCAATATTCTGATCTAAAATAAAAATTAATTAAAATAAAATATAACGATTTCGTCAGAGGAATTTGTTTATGTCTGTTGCTACGAGATGTTTCTAACCGTTTTCCCATTGATATTCAAAAGCTATCCTATACAGGCAAAGGGTTATGTATGTCGAGGGTCACAAAAGAAGAAGGATGAACTCATAGGGGAACGTTGATGTAAAACTCAAAAATTAATCCAAAAGATGATACGATTCTGAAACACACCACTTGTTCATTTGAAATCCAATCAACTTTGTAAGTTCCAGTGATTTTTATTTTAAAAACGATCGGTTTCGTCGAATAGTTAACCTCACCTGATGATGTTAACTATTCGACGAAACCAGTCGTTTTTAAAATAAAAATCAGGGTAACTTACAAAGTTAGTAATATTCACTTTTCATCATGAATTTCCATCAAGTTGAGCCAAAAACCATAGAATTAACATTTGGTATTTTTGCCATCAAAACAACTGGATGGGACGGTAACAGAATCAACAACGGTCTTATTTAAGAAAAGTTCCTGTAAAACCATCACGGCATCGAAGAAAACAAAATTGATGGGAGAAAATTTTGGTTGGAAACAAATAAATTTTAAATAGACACGTCGAATTTTTTATATTTTTCCTCGATAATGATACAGGAGATGTTTAAAAACATGACATGGGATTGGTTATCATTTCATAAAATGCAAAAAAATGATTTAGACGACTTAATTTTGCATTAATATATGTATACGATTTTGTGTGTGATGATTGGCATTAATTTGTGGGTTTTGCATGCAGTTTTATTCTTTATTATGGGCGGCGACCTAACACCCCCCGTCACACGCTCTTACGGTGGCTTGAAGGTATGTGCATCTACAAGTGGATACACATACCTCCAATATGCCTGCTCAATATCAAATCTTTCTTCGAGCTACTACCAAATGTCTCTATCAACTTTGCCAAAATCTTCAATTATGGCTTGCGAAACTTAAAATATTTTTCTCACTACTCCAATCTTTTCTTAACTTTTAATATATATATATATATATATATATATATATATATATATATATATATATATATATATATATATATATATATATATATATATATATATATTTCATTTGCTCCTCCGTTCTTCCCCTGATATCCTCCCCATGCCCATCGGTAGATGGGGGATATGGCTTGACTGCCTCTCCCATTCCATCCCTCTCGTGTACACTCGACGCTTCTCGCCGTGAAAAATTCATTCCCCTCTCGTTGGACGGTGGAGAAGGAAAGCTAAATCCCTCCCTTCCCACTTCCATTTCGTTTTCCTTTCTTTTCCCTCCAAGATAGCCCTTCCGCGATTAGGGCGCCTCTCGGGCACCCCCTGTTGGGAATTTACTCGTTGCAGTCATCCGGAGACACGTCCCGTCCCCACTCCACCTCAACAGGAGATAGATCTCGAAAAGAACAATACGAATACGTTTCATCAATACGAATCGTGATCATATTGCCAAGGGATATCCAATGAAAGAACATGGGTGAGATGCTGTCCCTTCGCGTTGTTAGAATGCGCTGTGTGTCCGGGAAGTCATGAGGCTTATTCGAGTCGAAATAAGATAGATCTGTTGATTTCCCCGACAATTTCTACTCCATGAAACTTTTGCAGTGGGTGTTTAGAGGGACTAAATTAGATGGGAAACCACACGAAGGTAGGAATTTAGTGGGTAGGCCATCGGAGTCGAGTTTGAATTTCAACGTGGGTCGGACGAGCTGTCATAGGTTCGAGTTCGGGTAGAATCAGTTTTATGTTTTGAACTTTTCTTGCTCTATTACGCAATCTTAGAATTGATATACCGTCAATGCAACAATTTCAGAGTTTAAAAATCATTATACTATCTACAAAAAATGATAGTAATATCCCAGTGCGTATATTTGTCAGTTCTGTCAGTTCTAGGAAATAAGAGAAGGTCGAAATATGATTTTTATAAAACCAGCATATTATTTACTGATTTACATTGTGACTAAAAACATTACATTTAGGAATCAAATTTATTTTGCATATTCATCAAATTAAACCGAATATTTAATTAACTTGCAAGATTTGCAGTAAAATCAATTAACTAATATAATCAAACCAAACAGATTGTCGTTAAATATTAATTCTCAATTATATTAATTAATTATAATTAATTCCAAATTAACCCTAATAATATAATATTAATTCTAAAGTATATATTATTATTCAATAACTCTGACGTTTTGTTTTTAAATATATTTATGACCATTTGGAAAATTCTTTGTGATCCCTTTGAAGCTCACTTCGTAAAATAATTATTTTGTGAAGCGATATTCCTGAAGAGCCTCTTTGAAATAATAAATTGTAACACATTATTTATTTTCGTTTTATAAACCCATGGTTATCATATTATCATGATCAGATATCCTTTTGGGAATTTTCATAACTCAGAAATAATCATGTTAACATGCATTGCATTCCCATGACGACAATTATAAGCTATGGTAGAGGGAAGAACGTTAAGCAAGCGAGGTAGGGGGAGTATAAGGCATATTAGACGAAATAGAGGAAAGTATGAAGAATTGAAGATGCGTTTGTTGTAGTGAGGAGTTCATTAAATTAAGAACACTATGGATTTTTCCATTGTTATTTATTTTTGTACTACTAGTTTCAACGCTTAGGCGTCATTATCGGGTAAATACGAGTAGGTATGGGTCAGGTGCATAGAGAATCAGGTACATTCAGGTAGGTACCTGATGATGACACCTAAGAATTGAAACTAGTATTAAGAAAATAAAGAACAGTGGAAATAAACATTGTCGTCTTCATTTAATGAACATGAACTTCCACATTGTTGAGCCACAAATTATTGAATACAGTAGTGTGGAGTGTCAGGTATTGTATAATTAGGCAAAGGCTAAGAAATATAGGTTTTTACCCAATCATTACCCATCTTAAACGGTAACACCTAATAATAATAATATTAATATAAAAATTATGATACCATCACAAATAAAGCAAAGAATTGGAGAATCTCATGGAAGTCTCCTTTTAAATATGTTGCACATGGAAAATTATTCATTTAAAAATTCTGTTGTTTTAATGATGACGTGTAATGAGATTTGATATTTGCATTAACTTTTCCCATTGTTTATCAGACTTTATTCGTCCAACACGCCACGAAAGAATTATTCAGGCAAACAGTTGAGTACACTCTAGATCTCGCATTTGAGAAACGTGCTCTGCGTGTTATAAATCTGCCCTATCGTCTCATAAGAGATCGAGGGAATGGGTGAAGTTACGCAGCAAAACTTTTCGCTCGTAAAACACAAGCGAGAAACTGCCGCATTAACCCTTCATCCAGCTGTACGAAACGTTGAATACATTTGCAAGAATCTTTCCGGCGAGTTTTACTTCCCAGCAAGTTGGCATTCCTTAGTTTTTTCTGCCATAAATCCTTTCCATTCTGTCGCACGAAGAATTCGATAAACCATTGCAGGAAATGAAATTCCGGAGTCGGCATTAATCTTTCATAGGACCTCAAAAAAGGAAGAGTTGCCCCGCAGAGATTCCTTTAATTCAGAAGTGAGAGAACATTTCTGGCGGAGTAAATCTTCAAAGTCGTTTGTTTTTCTTCACATAGGCTCAATAAAGGGTTCCAAACCTCGTATATCAAAATTACTTTGTCAAACAGCTCAACGTAATGGTACTAAGTTAAAATCCCACGGCATTCCTTTGTGACCAGTTTTCTGGACAGGTTAAGGAAAAAACTAATTGGCAATATTCGACGAAGTTTCAATCCGATTTTATATCTTATCCTCTAATTTAATTTAAAGTCATTTGTTTCATCATTTTCCATCATTCTCAGTGACAGCTTTTTCGTATCATATTAATGATTTTTTAAAACATCTAATTAGGCGTAAGTTATTCCTTGAATATTTTATTTGATTTTTGTTTATGTTGATTCCAATTCGAGTAAAAATATACCAATGCTTTAAATTGAATTCCTACGGGGCCAACAATAATTTTTGTGTCAAATAAAACTTCCTATTTTGCGTCCTCGGCATTCAACTTTCCGAGAAGGGCGGTCAAAGTTCTCCTCGCTACTTATATTTCATGCCGTGCACGAGAGAAGGGGACGCCTCCAGCCAAGTTGGTGAAAGTTTTGAGTCTCGAAACAAGGTGCTTATCACGTGTGTGCATGTGTGCATACATTCTTGGAAGAAGTGCTGATAAGCGCCACCACAATATGACAAAACCACGGGATTAAATACGGAAGCGTTAGTTATGATGCAAAAAATATCTCTATCCTCTCCTTGATATACCCAAATGTTTGTTTTAACGCACTTTGTGTAAACGTTTGGGTAAATTATAGCATTGATCTACCAACTTAAGGGAATGTTTTCATGAACCATCGGATTACACACTTCTATGTTCCTAAACACTAACTATCTTGACACAAACTATCGTTTAACGCCATGCTAAATATTACAATTAGTCGTCCGGTAATTGTGTATACTTTTTTTCCCTCTTAATTCATCCCAAATGTGTGTTATTTTCCTCCCTTTACTTAGCTCCCTCATATATATGTATATGTATGTGTGTGTGTGTATATATATAAATAAATATATATATAAAAAAAAATATATATATATGAATATATATATATATGTGTGTGTGTGTATATATATACATATATATATATATATATGTATATATATATATATTATTTTTATTGTTATTTATTATTATTCTTGTTGATGTTATAGCGTTAAAGGAAATACACACACTAGCAAAGATTCCACGATACATTTCTATACCTCTCCTAACAAAACACAACTTGACATCTGATGCTGCAGTCAACCCTTCTTCAATTCTGAATATTTGGTTCATCCCCTCATTCCGTCCAACATCCCTATCCTATTCCCACACCTTCTTTGCTTGCAAAACATTCTCTTTTCTATCACAGTCTTCAGCATCCAATTACCATCAAAATGCTTAGCAGCTAGATTTCCTGTTCCCTTTAAATATCCATCATCAATTCCATCTCCAACCCTACTATACCCAGCACGTCATCGTTTGTTTTCCTTTCAGTCCGTTTCACCTTTTTCATCCTTCTACACATCCACATCTCAAAAGACTCAACCTACGCCTATTATCATGATCCAACAACCATGTTTCCGCACCGTAAAAAACTGCGGCTCATATCTAGACTTTGAGGAGCCTTTTCTCGACGTACTTATTCAAAGTCCTGGTCATCAATTCCCTCGTCCTTGCAAAAGCTTATTAGAGCACAATTTTATGAGCTCCTATTTTAATGTTAAACTAAGCTTTTTCCTGCCTACCATATACTTTGTTCTATTTTCACGTATTATCATCCAAAATTTATCATACTTACGTTTCAAATGCACTCAGCAATGCTCGCACCTCCTTGGTTTTCTATCAATTAAAACTCTAACATCCGTAAAACTAACTGATCTTGTGAACTCACTATCGAATATTATTCCTATCTCCAGGTCTTTACATGCTTTTTTGCCATATCTTCCACAAGTACATTGAAATGTACGGAAGATAAAGGTCACCTCTCTCTTACCCCACTTCCAAATACTGCAATCCTGACTCCATCCGCACATCCCTTTTGCCCAATCTGAAACATACATTGACCGACGAAGAATCACCGATCCTTCCATTCCACTCTCATTTTCTGCTATGCATTCATTGATTATATTCAATTAATTCTACAAAAAACGCCGACTCGAAATTAGGAAACAAATAAATATATCATGATTACATTATTTGTTCCTCTATATTGATGACCTAATTACCCCTATTGCACCACTCGGCCACTCAATTTCCAAACCCTAACTGATCATCTAATTGTTATAAGTAATTATTTTCCCTGCTCTCCATCCTCTCATTTGTACCTTTGATCGAAAAATTAAACTTAGTTTTCTATAGTTTTTAGTATGGTTTTTCCCTTCTTTTTTTAGGTTGAAAACTAACACTGATCTGATGAAATATTCCGGCTTCATTCCTTCTCAAAATTGTTTGGATGTAATCGATAGAAACTCTTTCTTCGTATGCATATATATATATATATATATATATATATATATATATATATATATATATATATATATATACATACAGAAACAGATATAAGGAAAAGGGATAGGAACACATATAAAGGACGAACACAATAGATCCTCGATAGCTCAAGTGGTTAAGAGCATCCGCCCGGCAAGTGGAAAGATCCGGTGTTCGAGTCCCGGTTGAGGAGATATTTTTACTCTTGTGATCCGTTCGATTCCGCCTTCCCCACCTCTATTGTGTTCGTCCTTTATATGTGTTCCTATCCCTTTTCCTTATATCTGTTTCTGTATATATGAGTATTTATTCGCCGTTTGGCGGGATTTCGTGTTTGAATGTATATATATATATATATATATATGCACACGAAGAAATAGTTTATATATACATATATTATTATTATTAGGTAATCTACCGATTTAGGTAGGTTTTTGGAAGAACAGATTACTAATTAACTAATTGACCCCTAGCAAAGCACAACATCCTACTTTACATCAGGTCCCTCTTCAGCTCTGAGTACTTTCTTCCTCCTTTCATCCCGTCCAACGTCCATATCCTGTTCCTTCCCTTTCCTCGTTTGCCTAACATTCTCCCCTCAATTACATTCTTCAACATCCCGCTGCCGGTCAATACCTCCTTCAGCCACTTTTCCTGCCTCAATAGGATTGCTCCCAACAAACCCCTCTCTTCGCCCACACTCCCAAGTACTTCCTCATTTGTTTTCTTCTCTATCCATTTTACCTTCTCCAATCTTCTCCACACCCACATTTCAAAAGCCTCCAGTCTACGTCTATCCTCCTGCTTCAATGACCACGTTTCCGCGCCGTACATAGCTACGCTCCATATCAAAGTTTTTACGAGTCTTTTCTTAACATCCTTACTCAACGTCCCTGTCATCAGCTCCCTCCTCCTTGTGAAAGCCTCTTTGCCTAGCGCAATTCTTCTCATTACGTCCCTACTACTTTGACCGTGTTGGTCCTACCGAGATACGTAAACTGTTCTACCTGCTCTATTTTTTGCCCTCCTATTTTAATGTTAAGCTTAGCCTTTTTCTTTCTAGAAAATCGCATAACCTTTGTTTTATTAATATTGATTCTCATCCTATATCTATCGCACTGAATTTCCAATTCACTAAGCAATGCTTGCAGCCCCTTGGATGACTGACAAACTAAAGCTTGGTCATCAGCAAACCTAACTGATTTTACGAATTCCCCGCCCACTTTCATTCCTGCATCCAGTTTTTCCCATGCCTCTTTAATCATTTCCTCTGCCTACGCGTTGAACAGCAACGGTGATAATGGGCAACCCTGCCTTACACCCCTTCCTAACACTGCCCATCCTGACTCCCCGTTTCCCACCCGCACCTGAGCAGTCTGAGACATGTAAAGGTTGCGGATTAGCCTCCTTTCCCTCCAATCCACCTGTATTCCTATTTTCTGCAATATACTCATTAGTTTTTCCCAATTCACTCTATCAAACGCTTTTTCGAAATGTACGAAACAGGCAATTACCTCCTGTTTGTGTTCTATATTCCTCTCGATTAATAATCTCATTACTGCAATGGCATCACGCGTACCTCTCCCCTTCCTAAACCCAAACTGATCATCCCCTAAGTAATCATTTGACCTACTCTCTATCCTTTTGTTTATGATCCTGAGAACCACTTTAGCTGCGTGGGATATCAAACTAATTGCCCTATAGTCCTCACATGACGTGGCCTTTACCTTTTTCGGAATAGGAACTAAAACTGATCTCACAAAGTCTTCCGGCCAGATTCCCTTCTCATAAATACTACGGATCAGCCCATATAGCCTCTTCCTCCCACATTTTCCTAAGCATTTTAAAAGTTCCACGGGAATGTTATCTACCCCCACGGCCTTGTTAAGTTTCATCTCCCTTAATGCCCTTTCTATCTCATTGTCTAGTATGCCTGGACCTAAGATGTCTTCTTCTACGTCATGTTCCTTTTCTATGTATAACTTTGTTGGTCTAAGCTCTTTACTATACAGTTCTTCTATATACTCCTTCCATCTCTCTTGGATCTTTCCTGCGTCAACTATTACCTTACCCGCGTTATCTCTAACTGCTATCGTTGATATGCCTTTCTTACTTCCCAATAAAGATTTAACTTTGCTGTACAGCGCACCGATTTCACCCTTCCTCTGCAGACTTTCCATATCCTCGCACTGCGTCTTCCACCATGCTTCTTTTGCTTTATTTGTTGCCCGCCTCAATTTATTGTTTAACTCTTTGTACTTCATTTTGCCTAATTCTGTATTTACATTCTTCCATTTTCGCCTCTCATCCATCTTTGTAATCATCTCATCCGTGATCCATGTTTTCCTAGTCCTTTTAGCGTTAACATTTCCAATAGTGTCTTTTGCGGCTTTAGACAACCTTTTCTTGATACAGTCCCATTTCTATTCGATAGTACTTAGCTCTTTACCATCCTCCATGATTACCTCTACCGCCTGTTTGTATTCCTTCCTTTTCAAACCATTTAATGCTTCTACATTCCATTTTCTAACTCGCCGCCCCTGCGTTATCTTTTTGAAACGGACGCACATTTCATATCAACTAAATTATGGGCAGAGTCCGCATCCGCTCCTGGGATGCTGTGCGAATTTATTGCACCGTTCCTAAACCTGTGTCTAACCAGGATATAATCTAGCTGATACCTTTCTGAATCACCTGGCATTTTCCATGTATACCTGCGTCTTTTGTGGTGTCTAAACCAAGTGTTGGTGATGACTAAGCCCTGTCTCCTGCAGAACTCAACTGCTTTCTCCCCACGGTCATTCCTCATGCCTAAACCATAGTCCCCGACCTCGTCACCATCTCTTCCTTTGCCTACCGTCGCATTCTAATCACCCATCACTATCAAATGTTTCCCTGCAGGAACACACGTGATCATGTCCTCTAACTGATCATATATCCTATCGATCTCTTCTTCTTTATGGTTTCTCGGTGGCATGTATACCTGAATAATAACTAAGTTTGTCGGTTCTGCTTTTATCTCTACAAGTAGTATTCTATACGTTACCTATTCTATGTCGACTACGCTTCTTCCTACCTCTTCATTTAATACTATGGCAACCCCTCGTTGGCTCTCGTCCCCGCCGCTGTATATTATTCTATACTTATCACTCCAGTAATCCCCGCTATCCTTCCATCTCACCTCGCATAGACCTAAAATATCTATATTTCCCCTTTGCATCTCTCGCTTAACATTCTCCAATTTCCCTGTCCTCATCACTGTCCTAACATTCCACGTTCCTATTCTAGCTAATGTTGGTTTCTCTCCTGGGTCTTCTGTCCTGCTGCTGCTGGTTTTCCCTTGCAAGGGTTTCGTGGGATGACGACAGCGTAAGCCTTGCCTCCCCCGCTGCCGGGCACGACACACGGCCGATTGGGCCGAGCCCCGTAGTTGCCAGGAATCAAAATCTCTGTATAGTCCATCATGTTAATCTTGGGAATGATAATTGAGGTGGTTTCCCGTTGCCTTCCTCATTAGTGTTTTTAACGTGACACCATCACTTACTGGGGTCAGACGCCATTGCAGCCGCCTCACTGAGGAACGCACGCTGCGTGGACTACCTTTCGTCTGGCTCCTAACCTTCGACCTATCTGGCATGGGTGACCCTACCAGGAGCAATAATTATTACTCCCGCCAGCACAGCTCCTCGTATATATATATATACATATATATATATATACAATCTATAAAATTTAGCACTAGTGGGCACAGACAAAAACAAAGAAACACACAAGATAGAGAAGAAACTCACTAAGTTTCTTTTCTTTCTTGTGTTTCTGTGCTCACTAGTGCTAACTTTAATACATTATTATTAACGTCCATGACACTGTTCAAAAAACTGTTGATATATATATATATATATATATATATATATATATATATATATATATATATATATATATATATATATATATATATATATATATATATATATATAATATATATGTTTATGTATATATATGTATATGTATATATATATGTATATGTATATATATATGTATATGTATATATATATGTATATATATATATGTATATATATTTATTTATTTATACACACACACAATGTTTGTGTAAAAAGTATCGATAATAATTTTTCCTTATGTGTGATTGAGGTGCTTTATTCAGACCGTCGGTTAAGTGTGCGCATGATCGTAGATCGTATTTGCATTGATGAGATGGCAGTGCACACCAGTACCACTGAAAATTCGTCGATGTGAAAGATCTGCGCAAAACTCGTCCCGAAGGTCGACGGATGACCAAAAGCAGAGTCGAGTGTCCGATTGCGAAGTCCTTCTGCAACGACATCACGAAGATTCCCCAACCCCCTAACAGACCCGATTTGGCATCAGCAGGCTATTTCGTATTCCCATAAGTGAAACCCTCCCTCAAAGGACACCACCATGGGACCCTAAGTGCCGGCCAAGAAGTTTGAAGGCGTACTCTTCAGTACCTTCCGGAATCCGCCCACCAAAAAACCGCTGGTAAAATTGTCAACGCTCAAGGGATGTACTTAGAAGAATTTTGAGGCATTTTAGCAATATCAGAAATTAATTAATTTTTCCGAAATTTTTAGTGAAATTTTTTATCTTTGCACATGCTGATATGTGCATGTATATACGTGTACATGTACAAGCACACTCAAATAAATATGTTAATTTGTATTTCACACTGTATATCAGTGCATTTACCGTGCATCGTAAACTCTTTCGGTGCTGGTTCCAATCACTTCGCCCTCTCGGCGTGGTAAGAGATGCAGTGGCTGTAATGTCATTCGCGTGACCTGCGGATGGAAGGATAGGATTTAATCGAGAGCGATGGTGTTCGTCTCATTGGTATGTGTAACCGGGCCGGCGCCTTCGGTGTCGTAAATTGCGCGCCTGGAAAGCGAAAGACCAGGAGGGGGAGGACGGTGAGTGTGGAATGATGTGAAGGGTTTTAGCGCGGCCGTGAGGATTCCGTGCGTGAACTGTCGGAAGCGAATTCAGAGTGGCGAGTCTGGCGGAGTTTTGCGAGGGAGCGGATGCAGGGGTGGCGGGTGGGTGGAGAGAGGAGAGAGCGTCACACTCACGACGGAAGAGGAAGGATGAGGAGTGAAATTTGAAGAGCTGCACCAAGTTCCTCGCTGCACCAATTTAATTTACCCTTGACACGAATTACTTCATGAAGGGAGTGTACCTTACCGACATCAAGGTTGTAGTAAGAGACATTTTCTCAACAGCTTTCACATCTCTTTTGTTTATCATTATGTAAAATGTTTAATCCTCTCCCTTCCCTCATCCCACTCCTCTTCTCTCCCACTTCATCACCACTGGCTATTGAAATCCTCCAAAAAAAATTCCTATTTCGTACAAATTTTTATTCCTATTGTGTGGTTTGTAATTTGCACTTAGAAGGGCAAAGAATTCAGAGCTAACCCAATTTCATCTGTCCACAACGTTTTCGTTGGTTTCAAACGAGTGGGTTGCGGTTTTCTGACTTTTCTTTTTTCTAAACTAACAGTCAAACTATTGATTATTATCATAAATTTTTTTTCTGCTACCTCGTTATATTTTATTTTTAGATTTGAAACCGGAGAGTTATATTTACACAGCATAGGAGCAATACGAAATACATTAGAAGCGTACCTATTGTTTTGCTTTATTTGCAAACAATTTATCCAAATGCAAACAAATATATATTCACTGTTTAGTGCTTCTCGTCCACCCTTCCTGACTCCTAAAATCCTTCCTTTTTTCTTCCCCTCCTCCTCTGAACTCTCGGGTCTTGTGTGTCCCCCATCTCCTTCTTTAGAAAGCACTAAGCTCGTCAATACGGGTCAATCGTGTCTGGACCTTTGGATATTATTTATAGGCACTAGGTCATTTATTTTTTTTCGAGCGAATCTGTGAGTGTGTCTCCCGATAGCCCGTTGACAAACATGAAACGGAAGTGGTTGACAACTAGCAGCTTATTCTTGCCCTGAATTATCACTGTTGAGAATCAGTTGGGTTATTATAGTGATCTTAATAATGTTCGTGAGTCAGAGTGACGATGATTGACAACTAAAAAATCGTGCAACCGTGGAAAAAAATTTAAGTTGGACAATGGGTATATCATAAAATGGCAATCACGGATATAAATTAAAATTACTTTAAATATCTCCCTAAATATTTCAAGTATAAAAATTATATAATTATTTTTTAAATATAAAAATATTTTTTTTAATTATATAAGAATGCACCATAAAAAAACTAAGGAATCGTTTTTATATGATTGAATTATCACTAAAGCAACAAGAGAGCACGCAAAACCCTATCCCTATCCTAGAATACTCTACTCCTCCATAGCATGGGATCCATATGAGGTGGGACATATTAAAAAGATAGAAAAAGTTCAAAGAAAGGCAGCAAGATATGTACTCGGAAGGTACAAAAGAACAGATAGTGTCACAGAAATGTTAGATATACTGAAATGGGAGAGTTTGAAAAATAGAAGAAAAAGGAGTAGGTTAGGCGCGATGTATAGAATTGTTAAAAAGGACGAAGCGTGGGAAGATTTATGGCAAGGGATAGAAAAGCCTAACTTTAAGGGAAAAAACGACCATAGCCTCAAAATAAAAATAAGGACTCAAAAAACAAATAAGAAAAAATACTCTT
The DNA here is from genome assembly GCF_022747635.1 of Hetaerina americana. Taxonomy (NCBI): domain Eukaryota; kingdom Metazoa; phylum Arthropoda; class Insecta; order Odonata; family Calopterygidae; genus Hetaerina; species Hetaerina americana. The sequence goes on along the minus strand of NW_027287073.1, from coordinate 1,045,046 downwards.
TTTTAAATAGAACTATTATTGATTGGAACCAGCTGCCTGGAGGTTTGTTTGAGCCCTTTCCATCCAATTATAGGAGTTTTAAGTTGAAATGTAAAGCAGCCACTGGGTAATAAACTTCATTGTAGTTATTAATTTATTGTTTGTATGTGATGTGGACGGTATTTTGTATGTGATGTGGAAGTTTGTTTGTATGTGATGTGGAAGTGTCATTATGTAAAAATGTTTTGTCTCTTATCTGTTTTTATGTGTTCGTATGTAATTTTCGTTGTTAGTAGTTATCTTTGACCTAACGTGACCGTTGCCACCAGGAAATTTGCCTAATTGCAACGTAATTGTGTAAATAAAATAAAAAACATAAAATTATATTTTTACAAGTTTCGTAGTATCCGGAGGAGTCAGATCTGATCCCTCTGTCTTCCAAGGGAGCACCAAAACTCTGGCCTTTTGATGACTCTAAAGAGATGTATTGACTGAAACGATAGTTTTGCTCTGTCATCGTGTTGGTACTGAATGATTGGGATTTCATCGGCGATGCTGAAACGGACGAAACTGTGTTTAATCTCAAATTCTTCTAGAAGACATCAGTTGGTGGGAGGGTGCCATTCCCCGAAGAGGATTTTAAAACCCTCGATGCACACATCAGTCTGAGAGCACATTGCTCACCGCACTGCCCCGTAGGCTTTAATTTTGTCGATGGCGTCGGATCCCGTAGTTAATCTCATTACCTTTTGGGTGGAAAATGTGGAGAAAGTGTTGGGATCAGCGCGTGTTACTTCAGCTCGGATGTTCAATCATGTACTTCGTAAACTACACTCGTCCACTGATATTCCGGCGATGGATGTCCCTTTACTTTCTATCTAACCCTGAAATGATCGTGTTGGGCGTGATCCTAATGGATACCTCACTTAGCTTGAATTTGCAGCAATGGCTATTCATAGACGCGTTGTTTTGGACGAAGTGGTGTGATGTGTAGTAATTTGTTCTGTGTATATGCCCCACTTTAAGCGTAATTAAACAGAGCCCTTTTGTAGTAATTTGACATCGTTGGGAAGAATCTATTTAAGCCAACGGCGGGGGTGGGGGTCATATTTTGTTCTTGTAATTCACATGTGAATCGGAAAAATATGGCACGAGTCATAGAGCAGATAATTCCTTTGCAAAATACAACTATTACTGTGGAAATCGTGGGTAATTCCATCCGTAAATCAATACGTGGAATTTAAAAAAAATAATCCTTTACAGAATAAATATACACTTCTATACACCATAAATTTATTTTGAAAAGTAGTTTAAAATGTTTTTCAGAGCGTTAGTAAACTTTTAACTCTACTATTGATGATGCACTGATAAAGATTTCATTCAGTGTTGTAAAAAAATAGATTAATAACTGATAATTTCAAATATATTAAAATATTTAGAACTTTGGGGAAAATTTTAACTATTAAGATCTCATCACACACGTGTTTAGAATAAGCTAAAAGGAATATTAAATGTGTTGATATCGCCATGAAAAAATTTCATTCGTTCATTATTCAAAGACTTGAATTTTTCAATACTTGGTATTCACTAGTTTTTGCGATTAATATTTTCCATAACACTGTTAAGCATTGCCTCAAAGCATAGACGATGATTCATATGGCTTTTGAGACATTAATGTACATTTGCGGATACATTTAAATTTGCTTTATTATACCGCAAGATAAATTTTAGTTTTCATACCGCGGTAAACCTTAGAATTTTCTCGATCATTTCAGCTCTCAAGGAAGAATTCGTAATTACCTAAAAAGAAGTTCGTGTGGTCAATATGCAATATATTATTCTGCTGAATACTTCACCTTTAAGTTTTCTAAGGGAGGCGTACTCTGCATAGGTAAATTACAGTAAGGGGGGTAGGTGGCTTACATGATTTGCATTACGAATTCCGGAAAACGAGCTTTTAAATTGCAGTCTTAAATAACTCGCGTACCATCTCGTCTCTTCTGTAGTTGTGCTTTCAGCTTTTAGCACAGGCGATAACGAGGCCACCTGTGAGTTTAAAAATAGATTTGCTAATTCATATAAAAAGCTCTGAATCAAAAATACCTAAGTATTTTGTTTTTCTTTTGAATCTGTCCATTTTCATCTATTTTTTTAAATATTCATTGCTGAATTAAAAAAACACAATGTATTTTTCCACCAATTTTATTAGGTACGACTAGTTTCGCAGCATTGTTGTCATCCTCAGGTCATTTTGTTATTTTTTTTTAATTCAGTAATAATGGTTATTTACTAAGTTAAGCCTGAAAACATCGAATATAAATATGCATTACATTATTCTCGAATATTTAGTAAAGATGAATTTTAATGAAAATATTCCAATATTGATAATAGAGTTTATTCCACGGTTGTCCCAATCATCGGTTTTTTGTATAACCTGAAGGAATCAAAGGCGTAAATTTGGCATCTCATCCAATCCCTTTGGGAAAGTACTCACCTCTTTACGTTTTTATAGTCTTCATTCTCGACGTGACTCCAAATTACCTGCTAAAATTCTCGAATTAACCGTGAAACTGGAAATATGTTAAAGGGAAATACAGAGTTCTTTGACTGAATTAACCAATTTTCCGGAAGAGATTCTTTTCCAAAAGGATGGGGTTTTCTAAAATAGGGAAGAGAGGCACCCGAATGGAACGTTTTCGAATTGCCAATCGAAAGTATAAAAAAAAATAGTGGACAAAAATAGTGGAGGTTGTTCGAGACGGGGGATGGGATTCGGGGATGGCGGAGGCGGCGCGCTCCCTCCCCGAATGCAATCATTGCTCGGAGAGTGTAATTTGGTCCTCCGTTCGTTCCAATGCTCGTTTGCGAGGAGCACGAAGAAAGATTCGAAATCGTTTTTCTTCACGTGAGTCGTTTTCATGCAATTCCCAATCGCTGTCCGGAATTAGTGGGATGATCACTCAATACCACCAATTTGGTACACGTTATTACCTTACCTTTTTCAATCAGTGATCTCTAACCATTTTTTTCCTAGCGAATGCATTAGCAATCATTGTGTTTTTGATTATTTAAACGGAATTTTATTTAAATATGGAAACTCTTGATGGGCATAAAAACTCTATAATCTATTTCATATCAGCGTATGAGTATTTTTACTTGTATCCAAACGAGTATTAGCCACAGTTATCACCGTACTAAAACTTGAAACAAACAATAGTAACATTGATCAGATAGAAATCTTTTTTTTAATAATCATTGAGTTTTGAGAGAGTATAAATATCATTTTAAAAATGTCTATTAATGATTGAAGTGGCAGTGGGAAGTGCTTTATGCCCTTCACTTTATTATAATTGATTTAATTCACGAAGTAGGATCCGATACTAGAGATCGCGTATAGCCTGGTGAATCTGGAGCATTTGGATAACGGCTGAAGATAAAAAATATCGCATCAAATTATGCATCCAGTGATTACATTTTCGAATGGAAATACCAAACAGATATTATCTGCCGAAAAGTTAGCAGAGCTCAATTAAAACTGAAAAACTTTGTCAGGAAGTTTTTGTGTCACAATTGTATTAATCATAGCCATACCCTCGACCGAAGTAAATGAATCCATTATTTTTATGGTTTCAAACTGGCTCTAATGTGTAGTTTTATGTCTCATATTTTCCATTGGAAAATCAAAACCAAGAATTTCGGAGAATGTTTTCATACCCATTAGTAATTTTCATTTAATGGCCCGAATTCCACTCATTTATCAGCCAGAAAAAAATTGATTCCATTGCCTGAATCCTATGCATTTATGTTTTTTGCCAAATTTCACTGTTTTCCAAATGTTTGGTTATTTCTAAAAACAAAAATACTAAGTCCCTAGATGTTCAAATATTTGTCAATTTAACGCTAGAAGTGTAGGAATGTTTTCATACCGAGAAGAGGCCGTATGCGTTTATTTTTACTGCTATGGTTTTATCTAAACTTTTGTTGTGTCACTAAAAATTTACACGATATCAAGTGTTAACAAATGATTTTTTTTAATATCTGCAAATTTGTTATTTGTTTAAAATATTTCATAGATGTTTATAGAATTATTAATTTAATATAACTTCGAAAAAATGACTCAAATAACTCTAGTATGATTAAAAGTAGCACTGATACTAATCATATTTAAAATGCATTCAGTAAACTATAATATAATATCTACATACCCCGTAACATAATGCCCCGGAAGCCGCCGCAAGGGCGAGAGGCGGGGGGTGTTAGGTCAGCAACCGTAAAAGAGAAAATGTGGCGTAAACATTCATGCAAAAACATTTTTCACTGACTCGTATGCAAATACATATACTATTAACTAACAAATACATGCACAATAGAATATAGTAAAAATCTATCCAATAACTGACAAGCTAAATTTGAAAGTAGGAAGGCGAAGTATATAATATAAACAAGCTGGTGAATCAGTTTGGTATTTATTTTCTAGTGACGAAGTTGAAATTAAATTAATATTTATGGAGTGGAGACATATCAATGAAACAATATTTTTCGCGTATATCGAGAAACGATTCTATTCTATCATATATATCATTTTAGCAGCTATACCACCATGCTTACAATTGTCAACACCGTTTACTTTGACAACATCGAATCATATTGTCGTATCGACGATAATTATTGACTCTCAACATGTAGGTTGCTTCATATTATTCACGTATTCCATTATATGATGAAAAAAATATAGCTGAAATTGATAGTCTATCATCTTGTACTAGCGTGTTAGCAATGCCATTACAGTGAGCATTTATTGAAAATTCGGTACCATTTCTTCTGGTGCTACTATATTTTATGCCAGTTTCCACTATTGCAATTCTTTCAATAATAACTGGACAATTTTCTTTTTTATTTCTTATGCATATTTTTACCGGACACTTGTTTTGTTTATCTAAACCTTGCATCTCAATTGGAACGTGCCGGGGCATTTGTTATGACATTCCTGACCATTTCATTTGATGTGCTCATCACTAATGTCAGTATTACTGTCAGCATTAACTTGGTGCCATAACTCTTGGTGCAGTTTTTGTTTAACCCTTTGTTTTACCACCCATGTGTTTCCCTCAAATAAATCAGGTAGTTGTGCAACAAAATTAGTGCATTGACCATGGTGCGTGTGGTGTGCATCCTTTCCGTATGGTCTACTGTATTCTATGTACTCTTGAAATGTTTAAGGAGACAGTTACCGAATGCCCCAGTCGGGCATTTTTTCTGCATTTTCATTTTTATAAGCAGTAGTGCGTTCTTTTTCGTGTTAATCTCACATAATCCTAGCAACACGTTTTCGTGATTCGTTGTTGTAATATTATTGTCTTTGAGATCCGAGCAATTGCTAGGTTTTTAATTCCGGTAATTTGTAAAGCGATTGTTTCTCTCCGATATTTTGCTGAACGTAGGGTAATTGAACAAATTGTCATACGTTTTTTCTCGGAAGTTAGACCTGGGCTCCAGAAAATGTGAAATACATTTATTAGAGAATTTAATATGGGCAGAAACCCTTGTTATTACCTAAACACAAGTATCGATGACAAATGTAGTATTTTGGATTTATAGCAGGATTCAGAACTCATGCCAATTTTTCTCACTTCACCATTCACACATAGAGGTAACCAACAAGAGAAAAACAACCACATACTTACAAATACATGTGTGCAAAAATGTATTTGCATAAAACAATTTGAAGAAAAGTTATTCCCATATTTTAGGTCGACATGACTTTGCCATTTTACCATAAAATAACTTCTAATACATATCTGCTTGCATTGTGAATTTGCAATGCGCTGTTTTTTGTTTATAAATAAAACAAATTCATTTTTTAAATCAAAAAATGCAAAATGAGATTCTCTTGGTCGAAAATGACCTTCAAAAATGTTTATAATATGATTCAATGCCTACGTTTGACAAGGCATTACAAAATCTATCCAACCGCCTAAGGTTGTCCGGGAGTGGCATGAAAATTTCCATTTCCTAAAGCCTTTTTTAAATATACCTGTATCATTGAAATATGACATTTGTTTAATGAATCAATTTCTAAAAATTAAAGTAGTTAATTTGCTTCAAGGTTCTTCTGCGAGCAATTGACTTGCATTGCTGGCTTTTTCTTTTATGCATGATATCCTTACCTGGGGAGGTTCAAATGATATCAATATTTTTTTAAATCTTTGAAGGATGAGATAACGATGGACAATTTTCGTAAATATCGAGGTGAAAATTTTCTTTACGAGGTAATTGGTGCATGTTTCATGGCGTTTAGAATTAGCTTTTCAAATTCGGTACTCAAATTTTTCCATGAAAGTGAAATAATGAGTCATTCAGTCTACTTAACAAGCGAATTGGTACAGAGAATGACTTCTTTAAAAGAATAATTTAGATATAATTATTACATTCTGACTTCCTTGACTTCCCATTTTACACTCTTCCAATCATTTGTTACAACTGATTATAAAGAACATATGATGACCCTTGAAGTTCCACCTACCCCTGCAGTATTATCACACTTATGATTTTTCACTGCTCTTACAACTTCACTGTTATTTAATAATATACAAGTAGTCATTGTCAGTACCTTATGAATTTTGATAGTTTAGTTACTTCATAGCATTATTAGTATAATCCTCACAATACCTCCTCTAATTGAATCCATCTATAGTCACATCCAAATAGTATCCATGCTATTGATTTTAGCCAAATTAGCTTCTTTTTCTTCTTTGCCAATTTCCAAACTAGCTTATTATTTGTCTCAAAATCATATTACATTTCTTTTGTCATTATATTTTTTTCTTACTTCCAGTCATGATATTTCTGTAGTATTTTTTCCATCCCAAACAACAAATGCTATCTTTTGAGACTCCTCAGCTTTAAGTGCAATCACCTAGTTATTTGCATGTTCATATTCCTTGAATATTTTGCTTCACCAAACATCACCTTTCAATGTCATTACAGTAATTATGGAAAAATATTTTGAAAAAATATTCGATTTGCCAGTAATAGCTTATGGCATTATGTGATCCTCAAGGTATTCTTCTTTGCTCGACTAAATAAAATGTGCTTAGTAAAAATCTGAGACTCTTTTTTTCAGAATTTTCACAAGAAAGGTTTTAGGTATCAAATTTTTCATACTTGCCATGCCTACTGGAGGTGCCTTAATTTTTTTAATCCGTGATTTTTCCGTGGAGCTTCAATTTTTATTGCCCGATAATGTATTCAAATAAAAAAATTTTGAATATTATTAGCCCATATTTCTATTCCTAATAGTGTAACTCGAGGGCCAATTAAAATTCATTATTATTTCGGTTGAAATGAAAATGAGGTAATAAACTCTCGAAGTCACATTTGTCCATACATGATATGTGAAAAATAATTTTATTTTTTAACTGGTTTATGACAACATTTTTCTAAAGAAAAAATTGGTTTTAAAAGGGTACTTTTGCTAATATCTCACAATTCTATGAAAAATAATGAGCTACGTGACTGAGTTTACAAGAATAAACATTCGACTTTCCAAGATTTATTTTTTTACTTTGTAAGAGTCATACAATTTTAATACATACTTTAATGCTCCTCGTCGTGTTTACTTCAATTTATTATGCGCTATCTTCCTTGCTGCATAAAATTAAAGTGGCGATCACAGCTCTCAAATACGAATTTTTATGAAAGTAATGCCGGCGACATTGGCGAATATGTTTTTCACTCAACTTAGGACTCTCTCTCAAAATCTAGTATGTATCTTATTTTCCATGCACACTAGTGTCAAATCCGGAATTAGGTAGACTTTTGGCAATGCCTAACTATAGTTACTAAGTTTTATGTTGGCTTACTCTTGTTCGTTATGTGGTATTTTTTTGTCAGTTCTTCGTGCTTGTCTTACCAATTACCATGCCTTCCAAAACCATTTTCCAGCTCACCCAACGTTTTCCCTTCTTTCCGGCCTTCACATTTCACTCTACCTCTCGATTTGTTTCCACCCAATTTAAATGCCTAACAATTTTTCCGTGGCAACTTCCTCTATTCTTTCATGATATTTTAAACTTTGTCGTTCGTCTTCCTCTCTTTCCAATTACGTACTTTCTCGACTATTCTCCGTACTCAAATCTTAAACGCCCCATAAATCTGCGCTCATCCTCTTGCCTAGAAGAGCCTGTTTTTGGATTCATGAAGAGCAATGCACCAAATTGATGTCTTAATTAAAATGTTCTTCACGTCTATATCTTATCATTTTTGTTGTAAAAATCTTAAAACTTGCAAATTTTTCTTTCGTTTCCGGTTTTGCTAAGTAGGTTCAATTTTTGACGCGAGACTTCGTGATGATGGGAGAAATATACGAGCGTAGGTACTCAATGCCATAATTTTTTAGGTAATGAGTACTCTGTGGAGTCATCTAGGGATCTGAGTTACATTTCCTGTCTAGATGATTGGATTTTGCGATGTGAAATTCTCGCCTTTGTTTCAACTTAGCGGGTGACTCCACTGGAGTTAAGCTCTCGGCATTTCCTTCTGTGTCTTTGAATCCACCTATTTCAAGAGCGAGAGAGTCCTCCCCCGCTTCTCTCTCCGTCTTAACGGGAGTTGTCACCTGGATGAGGATTACTTCCCGAAGGGGATAGTGGGGGAGACGAAAGACGGAAGGCGCACACCCGGCCAGCGTGAGAAATGCGAACCGTACCCGCCTCTTCCAGGACCGAAATGTGGGAGGACGGAGGAGTGAATGGGTGGTGGGTCTTGATGCCATTGTGATTCTGCAAGGGATGAAGAGACATGGCAAACGGAAGTGGCACCCATTCCCTCCTCCTCTCCTCCGCACGGCCTCGCCCCCCACCATTCCCCCGGGCAGGGCCGGATCCCTCCCCCTGCGTCGCCCACTCGCCATGACGCTCGTCTCGGTCGAAGGCGGGGACGACCTTGAAGTACACACGCGAGAGGGATCGGAGAGGGTCAACTTCCCGTGGTTTGTCCCAGGCAATGGAAGCGGAGCCGTTGTCGGGCTGGTGGGCTTACGGGGCTCGGGTGTCCGCCGCCGGATTAATTTATATGCAACCCATTGGTGGTGAGTGCTTCTAAAAGGGATGGAGAATGATGGGGGAAGGGCGTGTGTTAGGAAAGCCTTTGGTACGTAAGTATTGCCGTAACGTATTACTCTCAGGAAAAGGAAGCCGTAATCTCATTTATGATGGCCTCTGTTTCTCATTTCCCCATAAACAAATGGGAAAATTTAATCATGGCTGGGGATAATTGATTGGAAAGATATACTGAAAGAGCTAGTATTGGCACCGAACACCGGAGAGGTTCAAATCATCGCATTGGTACCCGAAGTCTCTTATTAACGTGTCCATATTGTAATTAAATGCTCGATGTTGGCAGAATGCGTCGAAAACTTTATCCATATCAACGAATTTGCAAAACAATTTTACCCTGAATCATTAATAGTTTTATCCTAATTTATATTAGTGATGAAAGCAAAAGAACTTTGGAAAAATATAACTATTGCTTTTCCAAATCGAACCTTTTCTTACGAAGGAAATGCTCCTCTGGGGAAATTTAAAACACGATTGGGGGAACTCACCTGCCGTATTCGTTCGATGTTGTTCAAAAGGTTAAAAGATTAAACCTTTGCTATCAACGGAACCTGACCCGGCCATGAAAATTTATTTTGACCGTCGGTTAAAGATTTGGCTAGCTGTGTATTAATGAATGCTTCAACAATAATTGACACCGTATAACATGGCTTTAGGTGTTTTAACAAAATATTTTGAAAGTGAAATGGGTACTGTGATTTGTTGCACGTTTCCTTACATGGTTTTTAGCCGTAAAAAGTAATGAGTGAATATCATCGAGAGGGCGGGTTCAGCCACATAAATATTAAGGTCCACGGAATTTCTCTCGTTGCCCATGCTTAAGAATTCCTTCGGCTACATTCCTCAGTGAACTTCTTCGGTTTAATCCTTCCGCTCTCTGAAACCGTTCACTCTTCTCTCATATATCTGTTTGGTGATTTCACTTTTAATTAAGCTTATCAAATTAACGCAAATAACGTCTTTCTTACTTGTCTATTAGCGGTTTACCCAAAATCACATTCATTCCTAGCCCACCCTTTTCTCTTCATCTTATCTTTCCTTTTTTTACCGCTAAGAGAATCAGGGATCCAAAAACCAACGCTTTTAGTCGCCGTTAACTTTTAATAGCATACACGAATTTCAATCCATGCAATTATGTTGACATGTGCCATACACAGCTGGGAGGGTCATTTCCCGACTTACTATGATAGATGGATAGATAAACGTCTCGAAGAGACGGAAACCGTCTCAATAATTGCTCTCATTGGTAAAACTCTCGTTAGTGAAATCCAAAAACCGCAACAATCAGGTTGTAGTCCATGTGGAAAAAAGAAGGACAAAGAGGGTTATCGAATTCTCGGATGCAGCGATGCAGCACAGCAGGCAGTGTTATCTCCATTTACATCTACCAAATACCCAGCAAGTTGTCTTTGGGCGCATGGTGGGGTTGTTAGGTCACCAGCTAAGTACGCTTGATCATTACATCTCTATATTAATTGGTATTCATGTAGTAACCCATATTTGTGCAAGCAATGTCCGAGCACCACCTGCCATTCACCCTTGCGACGGTTTGGGGGGGTTTTGTGTGGATGTATGTTAGTTGATGAAAAATTAAGGTTTCCCTTTGAAACCTAATGAAAATTATCTAACTATGCATCACAATTTTTTCCAGCACATTTAACGAATGCCACGGAACGGCTAGACATTATTGCCTTCGACATTAATTTGGATGAAAACACTAGGTAATTTCAGAATTTTTCGTTAAATATGGAACAATAACCAAACCTTTTTCACCAAAATAGGAGATAAAAATATTTTTGGCGACTCTGAATCCCAACCAATTATTTTGACTTTCGCGCTTCTCTGAATGAATCGAACGCCGGCGGAATTTTTTTGCCCAACGACAAATATAAGCCATACGTATTGGATAGGTGTGGCAGGTGTTAGATGCAGCCGTTCAGACATAAAGTAAGTCAATGCAATGAAACAATATAACACCTTATGTTGACGTGGCTTGACGACCATTCTCACAGATCAAATTCCATCCGTCTTTTTCCTCGTTCCCGATGATGGATTCGGCTCACGTCATCCTTCACAAGACCCCATTTGGGCCATCTAGTAACTCAAATTCGGGGATAAGGCGTCGTTCTCAATGTCAATAATGGTTTTTTTGCCCTCTTCCTTCTCTTTGTTATAATCCGTAGGCAATGGACGATCACTATCCTCTTCCTATCTGATTATCAGCACTATCTTAAGCATCAAGGAGGACTCTTTTAAAAAATAGAAAGCGCATGTTCATTTCACGAAAGTTCATTTCACCATGAATACATATCATTTCAAGTATGTGTTTGCACTGGAAGAGTTCGCTAACTTTAGAAACAATAATTTTTACTGCAGTGTTATTGCTCATATAAATCTCATTAACAAGCCATGCTTCAAGAAACTCGGATTGTAACCATAATCGAAACTCGACACTAGTTCTATTCCTGTGCATCGATTATTTATGAATACGTTTAGATTGTTGGATAGCTTTAAAAATTACGATATTCAGTTTCATTTCCGAGAATCAGCGAACCATATTCAATTTTGGTTTATTATTTAACATTTCCCTATTGCTATGCACTTCATGAAATTAAATCGTTTGCACTTTAGTCGGCCTGTTCTAAATTTTGTCATTAACTTCTTGGTACCTGCCTTAGTTAGACATTGCCATATTTTGCTATATTCATAATATGCAGCTAGTGTGTGGGTGATTGGATTGAATTAGCTTGCTTGCAGCTTGGTGCTAGATTTGTAAAAAGTTCTCATGATAAAATTGAATGCAATATGGCGAGTGTGATTTATTAGAGACAATAAGTTTGAAAATTATGAGAAAAACAAAATTTGCCCTTTTCCACAGATTTAATGGCAGTATGTGGAAAAATGCAAATTTTGTTTTCCTCATAATGACGAACTTCCACTACATCTCGCCTGAATCTGTTGAATGTAATACTAAGTAGGAAATAATTAAAAGAGCGAAGGTTACCTTGCAGTTTATATTTCTTGCATATATTGTAAACATTTACCTCCGGTGATGTTGCTGTAAATGCATCATCAGACGTATTATGCTACGGTCGGATAGATCGTGGCAGTAAGATTAAAGATCAAGTGTAGAACTGATATTTTTATGTCATGTTTCCCCTGGGGGATGGAATATCAGAGTAACTATAACAAGCCGCGCTAGAAGTGAGGTAAATATTTTTCCTTTCCTGTGCTAATTAGCCTATATATTTCATTAATATCTATCCCTATTTTATAATTCTTATTTCCAATGCTTAATGACGAGATTTAGCTCGTCTTTTATGTGTACAGAAGTATTTCACGCTTACATAATTTTGTTTGTGCCTGTAACTATCATTAATTACATTATTTAAATGGTTTTAAATGTGTACTTTGAATGACAAATAATAATAAATTGATGCTGCTGGCCTTGCGTTGAATTAACCCCTGTCAAAACCCCTAGCAGTGGTTTCCAGGGCACCATGTAGTTGTGGATGTACTTATCAGAGAATACCGTTATTAGTAAACAGATTAGACCGGTCAGAGAACTAATTAGGAAAATTTGAGAAATTCCAAGCTATACGTGATTAATAATTGATGTTAGTAACCGTCCAAAATCTACCACTCTTATACAGATTAACTATGATTGTAATGAGTAGCGACGGATATTGGTTTTTCCGAAATATCGGGATAGTAATAGAGATAGTAGGATAAAGAGACTAAGACACTAAGAATAAAACTTTAGTTAGGCAGTTACGTTAAAAGCGTTCGCAAATAGCCGCCGAAGCGGAATGTAATGAATTTATGAGTCTCATAAACATATTTGCAAAATTCAAACCCATTTATATCACTGAGGAGAGCGGATAATTCAATGATTGCCATTAAAAATATGGATAAGTAAGGTCGGACAGGCAAAAGGGGGGGGGGAAGGCACTAAGGGGACTATGGAGTCGAGAATTGTGAATGGATTTTAATGAATTTGCTAATCAGATTACGTAAGAGGAACATTTTTTCTTTGCAGAAGATAATTCGATTACGGGATACGCCGAAGAAAAGGATGGAAGAGGGATGGGATGTGAGCTGGGAGAACGTGGCTCGCGTTCACGCGCTCAGCATTGGCCGTATTTAGCGGCATTAATCAGCTTAATGAAGAACACGTTTGTGCTCTCTCATAAACCCGGAATTTTGAAATGAATATTCAACTGTTTATATATATCTTCGAAATAGAACGCTTTCCGGCGACGCACAATGTATTTTATGTTTAAATGTATTAAAAACTTATGTAGATTTTGAAAACATTGAGGCACAATGACAGAACACTCACATACAGGTATACCTGCATGTAGTTTTGACGTTTCAACGGCACGGCCGTCATCATCAGAATGCCATGAGGCCGCCATCATCAGCATGGGGAAGAGCGGAGAGGATGTTAAAAATAATATAAATCTAAATATTAAAAATATAATCCTAAGATTTTTCAGAATTTTTTTTAAAGATTTCAATTAATTGACTGCTGCTCTGTTTCGGTGATTGAAACCCTTCCCATATCTGCAAGTAGCGCATAGGTGAGAACCCACGAGAAGGCGCATATCTGGTCTCTCCAGTCATTTATACCTCCCGCACTGAATCACGCCCACTGAATCCATTCAAGAGCCACCTATATAACCCCTCCCGCCCCCTTTTCCGTTTCCTATTCATCCCTTACCTCTCCTCCCTTCACCCTTCCCCCACACATATCCTCTCCGCTCTTCCCCCGAGAACAGCATATATGTGCAATACCTTGATGAATAGTGCAATTTTTTTCCATCAGTATCCTCGAAACATTTGCGATTACTTTCGTCCTTCCGTTTGAGTAAATATTGACGATTGTTTTGAAACGGTAGTATTCAAAATGAAGCATTTTATCACAATTCCTTGTTTAGAACTTCGAACTAGAACCAAGAAGATTTTGACCCTTGGAAATAAAAACATGAGAAAAACTATGAGACGAAAACGGCCTACGAATTGGAGCATCGAGAGAGGACGGGCCAATTGCGATTATTTTCGTACTAGTAATGGGGGATGTCAAGTCGTTGAGGAGGCTGCAGAAAACAACCCCGGAGGTATGCAGTAAAGCTCGGAAGGTGTTGCATTTTTCAGTGTTTCCATCCACTTTGGCGTTGCATTGCGAGTCACACGAAGGAAAGTTCTTCGGACAGACAAAGGAAGGCAATGGGTCGCATGGCCGACCCGTGGCTTGCTTCTGTTGAGAATGTGGACACACCCGAGTTACCACCACGCCTTCAAAGCATACCCGTCACTTCTTCTTGACCCCCACATCACATCATCAGAATCAATCTCCCACTACCCGACTACTGTGTAGTTAATAATGTAATATTAATCAAATTTCTGTAAGTGAGACAAAGTCTCAGGTCAGTTGTTAGAAGTTTGCTGTGTGGAAATCACTTGCCTAGAATGGGATTCGAATCTGTACTTCACCAATAGACCGGCGATTGCTTTAGCCGGTAAAGCAAATGAGGCGTCCCCTTAACTGCCAATCACAAAGAAATTCGCAATGCACTAAGACGCCTCGGTAGCTTACCTGTCTGAAGCATTCGTCACGAAATCAAAGGTTCTGGGTACGCATTCAGCTCTAGGAAAATGAATTTTGCACCGTGAGATTTGCGCAATTGTAAGCATATCAGCAAGTGATTCCGTCAAGGTTACGGCATAATATTTTCAGTAATTTCTTTAAATTAGCGTGAGGTTCACAAGTTCATTCATTAGCTCGTGAAATACTAACATAAAGAACACTTGCACAGTTTATTGCTTTTAAATAAAATGTGTTCTTGTACCTTACACCTCATATGTGGTACCAAGGTATTACGTTACTTAGCATCGTCTATATTTTACTGATTTAACAATATATTGATAATCTTCAAGTTGAAATAAAACCAAAATGCCTTTTTAAAGAGTTTTTAATTCATAATCGCGCGATCTCTTTCCACGGATAATTATGTGAAAAAAATATATATATTTGTATTTTTTTTTTAAGGTAATCTACCGGTTAAGGTAGGTTTTTGGATGGACACAACTACCAAACAGGCATTTTATTATTCCTAACAAAACAAAAAAATCCATCATCCTACTCTATATCAGGTCCCTCTTCATCTCTGAGTACTTTCTTCCTCCCTTCATCCCGTCCAACATCCCTATCCTGTTCCTTCCCTTTCCTCTTTTGCCCAACATTCTACCCTCTATCACAGTCTTCAACATCCCACTGCCGGTCAACACCCCCTTCATCCACTTTTCCTGCCTCCATAGGATTGCTCCCAACAAACCCCTCTCTTCGCCCACCATACCAAGTACTTCCTGATTTGTTTTCTTCTCTGTCCATTTCACCTTCTCCATTCTTCTCCACACCCACATTTCAAAAGCCTCCAATCTACGTCTATCCTCCTGCTTCAATGACCACGTTTCCGCGCCGTACATAGCTACGCTCCATATCAAAGTTTTTACGAGTCTTTTCTTAACATCCTTACTCAACGTCCCTGTCATCAACTCCCTCCTCCTTGTGAAAGCCTCTTTGCCTAGCGCAATTCTTCTCCTTACGTCCCTACTACTTTGACCGTGTTGGTCCAAAACACTACCGAGATACGTAAACTGTTCTACCTGCTCTAGATTTTGCCCTCCTATTTTAATGTTAAGCTTGGCCTTTTTCTTTCTAGAAAATCGCATAACCTTTGTTTTACTAATGTTGATTCTCATCCCATACCTGTCGCACTGAATTTCCAATTTACTCAGCAATGCTTGCAGCCCCTTGGCTGACTGACAAACTAAAGCTTGGTCATCAGCATACCTAACTGATTTTACGAATTCCCCGCCCACTTTCATTCCTACCTCGAGTCCTTCCCATGCCTCTTTGATCATTTCCTCTGCATACAGGTTGAACAGCAATGGTGATAATGGGCAACCCTGCCTTACACCCCTTCCTAACACTGCCCATTCTGACTCCCCATTTCCCACCCGCACCTGAGCAGTCTGAGACATGTACAGGTTGCGGATTAGCCTCCTTTCCCTCCAATCTATTCCTATTTTCTGCAATATACTCATTAGTTTTTCCCAATTCACTCTATCAAACGCTTTTTCGAAATCTACGAAACAGGTAAATACCTCCTGGTTGTGTTCTATATTCCTCTCGATTAATAATCTCATTACTGCAATGGCATCACGCGTACCTCTCCCCTTCCTAAACCCAAACTGATCATCCCCTAAGTAATCATTTGCCCTACTCTCTATCCTTTTGTTTATGATCCTGAGAACAACTTTAGCTGCGTGGGATATCAAACTAATTGTCCTATAGTCCTCACATGACGTGGCCTTTACCTTTTACGGAATAGGAACTAAAACCGATCTCACAAAGTCTTCCGGCCAGATTCCCTCCTCATAAATACTACGGATCAGCCCATATAGCCTCTTCCTCCCACATTTTCCTAAGCATTTTAAAAGTTCCACGGGAATGTTATCTACCCCCACGACCTTATTTAGTTTCATCTCCCTTAATGCCCTTTCTATTTCATTGTCTAGTATGCCTGGACCTAAGCTGTCCTCCTCTACGTCATTTTCTTTTTCAATGTCTAACTTTGTTGGTCTGAGTTCTTTACCATACAGTTCTTCTATATACTCCTTCCATCTCTCTTGGATCTTTCCTGCGTCAACTATTACCTTACCCGCCCTATCTCTAACTGTTAGCATAGCTCTTCCTTTCTTACTTCCCGATAACGATTTAACTTTGCTGTACAGCGCACCGATTTCACCCTTCCTCTGGAGACTCTCCATATCCTCGCACTGCGTCTTCCACCAGGCTTCTTTTGCTTTATTTGTTGCCCGCCTCAATTTATTGTTTAATTCTTTGTATTTCATTTTGCCTAACTCTGTATTTACATTCTTCCATTTTCGCCGCTCATCCATCTTTGTAATCATCTCATCCGTGATCCATGGTTTCCTAGTCCTTTTAGCGTTAACGGTTCCAATAGTGTCTTTTGCGGCTTTAGACAACCCCTTCTTGATCATTTCCCATTTTTCTTCGATAGTACTTAGCTCTTTACCATCCTCCATGATTTTCTCCACCGCCTGTTTGTATTCCTTCCTTTTCAACCCATTTAATGCTTCTACATTCCATTTTCTAACTCGCCGCCCCTGCCTTATCTTTTTGAAACGTACGCTACATTTCATAACAACTAAATTGTGGTCTGAGTCCGCATCCGCTCCCGGGAAGCTGTGGGAATTTATCACACTATTCCTAAACCTGTGTCTAACCAGGATATAATCTAGCTGATATCTTCCTGAGTCACCTGGCATTTTCCATGTATACCTGCGTCTTTTGTGGTGTCTAAACCAACTGTTGGTGATGACTAAGCCCTGTCTCCTGCAGAACTCAACTGCTTTCTCCCCGCGGTCATTCCTCGTGCCTAAACCGTAGTCCCCCACCTCATCACCATCTCTTCCTTCACCTACCGTCGCATTCCAATCCCCCATCACTATCAAATGTTTCTCTGCAGGAACACACGCGATCATGTTCTCTAACTGATCGTATATCCTATCGACCTCTTCTTCCTTATGGTTGCTCGGTGGCATGTATACCTGAATAATAACTAAGTTCGTCGGTTCTGCTTTTATCTCCACTAGTAGTATTCTATCCGTTACTTGCTCTATGTTGACTACGCTTCTTCCTACCTCTTCATTTAATACTATGGCAACCCCTCGTTGGCTCTCGTCCCCGCCGCTGTATATTATTCTATACTTATCACTCCAGTAATCCCCGCTATCTTTCCATCTCACCTCGCATAGACCTAAAATATCTATATTTCCCCTTTCCATCTCTCGCTTAACATTCTCCAATTTCCCTGTCCTCATCATTGTCCTAACATTCCACGTTCCTATTCTAACTATTTTTGTCTTCTTCTCCTGCGTCTTCTGTCCTGCTGCTGCTGGTTTTCCCTTGCAAGGGTTTCGTGGGATGACGACCGCGGAAGCCTTGCCTCCCCCGCTGCCGGGCACGACACACGGCCGATTGGGCCGAGCCCCGTGGTTGCCAGGACTCAAAATATCTCTATTGTCCATCATATTTTTCTAGGGAATGATAATTGAGGTGGTTTCCCGTTGCCTTCCTCAATAGTGTTTTTAACGTGACACCATCACTTACTGGCCGCCCCACTGGGGTCAGACGCCATTGCAGCCGCCTCACTGAGGATCAGACGCTGCGTGGACTACCTTTCGTCTGGCTCCTAACCTTCGACCTATCTGGCATGGGTGACCCTACCAGGAGCAATAATTATTACTCCCGCCAGCCCAGCTCTAGGGGTCATCGGAACGCACAAGCCCTTCCACCACGTCAAGGTTGTAGTCCGGGGAGGGATATATTTGTATATAAATATAAATATATATATATATATATTATTAGGTAATCTGCCGGTTAATCTAGGTTTTTGGATGGACTATATAAATACTACAGCTACTATATAAATATTTTGT
Organism: Hetaerina americana; assembly: GCF_022747635.1. Lineage (NCBI taxonomy): Eukaryota > Metazoa > Arthropoda > Insecta > Odonata > Calopterygidae > Hetaerina > Hetaerina americana. Next base: position 1,026,420 of record NW_027287073.1, on the reverse strand, counting down.
GACGCCTAACAAACACAAAATCCAGCATCCTATTCTACATCAGGTCCCTCTTCATGTCTGAGTACTTCCTTCCTCCCTTCATGCCGTCCAACATTTCTATCCTGTTCCTTCCCTTTCCTCGCGTGCCTAACACCCCCTATTACAGTCTTCAATATCCCACTGCTGATCAATACGCCCCTCTTCTATTTTTCCTGCCTACATACAAAGTTTCAAGATAAACCTCATTCATAGATATCTAACTCAAAAGTATGTATATATATATATATATATATATATATATATATATATATATATATATATATATATAATGGGCTGACACAACATAACACAAATAGAAAAGAATAGACACATATAAAAGAACACTTACACGGTAAATTGTTCGAGCTTTCGGCCCTCTCAGGGGCCTTTTTCAAGAGAGTCTCTCTTGAAAAAGGCCCCTGAGAGGGCCGAAAGCTCGAACAATTTACCGTGTAAGTGTTCTTTATATGTGTCTATTCTTTTCTATTTGTGTTATGTTGTGTCAGCCCATTATTGTGCCGCTCGTATGAGTTTTTCCGGACAATCGTTATATATATATATATATATATATATATATATATATATATATATATATATATATATATATATATATATTTACTGACCGAAATGGCTTCTACAGGCTTAGTTATTGTATACTATAAAATACATTGAGAAGAATCAAAGAAAGAAGTAGGTACTAGATTATAGAGATAACTTAATTAAAATTTCAATTTTACAAGTGTCATCATTGTGAAATTCTACCTACACTTCGCCTTTATCAGGTCTCATTAAGAATCAAAATTAATTTTTTCACAAGGCAGGTTTTTTTTACAAATAATCACGGGTATGAGCTCTACAATTGGAAAATTATTTTTAAAATACTTTTCCGGGAACATTTGGCAGACATTATAATTCTTGACATTGAATAGGTGAGTAGTAATTGAAGAATGACAATTTTTACTCTTGGAGGTGACTTTTAAATCCAAAGGGCGTAGCATTGAATTTGAACTCAAGGAACGAAGTGCAACGCGAGCACTTCGTTGAGCGCTCAACGTTTTCATTGGTTCTTTCCGTCGGATAGAAAAAAAAAAGAAACTCGATTTCAAAGCCGTTTCATACTCACCCCATTGCACCCACCGGCGCAATTTGAAGTCACTTCAAATCCACGTAATGGAGTCCTTGTCATTAGTTGCGCCGGTATTCACAAAAATGCTTTCTTCTTTATTCTGAAATGGAATTCGTGTGGAGTGAAACGCTCGCGAGCACAAGAGTTCGTGAGAGTCCTCGGGTGGGGGGACGGAGAAGTACCGATGCCAGCGGCAATTTTAAATATAAATTCCCTTCCGCTGATAAAATAAACCTTCCCGCTCTAAAAATTAAGTGACGTTCAATGGATTCGCAATTACAGTCAGCATTCAAAGAGCAGCGCTGCCACCCAATCGCCGTCGATGGAAATAAAACTCCGTCCTCGCACTGAAACGTTTATTAAAATGCACTCCGGTTCCATTATTAGCGTACATCGATGGAAGAAGTTTATACGCTGGCATTTTATTACTTTCTTTATGTCCGTGGCTGTTGTTTTAAAAATAACTTAAAAACTCATTTTTTTAGGGGGACTAAAAGTTAATCACATCCCGGTCAATGATTATTGTAATTCCATTACTTCATTCAAACTAAATAAATCATGTGTGGAATTATTACTTCAAGAATGGAATATTTTTCTCAATCAATTAAACATTTTACGTAGTATACGATTAAAAGGATAAATGATAAATTGATGTATCAAAATATCAAATAAATAGTTTAATATAAGAGATTTTTTGCATTCATTAATATAATGTTTTGCTCGCCAGCTGTCAGAGGCTGTAGAAATACTGTATTGTATAGCTGAAGAGTATGCTGTAGGTTTTTGCGATTGGTTCAGCTGACTAATTCACCGGTCTTTTTCATCTCACTGAAGATGTTATAACGACACATGAAAACTGTCTACCACCCTTCTTGCCTAAAGTTTTATGCTCTTTATTTAGGTTCTTTAACGAATCATGTCAACCTACATCCACCGTCTTTGGTGAATTTCACAGCCAATTTTTTACAACCACTTGGTGGGTTTACTTGATAATTTGAACCTTCACCAATGAGAGCATAATTATTTTTGCATTTTTCTTTGTGAGTTATAAGCTCATTAACGATATCATTATATATGTATAGGGGTTACATAGGTTACATAATAAACTCCCTGTCTAGGAATTATAATATATTCATGTGAGGTGGGTCCGAAAGATATCCGACCTGCGTTCATATCTCGGCATTGGTGCTATTCATCGACATCCGGGCCATGGCACCATTCGAAGTAGTACCCGTTTGATTAAAACACACGCTCCCAGCGGTGCTTCCACATCTTAAAGCAGTTCTCGAACGCAGATTTTGGAATGGCCTTTAGCTCGTATTACTCTACGTCGTCGAACTGATTTTCTCTGAGCGCCATTTTCAATTTTGGGGACATCCAAAAGTCGCAGGGAGGTATATCGGGACTGTACAGAGGCTGGCGAAGCTGTATAATCTTATGTTTCAACAAAACTTGCTGCACAAGGTTCGATGAATGCACTGGCGCGTTATCGCGGTGAAGAAGAAAGTCACCGCTTGACCAGAGATGCGGTCGTTTTCTTCTCACGGCATCACGCAATCGTTTCAGAACGTCAACTTCAACTTAATGTTTGATCGTCTGACCTCATGGAGCGAATTCGTAGTGCACAACACCCTCACACAAAAAACAATCTGGCAGGTCGAAAAAAATTCGCATGTCGGATACTTTTCGGACATATATGTACATATATATTTTATGTATATATTATAAAAAAACCATAAACACAGTAATCAACGCGAAGGTCGGTTTGGTAGGTGATGGTAGAGTTCACCCAGTACTAAGCCCTATTCGTCGTGTGAAATTCACGCATCAGGGTAGGGGGGCCAGTTCCTTTCCCTGTGCCGGTTATGGTTTCCCAGGAAGACCTGGTACCCGAAAAATCACTTTAGCTTGGGTGGAGCTGCTGTTGCCCAGAGTGCCTTTCCTGGGAATCGAACCCGGTCCCTCCGGTCAGCAGTTCAACGCTCTACCCACTGGACTACCGCGACCCACAGATATATATATATATATATATATTGTGAGTGTCCTTTCTATGTGTCTCTATATTGTAAAAATCTACATCCCTGTTTATATATATATATATATATATATATATATATATATATATATATATATATATATATATAAACATATATGTTTATGTATAATATAATACATATATAAATTTACATTCGACACAATGCCGAGAGTTAATTAAAAATTTTTTTCCGTTTCTTGTTTGGTGAAATAATATCGGTCCCTTTTACATTTGTAAAGCAGAAACTATCCACAAGTGTCTTATTGAGGATAAGCAAGAAATTGTATTATCTGCAGATTTTGTCTAGGGATTGCTATGTATATATATATATATATATATATATATATATATATATATATATATATATATATATATATATATATATATTTCTTTATTTATTTATTTATACATATAATCTGCAGGTAACACAATTTCTTACTTATCCTCAATAAGACGCTTGTGGATAGTTCCTGCATTATAAATGTAAAACGCGACCGATATTATTTCACCAAACAAGAAACGGAAATTAATTTTTAATTAAATCTCGGCATTGTGTTGAATGCCAATTCCGGACTAAGATTTGATGAACCTTTTCGCTCCTCTCTGAAATACATCAAAATAAATCCCTGTCATCCTAAGCAATGGAACCAGGGATTGAGAAACCTATATACGAAGTTTTTCTCACACTCGATCAATTCGTTTTGTTCACAAACTATGCATTTGAATTATAGCGTCGAATGTATTGAAGTATTAACCAGCCTTGTATAGAGGATTGAAAAGTGAGGGCGATAAAAATGGTCTCTCGACTGCATCACTGGGATCCGACGAATCACCACAATTCAGGGAAAATGGTTTCGAAACATAAAAGACGGAACGCGAAATATAAAATCAAGAAAATTCTAGGAGATGTATTCCAGATAAAAGAAAAGGTTTGGCCAGAAATCCGTCAATTGGTAGGTTTTATTGATCCCGAGGAATAACACCCACTCCCACTTCTCAACTACATATAAATTCTGGACCCTGATTGACGATCCGAACACATGGCATTCAAATAAAAAGAGGAAACTTTTGAAGGATCCAATCGTCTAGGGTTGAAGATTGGCGGAAGGGTGAGGTGAAGGGATTTTTACGGAGGGGGGTCGGGAATGGAAGGAGGGAGCATTCGAGGGTCTGGGTGAGTGGGAGGCGCCTGAGGGAGCCAGTGTGGGAGTACCGTGGAAGGAGGGTGGATGCACGTGGTTGTTTGGATGGGGGGAGGGGCGTATGTGGTGACCGTGACGTTCGATTTGAGCCCTTTTACGGAATTGGCGTCACGGAAAACGAGTTAGAATGCACTTATCGCCCACAACATCCCTCCTCCATCTTCTCCACAGTATAGTTACCTTCTTGATTTAAGTCCCAGCGTGCTATTTAACACGCATGAAAGAAATCCAAGCTCTGCTCAGAGGTACTTCACCCTATCTGAGATTCCTCGCGTGTGATGCCATTTACGCTTTTTGTGAAGAAACGCCAGGATAACAATGTTATGACTTTATTATGGTCTTATTTTCATGACCGCAAAGCTTAATATTTATATAGATGGAATGGAGTTAATGTTATTCTCAGGACAAAGAAACAGAGCAGATTGTTTGCACGTTAGGTAGAAAAATATTTTTCATTTCATGATATTATCTTCCGCGCGCCCGGTAGACCATTGCATGGTGAAGTTGGAAGCGTAATATCTTATAACTGTAATGGAGTCTGCGGTAAAGTATAACTCTTCAGAGTATTCAGCTCGCATTCAGAGATATTGGAGCAATTGTTAAATTTAATATTATATTGCCAGTAAATTTATTTGGGAGTTGTGTCCATCCAAAATCTACCTTAACTGGTAGATTTCATTATAATAATAATAATACCAGTAAGTATTGGAATACCTTCTAATAGAGAAATATCTATTTATCCATCAACCTGATTTTCTAATTTACATTGTGTTGGGTGGATTAAAATACAGTTCATATGTTTTTGATGATCGATGTGAAAAATAAATTGTGTTAACAAAATCATTATTATTTCTCTTCAGTTAATATTAATGCACAGCCAGTATTTGAATTTTAATGTGTCCATGCAAATGCCATTCGGGGTAGGTAAAGTCAAAGAAGTCTGATTATATGTTATGCGAGGAAAATCATCCCTTCCGTTAATTATTTCCGTAATCTCCTGCGATCAAATACTTCTTTGGCCTCTGACGTATTTTTTCATTTTTTTATCCAAGCTTATCTGCTCACGGGGCTTTTACGGGAGTTTTTCAATAAAAAAACCTTCATAAATTTTTATTAGAATAAATTTTTGTGAAACAATTCAACTCTATGCACCATTTTAATCTTAATAGAGAAAATCTTCGAATAGCTTTAGCATTATTATATGAACCGTAAGATTGCAACGTTTCATGAAGTGCATTTTACGCGTCGGTGATACAAATGTTATACAAAAGACGTGTTTGTTCTTGGTGGGTTCCGTGAAGCCCGCCACAAAATTGCGATTATCTTGAGGAAATCAGCATCACACATGCGTACATTGCCCATCAAGTTAATATTTAAAAATAAATTTAAATTGTAACCAATAAACTGAGAGATAAAAATCATATAAATCTTTGTTACGAAAACTGTTTGTGCGAAATCAGCTTTCTGTTGTTATTCTACATGTCTTTTCTTAGTCTAAAATTAATAACACAGACGACAGAGTTAAGAAAACCACATCGTATGTTGAAAGTTATACTCTAGATGTAGTCCTTGATAGATTTTTTTGGTAACTTTGGATAGTTGCTTACATGGGAGTTGAATATTTGGCTTAATGCTCAAGGCGGAGGTTTCTGTAAGGCATGCTTTTCGTTTTGGAATAAACAAGGCACTGAATCTCGCTAAATATCTAGAGGGAAACATGGAAATGTTATGTACGTGCATGCGATTAAAGTCTCCTATGACAATGTCCATTGATCTACATATAATCTATAATCCTCTAATATAAATGTACACAAAGAACTAAGTGAATAATTAAGCACTCCAAAAGGCAACAGCAAATTTTGAAGACAGTTGCGTAAGAATTTTTGATGTAAATATTCATTTATATCTAAAGAGATTCTATTTATTTCAAATACTGACTAAAAATAACATCAATGACTATTTCGCTACAATTCAAATATATTTCTTTTCCATAGCAATCATGCTAGGAATTTATGATTGCAGCTAATTAATGACATTTATTTCTAATTAACTATTTTCGTACACTCGGGAAGCAAATCTCTCAGTACTCTCTTTCCCTGATTTACTTTCCTGCCCTTCTAAACGCTCGAACTTAATGTGGAGTATGTCATTGGGAATTTAATCATTTTATGCAGATGAATTCATGTTGAAATGCAATCATTATCTTGTTTTCAAATAAACATCCTAACATATTCATGCTGAGAGCTTATTTTAGAAGTAATTCCTTTTCTAGAGAGGGAAAACATTTTCATTAAGCCCGGGTTAATAAACGTAAGCACCTCCCTCCCGTAGTAGGTGGACGTGAACTCTTGACATCTAGCCATTCAAAAAGAAATCTCCAATCAGCGAAGAGAGTACCTCTCCACGAACGGACAAATATTTGGAAATGTTACGGGGACATGGAAGCAATCACTGCGCGAGACAAAGAGGCTTTCTCTCGCCGTTAATTATTCATTCCCTGCGTATCCCTTGTTTAAGGGAAACTTGACGTCTTCGCCTGTGCATTCCTCGTCACGGAGACTCGTCGGCATCCTCCCCCCTTCAGTTCTTTTAGGATGTGGGTCCCAAAAAGGGTGTGGGCGTTGTCTGTGTGTGTGTGTGTGTGTGTGGGTTGTGACTTTTCTCATTAACGTGATGGGAGGCTTTGGGGTAAGGGGGGAGGGTAGTGGGAGGGGAGGGAGTGTCGGAAGTGACGATCAGATGCGTGACGTTCCCGCTGCATGGCCACCAAAAGACCAATACTCACCTCACGCATAAGAGGACACTGCAATTAACTCTTTCACAAGCACGCCTCCTCTTTTATTGTCACGTGAGTATATGGCGCGGGAGAGAATAATGTTCATTTATAGCTGATTTTTATTTAGAATGTGTTCATTATTAGTTGCCGCCGTCTCGTTAAAGATAAACCCCTTCATTTCAGCCCTGAGATGAGTTTTACGTATGTTAACCTTGATAAAATTATCAAAATTGAAAATAACAATGGTTAGAAGTAATATGACTTATGTAATCTCAGACATTAAAATTTTGTTACTACAGTTGATATGAAATTCATAATACATAAAGTTTACTTAAGAAATATAAATACAGAACCTTGACTATAAATTCGAAATTAATTATTTAAACATTGATAATTACATCATGTTTGAATAATTCATTTCGGATTTACATAATGTGGGTCGCGGTAGTCCAAGGGTAGAGCGTTGGACTACTGACCGAAGGCTTGCCTAGGTTCGATTCCCCAGTAAGCCTCTCTGGACACTTGCGGCTCCACCCAAGCTATGTGATTTTTCGAATCAGATCTTCCTGGGAAGTCATAACCGGCACGGGGAAAGGATCTTGCCCCCCTGCCCTGATGTGTAGATTTTACACGCCGTCGGAATTAGTACTGGGTAAACTCTACCATCACCTACCAAACTGACCTCTGGGTTGATTACTGTGTTTTTGTTTTTTTTTAAATTACGTAATGTATTCCATGGATAAATGACCAATGAATTGAATGTGTAAGTATCTAAATTTATTAAAAATACTATGGTCCATAGGCGGGAGGATTAAATTGAGTTTTGGACATTAAATTCAAACCATTCATTTGCCAACGTGTGCTGGGACAAAAAAGTGTTGGTCGTCTAATGCAAACGCGTGGAGACTCGCAGACTCGCCATGTTGAAATTCTGACAACGTTATTACTCTTGCATGACATCTCTCAGCCGCTGAAAATAAATCACTTTATAATAATCCGCAGTGTTGTTGCAATACCTCGTACGGGTTTACCTTGCAATCACGTCATTTCGAAGAGGAATTGACGATTGGGATATTGCAATGAAGTGGTTTATTTTCAACTTTGTCGAAACTCCATCTGTTTTTGTCAATGCAGCTACGATTAATCTCAAATCCGAAATCCTATTCCAACTCGATGGTCATTTATCAAGCCAAAATTTCTTTCTGCGTGTGATTCTGCAAAAGAGGAAGTCCTTGGTTGTGCTGCTTTGCAATCCCATTCTGCTTTCTACTGATAAGAACATTCAATATTTTTCCATAGGATTTCCATCTCTTATAGTGCAGATTCGTTAATCGAATCTACACTATGAGAGAACTTGGATTAAATGTTGCGTATTTTTTTTTAAGAATAAAATAGTTTAAAAAATTTACAGCAGTTTAATCGCATAAAAAATTCAAGTGTCCCTCCTGCCAGCGACATCATTGAATACCCGTCTTTATTTATTTTAGATTCCGAAACTAAATCTTTTCCCGAGGAATATAGGTACTGCTGTCTCTGTTGGCAGCGAATAAATTGGTTCCATTAATAAATATTGAACATAAATCAATTTTAATAAAAGATAACATTAGTAATTGAATTGAAATCGAGCGCAATATTTTTCTTACGTGATGATATGAAACATTTGACGTATAGTTTCTTTAACAAGAAGCTGAAATTCTAGTTGTTTTAATAAACGCGTGATGATTTAAAAAAATCATTCCTCCAAACCCTAGAAAAACGACATCATATTCCTTTATTTTTTACAATTTTGTCATTTAAATCTTCAATTCATTTTGAACGGGGTACACTCTTGTTCTCAACCACCCTGTCTGTACACGAAACATGTTCCTTGATTTCTTGATTCTTCTTCCGAATCCACCAATGGGCAAACGCATTTCACTGTGTGTGAAGCCGTATGAATCGGGCGGGGGTTCTTCCCTTTCTCGGTTGGCATTGGAACCGAGGGAGCGTGATGCTGTACAGAGAAAAACTTGACGCCGACCTGCCGTTGGCCTTAAAGCTTCGGGTTTGTCAGTGGCGACATCTTGACAGTGGAAGAAGCCATCTGAAATCACACTCCACACACACACATGCACAAACACGCGCGCGCATGTTACCACACAGAAACACACACATGTATTCAGACATTCGGGAAGGAATTATTCAGAGGTCGAGGGAGCATAATGAGTTCACACTCAGCGCCAAGGATAGACTCCCATTTGCTTGAGAAATTGCGGGGAAGTTCCGAGACGACGCTTGAATTGGTAATGAATAAGTGTGGTTTAGAACCTCCTCACCCGAAAGAATTGTTAAAGATCATAAGGAAGTTGACTTTTCTCTAGCAGAGTGTACATTTCGTATTTTGATTGCTCACATACGGATTCACTCGACCCAAAAACCATATTGGCGTCACCTGTAAGTTTGGCCATATGTTTGTAAATATTTACGTTTCTTAGTTTAAGGCCTTGGTCCTAACTGTATCGAATCACCGTTCGTGAGATGAATCTCTCCACATTCTCACAAGGCGTCCTTATTTCAGTGCAGATTAATAAGTTTCTATGGACTACTCACAATTGATTTTCTGGGTAGTTATGTTTTCCTGTGAATTCAAATCGAGATGTACTCGTAATACGTTTCCTCGGCATGTATCAAAAAGTCGAATGCCATTACAACTTAGCTTAGAAATGCATAAATAATGCCTAATGGTTCATTGCACAAATAATCTTCAATGTTTTCAATTATTACACGTCAATATTAAAAATTTATATGTACTTCTTAGGAATATTTGAGGCTTCTTGGCACCATTCAAGTAGAGAAGGATGCTCGTATAAGTAAATGTTTCAAGTAAACCCTAAAATTTCCAAGTTAATGGTATTAAGGTAGGCAAAATGTCGAAGAAAAATAACTCTTGAATGACATGAATTGGCAAAGGTATAAAAGGAAAACACAGACCGATGTAATGAGGTTTATTGCCTTGGAATCATTATTACTAATCACAGTATTAATGAGAGGAAACTGAAAGAGAGGGAACAGTTGTCTTCGAAGATTTCAAAATTAGGAAAGCCCGTTACGCAAAAAACATAGCTCTATTTACAATAAGAAAACCGTTATACTATAATTCTGGGGAAGTTTATCTTATCATAGTGGCACTTGGATATCAGATGTGCGAGGAAAGGAAATCCTGGAAACCATAAACATTATTTTGGATTAAGGTTAATTTAATAAGTTTAGTTAAGAAAGAAGGTAGTTATTAGTGGAAGCGACCAACAGTTAAGTTTATAGCATTAGGTATAAATGGGTAATTCGGATAGGATAGAATATTCAAGGAATGGGTCAAGAGAAACCCGATGTCCACATTAGCCTACGCTTAACGAAAGACGCTTAGGGATTCTCGGTTTAATGTCTGATCCGGCGGACGGTGTACTCCACTCGAATTGCTCTCTGCATAGCACCCCAAGTAGGGATTGGGATAACACTGAATAATCCTGCTATCGCCTGTATTCAATCTCATTACCATCAGGGTGAGAAGAAAGAATATAACGATCAAGTGTTAAAATAATTTAATTAAATAGGATGTCTAATCAATGAAACAGGAAAAATGGAAGGCAGTTGTGTGTACGGGTAGCAAGACACTATGATTTTGTCATTGATGTATATCTATATATTTATATAAATATATATATATATATATATATATATATATTTATATAATATTTATATATAAAGATTCGCACCCAAAAGTGTAAGGACTGATTTTTTTACAAGAATTTTATTGACGATATAATTACATCGACTTAATAATCTTCAAAGTATGCTCCTTGAGCTGCTACACACTTAGTATCACGTTGCTCCCATTCCCCGTACACACGCTGGAAATTTTCTTTGGTGATGCCGTTGATGACCCTCGTCGAAGCCTCTTGAACGGCCTTTATCGAGTCAAAACGTCGTCCCTTGAGCTGTCTTTTCATCAGGGGGAAGAAGAAGAAGTCCGGTCGTGCCAGATCGGGAGAATAGGGCGGGTGCGGCAACGTAGCAACGCCGTATTTGGGCAGGAGCTGTCTCACGACGAGCGCGCCATGGCACGGCGCGTTGTCATGATGAAGCAGCCAGCAGTGTGCAATGGCCAGTCGGACTCTTTTCACGCGTTCTCGGAGGCGGGTGAGGACCTGCACGTAAAAGTTCCCATTCACAGTCTCCCCTGGTGGAACAAACTCCTTGTGAACCACTCCATGACGGTCGAAAAACACAATCAACATCGTTTTGATTTTTGATTTGCTCATTCGAGCCTTTTTTGGACGTGGGGACGCGGAAGTGTACCATTCCGCGGATTGTCTTTTCGTTTCGGGGTCATATTGAAAAACCCATGTTTCACCACCAGTTATCACATTGTCCAAACAATTTTCATCTCGGGGCACACTTCTTCGGAAATGCGCACACGCGTTGCCTGTTGGTCGACACTCAGAATTTTCGGCACCATCTTGGCGCACACCTTGCACATGGCCAAATCCTGTGGAATAATGCGTTGGACGTTGGATGCAGACAGACCACACTGGTCTGCAATTTCTTCACTGGTTAAGCGTCGGTCTGTGTTCAGCAGTGTCCTCACTCTGTCCACATTCGTGTCTTTTCTTGCCGTCGACGGCCGTCCGGAGCGATGGTCGTCTTCAACGAGCTCCCGACCCTCTTTAAACTTGTGCCACTCAAATACTGTGGAACGGCTTAAGGCAGTATCCCCATAAGCCTGCTTGATCATATCGAGAGTCTCAGTTGCCGTGTTCCCGAGTTTTGCACAAAACTTCACGGAATAACGTTGCTCTAAATTCAGATTCATTTTGTTTTTTGACGCGGACAAAAAACTTGCTTCATTAAAAACGGTGTCCTCACTCGACGACAGGCCGCAGGCGACTGAGGTTGGTGTCGGCCTGTTGCTAAGAGCCAGCCCCTCCACCTTACCCTGCCAGGCAGACCCCCCTCCACCGCTCCGCTCGCGCCAGAGAAAATCTGTCCTACCACTTTTGGGTGCAATCCTGTATATATATATATATATATATATATATATATATATATATATATATATATATATATATATATATATATATTATATATATATATATATATATATATATATGTGGGTCGCGGTAGTCCAGTGGGTAAAGCGTTGAACTGCTGACCGGAGGGTCCCGGGCAAGGCACTCTGGACACCTGCAGCTCCACCCAAGCTAAAGTGATTTTTCGGGTACCAGGTCTTCCTGGGAAACCATAACCGTCACAGGGAAAGGAACTGGCCCCCCTACCCTGATGTGTGAATTTTCACACGCCGTATAGGGCTTAGTACTGGGTGATCTCTACCATCACCTACTAAACCGACCTTCGGGTTGATTGCTGTGTTTATGGTTTTTTTTAATATATATATTTTTGATATACAAGATCTTATGTTCAAAATAGGCGCTGCGTCTCATAAGGAAAGTAATGTACAGTCAAGAAGAAAGATCATTGTTAGCAACGATAGCGCAAAGCCTCCAGAAATTGGACAATGAAGATACGAGATAAAGATACGGAAATTGAAGAATATAAATGAGCACGCGGACTGAATCAGAATAATAGTTCAAATGAGAGCCCAATATTTTCTGAGAAACGTGTTTACGAGGTTCATAAACGCTTATTTAGCAAGTGTTATATGAGTTGTGTTAAAAACAACGGGAATTCTGCAATTTCGAATACTGCATAGCGCACCAGGAGTTCTTGCCGCAAAGTCAAACGATTACTACTTACAAGTTCAATGCAGTTTGCGTGCGGTGATACGAAAAAACGCCTTTATTTGTGGCGAAACAATCCATGGCTTTTATGCCACCACAGTACTGCATCAACTCACACTGCTTCCTGCTTGTTCGTGAATACTAGGCCAAAAAAGCACTGAGATGATGTCCTAGGCTTCAAAATTTGTTACATATGGCACCATGTGACTTTTTTCTGTTCCCAAAAATAGATAGGACCTAAAAGGGCCATGCGTAGGCAAGATTAAAAACGCATCACTAAGCGAGCTTATGCCAAAGATCGAGTTCCAGAAGTGTTCCGAGGATTGAAAAAATGCGCTGGTACAAGTGGTATAATATCTAATGGGGACTACGTCGAAGGGGATAACATTAATATAGACGAATAAATGAAATTCTTTCAAAAAAATTCAACTTTTCGTTATTTATGGAACATCGATAGAGATTGACTATTAATAATTTTGCAGCGAGATAATAATTGTGATCATATATTGTCCTTCTATCATGTTTATAAAAATTCATGGTGCTCATATAGATGTGTATAAAATGTAGGCCGCTGAGAATTATTCATTTCACATACGTAACTTGAACAAAATAAAGGCCAACGATATACTCTTTGAAAATGAAAACGGCGAGTCATCATATTAAAAAAGAAAAAGTCCCTTGAATTGAAAATTTTGTCGTTTCACTATTGCCCGTCGCTCCCTTTCCAGGTTGCATTTCGAGGACGGTGGGTCCGAAAAATCGAATGCGTCACACTGAAGCGCAGAAGTATTCGGTTCATATTAATGGCCCCGTGACCGCAATTGGGCATTCATCGCGCGCACCGCTCACTGCGACGCCCCGTCGCCGGCATTTGTTTCCACGACGGCGAGAGGGAATTAATGCCGCCATGTTCAGCCCGCCACGTGTCATCGCTCCGACTCGCCCGGTCGCTCGGAATTGTGAAAAAGCCTTTGGCGGCGGTAGCTGACCCGGGCAAAAGAACTAGAAAAAAGGGAGTCGCGGTTGGCGCAAGTGACACTGCACGGACACCCCCCCCCCCAACACTTCTTTCCCCCCAAAAACGAAATTTTCATGAATTAGTCATGAGATAAAGAGGTTGTGAAGGTGACACGGATCGAGGGGAGGGGAATAGGGGGGCCTCACTACCACCACCAAAACCCTTGATTCGGTCGGGCTCTGCGCTCTAGTCATAAGGAATTAGTCATCGTTGATTGGCTGAGTAAATTGCCTCAAGGGTTGAGAGAGGGAGAGAAGCGTAACCTCAAGTGATGAAAGAAAGAAAAAAAATCCCACTCAGCATTCGTGTCTAGTAATATTTCCAAATTTATTAATGCAAAGGTTGTGAAGGAATGGAATAATTTTCCCGTGGTTCGTGCATTCAAATCAGAGTGAAGAAGAGGATAAAATAATTTTTCCGTTCCAAAAAGCATGCTTGAAATTTTAAACTGATTGTGTGTTAGCCGATATCACGTCTTATCTCGATAGGGATGAAATGAGAAAATGTAAATGACAAAACACTAGGTGGAGGACTATCGCAGCAATCAAAAAGAAGAAAGGAGAGGAAAATCATTAAGAATGACTTTGAAGCACCAGGTTTGTCACCATGGCTTGGAAGAATGGATATTTTGCCCTTTGTTAGGTTGAAGGTGCAGTCGGAATAAAAGATAACGGATCATTTTGTATTCACTCTTGCGTGCCGCTGCGAATCTCTAAGCCTACAGAAATCAGTTTGTTAGAATATACTTAAATCTGAAATTACAGCTGTGCCATCTTTCATTTGCTAAATATTCATCAAATAGAATTAATATCCAAGTATTTTATTGAATATTCATGGTACCCCTGTAGGTACGTATATATAATATCCAGGGCGCTGAGAATTATTCCTTTCATTAACGTAACTTAACCAAAATAGAGAGCCAAGATGGTTTATGACCTGTTCTATGGTGTATAAAGAACTTTGGCAACCTTATTTAAACTAATAAGGAACAATGCGTATGAACTTCACCCTCCATTTACTCATGGCCTTCATTGATCACATTACTATTATTAAACTTGTTATTTTCAAAAAAGATTGCAATGTTTTATGGAATTTATTTTATGTTCAATGGAAGTTATTTAGTCATTTAAGACTTTCCCGGCTGTGATAGTGGCTCTCATTTTAATTAGAGACCCCGGTCGGAGGCATGATAATATTTGACATTGTGTTTGAAGAGATCAAAGACGAGGAAGTAAGGAAACCGGAGAAGGACGGGGAGAGATGAACACTTAAAGTACGGAACAACCTAGAAGACGCTGATTTTGCCTCTCGGATTGAAAAATTAGGGAAATCCATTGTTTGAGGAAATCTAATACGATGTAATTCCAAACATACTGTATATTGGTTAAGGGAAAACTGTTCAGTCGAATTTTCAATGATTAAATCCCATACAATACTCATTTTACCTGCATGATAATATATTTAAAAGTGGTTAAACACATTGACTTTTGCAGCAATACAAGCAATAGTGTTGGTGTAACTTTCAATATCATAAAATTATTAACAGTTTCGTGCATAAAACATACATTGGTTCCGATAACAATTTTTTCCGGTAAATTTACTCCGGTAACAATTTTTCTCGAATTAGTCTGAACTACGAATTCCTTAATTTGATGAATAACCGGAGGGGGCGTTAATTTGAATACAGGATATAGAAATATCATTTTATTTTATTTGGAAAATATTTGTTGTCTAATATAGAACAAAAGCTGGTATTCGAATCCTGAAATCGAGGTTCAAGAGCATGAGGAAGGCAAATAATGGCGACAACTAATTGGCAGAATGCTGTGATTGCTACCTTAGGGTTGCTCCCTCCCGCCGGAAGTGAGGTTAACGTTTTTCAAGTCAAACAAATTTACGGCCAGGGGCTACTTTTTCACTTCAAGGAAGTTAATAATCCAGTCAATTTTCTTTTCGTTAAATGCCATAAGATTGCAAATTAGTTCATTTATTCCTTTTGGATTCACGTTTATCCTCTTCATCAATCTTTTTGTCATGTTATGATACTTTCCAAAATCCACCATTAGTATCCTGATCATATATTTTGTGCGTATGCTTCTATCTTGTTAAAAATTGGCCATATTTAACCGTGGTCCGTTGAATTTTTAAACAATTTCCCCATTAGGACATTTATATTCTATGAAAGCATTGCTACTGTGTGAATAGAATTGCACTATTTCTCTCGGTAAGAATTTTTATTCTTTGAAAGGGTTTTTTTCCGGCTATGAACATATGAAATAATTTTATTTCGGAATAAACATTCAAAGTCTTTACGCCGAATTATCCCCTTAGATCTCAAAAATTATTAAAAAATACCAAAAGACATATTCTATCCCATTCACATTGTCAGTTAGTTGATAATAATACAGGTTGAATGTGGGAAAAACGAAGGATAAATTGAATAAATGATCAAAGAGCTATTGTGTGGGTAAACAAGTTTTTTTAAAAGCCAGGCAGTTAGTATTCAAAGGCATTAGTGGAACCCATAAAAAATTCGCGTCACGGAAATTTGATTTCCCTACTTTTTCGAGAAATTTAAACTCAACTTCTTTTCCCGAGCTAGCATTCATTTTGAAAAAGTTTTGCTGCATCAAATGGTATCCTTCGCTAAATTATTATAACTTTTTAAGTAATTTCGGGACCTCTTTAATTATTTTTTTAAAAATGGAGAACTTTCTTGACAATCTTCATTATCATTTTTAATTAAAAAGGCTCTATTTCGCAAGCCAGTTCTTTGGATTTTATCCGCTGCTTCTCGAATAAAAAGTGACATAAACATGCGTTATATTATGAATGTCATTTAAAAATACGCGTTTTTATAAATGGCGTCAAATGAAATCTGTGTAGCAGAAAACCTAAAACATTTTGTCCTTGTGTATTTAAATGCTCGAATAAATGTGTCTAGGTGCGCAATGAATTCTTTTTTTGCCTATTAAAAACGATAATGGCCCAAATAAGTTTTAATTGAAACCATAATATTCACATACCATTTTCGTGCATACACTACAATAGCCACCACATCAAATCAGTAAATACTGAAAAAATAAACGTTTTTTTCCCGAAATTTCCACAAACTTTCTTTGCTAAATAATTTGTATAGTGTTGCGTACTCGTTGGAGGCATAGGAACAATCTTTCACTGGAATTAAAAGATTGTTTTTATTAAAAAATGTTATTATTGCAGATAATGGAAAAATGTGGCTATAATATGAAACAGGATTTCACAAAATACTACTCATATCATTGGGGCTACATGAAAATTTCATTTACTTAACGGTAAAAAATGAGCAAAATGTTCAAAATAGTATCAGTTAAGTGAGTCTCATTCGGCCACGGTTTTCTTTTACCTAGATGAAATCAAATTATTTGTTGTGTGCTTTTCCTTTAAATGAAAAAACACTGGGTACTTCACCTATGACCTATTTTATCATTAACTCCCTGAATTATGGACGACTCAATTGATTTATACCAAAAAAGTGGAATTTAAAATTTTCATTGGGAATAACTCTCGAAGCGTATGGATCCTAGGGATATTCCATCTAGAAGCCAGAATAAGTTCGTATTTAATGCACTGTAAGGAAATATTTTGATACGAGAAACGAAATAAATGTTGTGTGTAAAATTATCGAAGTATGTCTAAACTCATATTGTCACAATGACTTAATATATACTGTATGTCCCATTCCACGTCATCTCCTGTGGCCCTACGTCATCGAATGATTTCCTCCTTAAATTTGGAAATGTTCTTTGTTGAAAGTAATTCCTTCTGCCAGAGGAAAGACTTCTGTATCTTTGTACGCTCGAAATGTGTCCTTCGTTTTTTTTTATTTTCTTCGCCAATCCAAATGTGCTCTAAGTTACTCCTTAATTGAATTGTGCACATTTTCCGTGAGTGCTAGTCACGAGCAAGGAAAAGAAAAACATTTGATGCGACTGAAAGAACTAGACAGTGAATAATGAAGGGAGAATTTGATTGGATGACGAACTATGTTCTCCTAGCTACGATTTTTTCTTTACTCTCTAGTGTATGTTTCGTCGGAAACCTTCCGAAATTACGCCCGGAGACTTTATGAAGGTCTTTCAAGGGAGGGGCTTTGCAAAGAACTTGATAGCTTTGGTATGCAGATTTGAACTACTTCCAAAACAAATGCATTAAATTACAACTCTGCCATGGAAGGTCTTTGCATTTCTTTAAAGGGGGAAAAAACGGCTTCAAAGTCTTTCGTCGAGTAATTAGCAATTAGCTCTTTGAATTGGAGCATGAATTTGCTTAAAAGTGGGAAAAACAAGATATCGAATTTCTTTTCATTAATATGAATGTCAGGGGGGATAACTTTTGCTTAAACTTTAATAAATTTCACCAGCGTATTCTAATAATTAATGGCAAACTAATTGGTTACTTATATATATATATATATATATATATATATATATATATATATATATATATATATATATACGCCTCTACACCATTGAAAATTAATGTGTTACTTATTTTAATAAAATACCGAGGACTCATCATGGCCAACAAAAATTACGGGACATCATTTTTTATCATAAATAAGGACAAATGTAAAATCTTATACGTTACTCGTTCCACCCAATGCTCACCACCTTTCTAGATCATCAGAGTTGTTCGGAGAACAACTTGAGTGAGGAAACATGTAATCTCAATGGCGTCAGAGTAAATAAAAAAATCTGAAACCAATTTTGTATCTCAGGCTCTCGCAAAAGATAAAGTTGGTAAGCCATTTGTTTCCGTTGCATTGAGTTTTCTGAGTATATTAATTCAAACAATCGGATGATGATAAAAATTTGTTGTCTGAGTTTAGCGATATTCTTTCCCCTCGTTTACCGCTAAAAGTAACAAATAATTGAACATATTCCGTCGTTTAAATTGATTATTGAAACTTTATGATTGAAATCTTTTACCCCGTTAAAAGAATGCAAATTCTTCTATCTTATGCTTCCAAGACTAGTTGTCTTCATAACTAATTGATGGAAAATCTCCTAGACCGAGTCTGACTATTGTTAATAAGCGTTGCTATTTATACTATTCCCAGAATCCCATAAATGTTTGAGAGTCTGTATTTCTTCATTTTTCTAAAATAAAAGATTATCCGCTTGTCAATTCTTACTGATTTTCTCTCTTATTATCCTGCATCCACTTAAAATATCGCTTGCTAAATTGTAAAATTCCACCCATGAGAACTTGCACAATTAAAAAGCATTTCAATGTGACCACTGAAATTTGCATTTGGGAATTTGAAGAAAAAAGAAAATCTTCATCACTTAATTTATTTCGAACGAGGCAAGTTTTGCCGTGCACGAAGAAATAAAGGGGATATCAGAGGGAATTTGCATTCTCGTCGACCGTTAATTGGTGCTGCATCGGATTCAGGTAGCAAAACATCCATGCTCGATTCGCGAATTCTATTGAGGTTTCAACCTTAATTTGAAGCCCTCCTCCGTCACAACTGCGACGTGGGATTTACCCGCACACCGTAATCAGCCCACAACGTCAAGTTACGGTAGAAATTAAAAATAAAAACCCTCCCCTCTCTGTGAAATGATCCAATAAGCAGCATGGCCTCCTTCGCCATCGCGCAATGACCTGCACCACCTGCTATCGAGGCGCCCGCTGGAGACGGCATTATTCGCCGCCAAACATTCCCCTTAGCCCCGACGGGTAGCGCGGCTCTTACACCCAGGAGGGAGGGAAATGCTGCCGGGTGCCTGCACCATCCGCGGGGCTATCCAGCGGTATTGGGGTCGCAGGGTGCCGTCTACGCCGCAGGCCGATTCGCCCTGTATGGGCCCTATCCCGTGTGCTCCCATGGGTACAACCGTTTGTGGTGATGAAACGCCGTTTCAACAGGCGCGGGAGTTACGTAGGGAATAGATCCTCCCTCCCCCGCTGGTCTCAGTCGCCGTGCTAACTGGCCAACCACACTCTTTTGGTTGGCCCCATAATTATTTTGAACTTACAAAGAGGGATGTTGGGAAGTTCTTTTCTAGTGCCATCCTCAGTTGGAAATAATGAAAGCAGATTGAATAAATTTAAATTAGTCTCTCCATCGCCATCATATAACGCTGGCTTACTACCTAAAAGATACATAAATGGCTAAGAGATGGCGCAAGAGAGAAATAGGAGTGTTATCAACTCCATATTATAGCTGAAAATTATGCGGATAGAGTAAATTGCTTTTGGCAAACTATTGTTTATATTGCTCAGTTTTGCTTCTGAATGAGGATTTACCTTTATTTGGAAGCTATAATTGGAGTATTAGTTACGTTCTGTGCGGTGGAATCATACGTGAGCTCAGGTATTTATTGCAGCGATTAGAGATCCCAGCATTGCAACTTTTATTCACCTTAGGTTTCCACATTTGGGGTAGGAATATCAGATAATTTCTGGAAATAAACCACTGGATTTCCTTGCTAATTATTGCAGGTATTCCACGGTAAAATATACAATAAGAGCCTGGGAAAGTTGGTAGAATTGATAGCACAATCGTGTAATTAAATGTTGTATCTAACAATGTTTTTAAAGTAATAACTATTACATTATTTTTATGTATTTCGTATATACGAGCATCATCCTAATGACAGTCACGAGTAGGGTAATGTTATACAAAGAATAACGATTAGAATAGTGAAAGACATCACAGCAAAACTATTTAGCAGCGTTTTTTTCCATCCAACGGTCGCCATCGCTAGCTAAGTATGTACCGATAACCGAATGTCACATGTAAGCTTAGTATCGCCACATTTTAAGTGAAAATCTGAGCCAAAAAACTGAAAGAGGGACCTAAAAAATATGCTTTTAGGATTATATAATTTAGATTTTTGTCTTATCTGTTACACACGTACAATACAATCAGCCTATGATTATTTATTGGTAAAAAAAACAATCCTGCAAGTTCACCACAATATATATTTGAGAGAAATTTGTTGCTTCTCATACTCTTAAAGGTTAATGTTTATACATTTGAGCAGGAGAAAAAATTAACCTGATTGACATATTTGATAGTATTTTTCATTGAACTCTTGGGACAAACATAAAATATTTTCATATGTCTCGCAAAAAATCGTGGGTAAGAAGAATGAAACTGTCTTAGGAGGTGTTAAAATTCAACCACAGCTTAACCAAAAATTAATGATTTTACTTCATTGGCATGCTTTTTTCTGAAATTATGGAGTTTGTAAAAAATGTGGACCTTAATTATTGTAATTTTCCTTAGATATTTAATACAGGTAAATAAATTGCTCTACTTGATAATTGTACAAGGGTGGTCCGAACTAACAAAGATACAAGACATTTTTTCTGAAATTTTCTGAGGTCGGAAAATATGAAGACCACCCACATACTTCTAATATACATGGCGGTTAATATTATTGAATTGGTTAATACAAACAAATCTAATATCATTTTTATTTCGGCTTATAATTTTTCCGCATGAAAATATAGAGAAATTTGCTTCAGTATCGGTAAAAGTACAAGCTCCGGGATCGATTATGGCAATTTAATTATGCTAACTTTAAAACATCGTCACCTGGTACACTAACGACTCATTTTTCTAGTATGCTAGTATGAACCTTAACCGTAATTTTATCGGGGGAAATGTATTTTCTTTTATTGAAACGAAGGAATGCCACCAAAGTTAGTATTTAGATTTTTTATAAAAATAAATCACAAATGATGAATTCCATTAACTTTAGATTTTTTTAAAGAAAAATTCTCTTTCTTAGACCACAGAGTTAGGAGCTTGAAAATTCTGTGAAAAGTTATACATTTCCTTCCTTCCTTCCCTTCCCGGAAAACTTTTGGAGCTAATTTAATTCTCATTTCTTTCTCTCATTCCCCAAAATTACTCCCCATCAGTTTTAATTTCAATTTTCCTCCTTTCCTCCCCTTTTTCATCCTGTGTATTTATTCACTTTTATGCGAGACGGGGTGATACATCCATTCAAAATGAAATTAACGCGGACGTTTCCTCCTAATCTTTTTTTTTCAACGCTCACATACGTTCCAAAAGGAAGCCTGTTCTTGGATTGGGGATGGGGAGAAGAAGTTCGCTGGAGGAAATGAGAGGGAAGGGTTCGCGAGAGAGGGAGGATAAGCGGTGAGGGAGGAGAAAGCTCTGAACGAGACTGAAGTGGAATTTGCTGCGGGCGCCGACTTTGACTTCGTATTTCGATAAATCAATCTCGAAAGCCTCCGAAATGTAATTTTCTGGTGTCATCCAGATAACGTTAAAAGATTATTGCTCCACAAACACTCGCATTGTCTAAATTAATGCTATGAATCATAGAATGGTGGTCTTAGAAAATGCCTTTAAAATAAATTTTAAAATAATTATAACAGAGCAACCAGGTCTACGACTCGCAGGCCAGAGATTTGAAGTGAGCTAACTAGTCGAGTATAGTTAAAAAGAGTGGGCTCGAGGGGATATTGCTCGCAATGGAAAGGTAAGTGAGGGGAATGGGAAAGACAAATTCTCCCTTAAAAAGTTTTCTTTTCGTTCCATCGCACTTTGTACATTGAATACACTATCCTGTACGTATCGTTTTTCCAATTTTCGAAACGAAAACTGTAATCCTTGTTACCTGTTACCATGGCAACAGTGTTAACATTGGAGGGAAGGAATATTTTCGGTGCAAAGTACTGGCACGGTCATATAAATTTTGAGAAATTACCCCTCTTCCAGACATACTCATGGAACGGAGCATGGTGATCAGGCTTTACTTTCATTCTTATTTTTTAAGAAGACTTATTTAAAGTTCAGCTCAATGATCCAATATTTCTCCTATCTCTAATATTAAAAATTACATCGGTACATATTGTGCTTTCAAAATGACGTAGGAGTCACTCTTTGCCAATTACCGACACCAGCCGTCATTTTTAGCTTTTGTAACGTTTTTGCTGTGGTGAATTTACATATGTTACCATGAGTACTTCCAAATCGGTTCTCATTATTTCTTTTACACATAAAGGTAGGGTGAGTTGATGGGATAGGTGTAGATAAGTTATTCTACCTCTATGCTCTCACACTTTCTCCGATGAAAGCCAACAAAACACACGGAAAGACAGAAATCTGAGAGAAGATATCCATGCATGAAGATGTAGACGTAAGAAATAATGATTTACTTACGTAACCTACAATATATTCACTCATTACAACCTAACAGAACTTTTATTTGCGATATTGTATTTTTTTACTTCGTTTTCATTTCGACGAACTTATCTCTCGTTCAATTGATCTCATAGGTATTTTGTTGTAGTACGGCCCAAAACTATATGCATATATCGTAATTTTCTACCAATGAGTAGATTGGAGGAATCGACAAGAAATAAGTTTTTTTTTCAAATATTAAAGGAATAATAATATGGTCGGTGCGAATTGGAAGTTGATTTAATATCTCTGTGTAAACGTATTTTATTTATTGGCTTAATTGGGATATTGTATTCATTTATTTATATGTATGCAGTGTATATATTTAGAAATTGTGTCTCAGGACGACAGAAGTCTGTAAGTCTTTCAAAACCCAATCTAAAGCAACTCTAATCCAACATAATACTGTTTTTGATATAATATAGTGAATTCAAAAAGATTAAACCTCTCGTGAGTACCCACGGTCCCATTTTTGCTCGGTAAATAACGTGGGAGACCCCCTCTCCTTTGATCTCTCTCTCTCTCTCAATCTAAACCATAATTTCATTTTAATAAGCAATATAACCCATATTAAAAAGAAGGAAGTGGTGCTGGCAGTTAAAATCCTCCCCAGTTGCGATATTGTATTTTTTTACCTCGTTTTCATATCGACGAACTTATCTCTCGTTCAATTACTCTCATATTACGGTTGCCATGACGTACGAAGATGCATGTCAATGGATCAATTCGCCTTCACCGCCACCCGATTGCTGAGTGCCGTGAAGTTGGAGTCGGCTTTGACGCACGGGTATCCTGTTCAAACTCCGTTTAATTAATCTGGTGGCCGAAATTGGTCGCAAATACGAACAGCGTCGTATCGTGAATTCGTTCGAGCTGAGTATTCGCGCCGTCACCTTTGGCGTCGTCCCTTTCATCTCCAGTGGGCACAGGGGCGACTCTTCCTGCCACCCCTTGTGCTTGTCATGAATCCACAGTCTATCTTCTCCTTCTCCGTTCATTCGACGAATTCCCCGATCAGAATCCGCTCCTTCACGGCAGTTATTTTCGGTAGCGTCTCCAATTGAATCAAATTTCAAGATAACGTTTCCAAAATATTGTATTCCGGCGCCTCGGTGATGAAGTGTCGTGTTTTGTTGCCGCGAGACGAATTTGAACATGGAACCATTGAAGAGAGTGTCGGCATCTAGGATCTGGCGAGGCAATGTTTTGCGCGATCAGCGAAAATCCCTTCAGAGCATCGTATTATGTAACGATATACATTAAAAGGCTGTCCATTAATTTTCACGTACATCCAAAATGGATAATGAGTCAGGAATGGGGAGGGCTACAGGTTAAAGTGGAATCAGTTGAGGAATTCATCAATTCTGTGAGATTTGCGGATGATCTAGCAATTATAATTAGCCCAGTCTACTACCAAAGGTTGCAATAATTACGGAGCGACAGGGCCATTTTAATAGGCATGGGAAGGCCAATGATAAGAAGAGGAAGAAAATGAGGTTACCAACAGGGCTAGGCTAAACATCGAATTAAAATAACATTGATTTGAGCATATAACTCATTCAAACTATTCAGTAAAAAGATTTTTAAATGAAAGGAACAAATCTACCTGTATAATGATGGTAAAAGAAAAGTTTTGCTGGGACAAGAAGATTTTACGGAGAGGTATTATTGGTGTTTTGGGCCAAGGGTATTCTGGTGTGTAAATCCCCAACCAAACACCCTAGAGGTGGTTCGCTGGAGACTGAAAAAAATTATTTAATAAAAGAAACGTTTTATTATAATGTCAAGATGAAATATCTGAAAATCATGGGGTGAAGCATAGTTCTTTACGGCTGTAAAACGTGATATTTGAAGACAAAAGCGTAGTCTGAATGCTTTTGAGATGCATGTGAGATGTATGTATGGAAAAGGTAAAATATACAGAAAGGAAAACAAGTTCTGGAGATTCGTGAGAGAAGCGAGAAGTTTGCATGAATACAGAAGGTATGGTTACAGGGCATTAAGAGTTACTAAGGAATGAAGACTGTGATAGAGGGGAAAATATTGAGTCGGCCTGGTAAAGGCAGGGATAGAGGATAAAGGCGTTGGACGGCGTGGAGGAAGGTAGAAGTCATTGATATCATTAAGTGTTATTTTTCAACGTAGTTTGTTCCATTTAATGCCATGTCCCTACAGTTTTGAGAAACTCACCTTGAGCGACAAGCTGCTTGAGATATTAATAGGTCGAGTTTTGTGAACAGCAAATCGGGATTCTGTGTCGCCAACGAATGTTCGCCGAGCGCGTGCGCGCGACTTGTCCCCTACCCATTATTTTCCCCATTTGTCGCCATGGAAGTCCTTCAACGGATGAGCCTCACGGAAGCTAGTTGGCTTTAATTTTTCCAGGAATTTCTATTAATGCTTCATCAAATATTTTTTTGAAGAAATAATCCCGCGTCACACAGTTTTGTGGTTGCGGTCCCCACGGAAAGATATCCGCTAACAGTCAGACAACTTAGGGAAAGACTTTTTCTTCTTATGTTTTTACTTATACGAGGACTTTATCCTATCAACTCATCTCATCTAATTTGATTCATCAGAAGTTCTAATGTTTTCCGTCCGCCGTTAAATCTTCTCCCTGTCCGCCAGAGATGAGCGAAGAAACTTAGACAAAGTGGATATAAATGTGATGTTAAATTAATCTCAATGATTTAAAGTTTAAATTAATGGGAATCATTTTGATGTGGTGGCTATTATATTGGCTTACTACTACGTGATCCCGGTTTTGAATCCTGGTGGTGACAGGATTTCTCAGCGGTAATCCTGATCCCTATTTAGGTGTGATATTTTGAGAGCACTGCAGAAGTCCAAAACACCGTTCGTGGGATGGCATGTGACAGTGTATACCTCTCGGTTTCTTTTGCTAGCAATAAGCTAACTGATATTGATTCCATATTTATCTCTTATTCTCTTTCACCCATATTCTGAAATTAATCTCTCTGACATATTACCCAACCATCACAAATGTGGCAAATGATCTCAGATGTCGGTCGGCTCCGAAAGTAAATAATTTACTCCTGCTTCTAATCAATTCTCTAATAATGCAGTACATTTGAAACTAGATTCTCTGGGTTATTTATCGATTTAACAATTGATGTTAATTTATTCAAATTAATATAATTGTCATTCATTTGCATCGTTATATGACCAAAATTCATTCGGAACTCGTCACTTCCGCGAAGTATTTTGAATGTAAATCACTCATAGGATCTAAATTGGAGATACTTGGAGTATAATCCTCTTTACTCGTCCAATTGCGAACATTAGGATGTGCTGCTCAATGCTAATGGAATAAAATATCACTTGGATCGGCAAGCGGAAATCGTAACGCGTTTGTTCTTCAATACTACAGCACCTATCGAGGAGTGTGCATTGTTATTTTACCATAAAAAAAAATCTTATCATTCATAGATTTATTTCAGATTTTCCTTTTTCAATTCGTTCATCCTATCTGATCTTAAACTCCCTCTTCCCTCACTCTCCTTCACGACGTTATGCATATTGATAGATTTGTGAGTGTGATTTGATTCACTAAATTCTTTAATGCGATTCCCAATGCTGCTGAATCGTAAATTTCCGTAGCTTCCGTTCGAGTTAATTTTTGACCTGACAGGCTTTCCCATCCATTTTTTTCCGATAAGATACGCATAGCTTTGCTCGGGAATATTTGTTTCACATTTCGCATTCGGAGGAGAAAACCACTTGACTTTTGACCCCTCTCTTTTTGAACGTAGAGTAAAAGTTTTGATTCGAGATCGTTTTTTTACAAATTAACTTGCAATTCTAATTTTTTCAAAGAACTACTTAAACTCTCTGTCGAACCTTTTGGTTTGGGTCGGCATCTAAACTACATTGCTCATTATCGCTTGAAGATCCATGTGATCTGGAGAAAATTAATTGACCTGGACAGCTCGTTACATTTCGGAACACACTTTGCTTTCTTTATCTAATTTTCTTTTACTCATGAAAACCACGAATCACTGAATAGGGTAGCAGTTTTTACCGTAAAAATGGTATTCATAGATAGCCCTATTAAAAATGATGGGAAGATATAAGAAAACAAAAAAAACTTTCTATTTAATTTGAAAGCGATAAAAAGTGAAAAAGATGCCAGAATAAAATATTAATTGATATAAAACTATCAAAATCTTTCGAACCTGTACTTAATGAGTGTAGCTGGTAACTTTTCAATTTTTAAAATTTTCTAATGCAAAATATTTTGACAAAAGAAATAGCATCAGTGACGTGTAAACAATGAACACGAAGCAATTCCGCGGAAATAGCTACACTTCCCAAAAAACCAAAAGCATTAAAAATTTGTGAGTGAAAAGGATTTGTTGATTTATTAGAGAAAATCTCAAAAAATATTACCTGGATCTGGATAGTAAGCAGAAATTTTAAGCCGTGTTTTAGCTCAGATTCCACGATCGTAGGGAATATAAAATATGAATGATTGAAGTAAAACAAATTTCCTTTATTTTCTTAAATTAACTTTATTTTCTTATTGCCTTCCTTGAAATAATAGTTGGAAACCACGGCTAAGTAGTAGAGTAACGGCCCCACAGCCCTGTCTCCACTACTTGATGATGAATGGATAGATGGATGAATTAATGTACCTTCGCTGTACATGTAAATTGGACAATTTAATTTTAAGAGGTCGCAATTTTTATTTTTCTTCGATTTTCAGCATGGCTAATTGAAAATGTGTGAACAATTTTTAATTTGAATACATACAGCATACGTTAACACATTAGTAAACAGAACATGTTTATTCTATTTGCTCTATTTGTCTAGGAAACGGAGAATATTTTTCCTTTTTTAATGAATCCATAATCAAATAGGAGTTCTCTGTGGGAGGGAAAACTATTTTACAAAAACTCGCGGGAGAAATATTTTTATTACAAATCTCACTTTTTATACAGCACTCATTTGTCGGCGGGATTTGTATTCAGCATGAATGCCGTGGACTCCTTAGAATATGGTCTTAATTTCGGGTATTTCAAGTCTGGTTTATTTCTTTCTACTCTCTTTTTTCATCTTTAATGCAATTATATTGGCCAAAGTCTCTCTCTGTATTGGCAAGGGTCCATATTCAGTTACCCCCGTTTGTTCTTTCGCGCTATTCTCATTTCTATTTACTTTTTTTAATATGGGTTATTTCGTGAGATGTGGTAATTCTCTTAGCCCAGATGGCTTATATATCTTACCCTAAAAATGCTACTGCAAAATTACATTTCTCTCCGTTATTTTTAACCAAAATTATTTTTTTTTGCATGAATAACTACCCCTTCCATAATTATTTCAATATCAACATGCTCTCTTAAAGCTAAATAATTAATATTGTACACATTTTTATTTTATCAGTCTTTTGCTCCAGAAATAATTTCATGCTTTACCAGGTAGACATATTCCGTGTCTTGCTTGGCAAAGTTTTCTTCTATTTCGGATGATATTATCACTTTTCTTTTTGGAATCCCTGAATATTCACGAGCCATCTACAGCATTTGCTTCGGCCAAACCTTCTTCCTAATTCGTATTGGATAGTTAATGGCTGAAGTGCCTCTGCAAGTCTTAATTCCACATTCGTGTTCGTTGCACTTCAGCATTATATGCATGGAATTGTATGGCTTTAGACTACAGGAGCATGTGTCGTTTTTCCTTTTTCCCATTCTCTTAGAATACAATTTACGATCCTCATGTTCTGCGAGGATTTGTGTTATATTTCTATCCAATTGTTAAATTATTTTATGTTACTTCGTTTAGATATCGATGGTATTCTTCCGTCATTCTCACTTTATCCGTGTCGGTTCGTCCAAGTTTTCATTCATCCAGTGTAATCTCATTGATTGTCTATTTGTATTCTTCTCTGTAAATCCTAGAGATATACGTAATTTTCTCCACGTAAGGCTCATCTATCGCGCACTGTCGACTTCTAGCTTACACAGTCTTGCCATGATTTCGTATTTAACAGATTATATGCCCGTAATTACGTCTAAGGCTTTATTTCAAAATATTTTATAATACAGGGATCTGCCCTAAAACGCAGCTACGCCTTTGCATTTCTTCCCTTGTTGGCTTATATTACAGAGGTTTTGGAACCAGCTATCGATGATCAGCAGTATTTAAATATACCGTTAGTTTTGTTTGGTAAAGCGGGACTTTATTTAGCGCAAAGGAGGAACCTAAGCTACAAATAGATCTCCTCGATATCCTCAGAAGATCTGTGACCAGAATAATACAACACTTGGATTTAAAATGAAGATGTTCAAATGTATCGAAAGGCGAGATTTGAGCACCACTCTCTTGGCTGGCATGATCTTCAGTGTTAATAGTAAAAAAAATTGAAAATATTATATGTCAATTAGGGCTAACACAACGGTTGTGACGTTGCGTTCTAACTTTCATGTTCCCTCTCCGAGCCAGAAGATCCTTCAATTTAATAGGTATGGAGGAATTAATGCATCCAATATCGAATGTGGAAATTTGAGTTTTCATGGTGTTGCTTCATTTATCGTATTTATTTCACATTAATCCGAAAACAGCACTTCGGCCTTAACATAGGATTTTAAACAATAATTAAAAAATCGATAATTACAAGAATTCAAGCCCTAGATGGAAAAGAACCCCACTAGGTGGGAATCCTCTGGTTTGGCAGGTGAGGGCGTTTACCCCGCCACCACCGAGGTCGACAAATTTCTTCCTTAAATCAAGCTTTTGGTATGACCCCCCACCCGTACACTCGTCTCCTTCCGCCAACCTCGCCGGCCCCTCGTCCGTCGCATGCTCGAGTCTCTCTCCTATCTTCTTCGCTACCTCCCCCTGGTAACTCCCTCGGCCCCCCTATCCACCTCCCGCCTTTGCCTGCCTGGAGCGCGGAGGCCTCAGGGTTCCGATCCCCACAATCCGACGACACACGGACCCTTGGAATCTGCATAGTTACTCTGGCGTGAATTAATTCACCTTCCGGATCGGATTCCGAGCCGGCAACTGATCCCATCAGGTTCAGGGCAGTGGTTGCCTTTTGGAATTTGGAGACTCTCCTACGATGTTTGGCAAGACCAACTACTTTGGCTATGAGAGTGGCATCGCGTTGAAAAAACTTCTCATTTAGAGTTCGCTCCTCCGTAATCTTATCTCGGAGAACAGTATTCGACCTTCATTGATTAATTGACCGGCAAAAACTTCCTTCCATTCCAACTAAACTTGCTTCGTCCTGAAATTCAACCCAGTAATGAATTGTAATTAATTTGTTGGGTATGGTGATATTTGAGGTAATTAATTAACGGTAACCTAAATGAAATTAAACTAAATTATGTTAAAATGTTTTATGTTCATCTGGGTTGTTTAATTGTTTGCTGCACTAAGGAAATCAAATACTCGTCGACGAATTCATTTCCACCAAATGCAATTTTACTCTATGGGATAATACGTTTCAAAAATTAGGAGAATCTAAGGAAAGATAGAAAGATGCCCGATGCCAGTTAGATTGATTAATGATATTCTAACAAAAGAGTTTATACATTTATTATTTTTCAGGCCGGCAGTACTTTTCACAATGATTTGAGGCCTGTGGGGTCGGAAAAATCCATCCTCACCGGCATTCGAACCTAATCCCTTGACGTTAAAGGGCAGTTAATTACGTATTGTAATAATCTGATCCTCAAAAGTGAATAATAAATCCCGAGAAAGGACTATCAATAACTCGCGGCCTTCAGTTCTCCATCCAACGCAATGGATGGACTTAAAACACGCGAGAGGGAATATTTCTTAAATGCCCCATCAAAA
This sequence comes from Hetaerina americana, assembly GCF_022747635.1. Lineage (NCBI taxonomy): Eukaryota > Metazoa > Arthropoda > Insecta > Odonata > Calopterygidae > Hetaerina > Hetaerina americana. The sequence goes on along the minus strand of NW_027287073.1, from coordinate 995,433 downwards.
TGAACGCGATTCATTCACTTCACATTCCTGCGCATTATTTGATTCCTTTCTAAACCTTCTATTGTGTCACGCGGCATACTAATCCTTAGGCTATAAATTAAAGTCCTGCTGATTTTATCATTCGTTGATTTGTGAAACGTAGGTGCTTTCAGCCACCTAGACTAAAAAAAATACACATTCCCATCCATTTATCTTGGTTTTCACCCGCAGAAAATGCCGTAAAGATAAAATCAAGAAACCTGATTGCCCTCTGGGAATCACGGAGAGGTATTCAAATACGTTTCTCTTGAATGTAAGGCAATGCAAAAATATTACTGAAAGTCGTAAGGAAACAATATAGTGTAATTCTATCCTGTAAAACAATTCACCATATGCCGTTATACTAACCTGAAACTGAAACGAATATTTTATGACTTACAAAGCCGAGATGATTTATATCGAATTGCATTTTATCTAATCGATGATCGAAACGCATAAAGGTATTGGATGTCCGCCATTAATGAGCAATAGAGAGGATGGGAAATAGTAAAAAAAATCCTTAATTAAGACAACGGGAAAACTCTGGAGCAAATAATGCCAGAGATAGGTTCATCGTGGATCTTAATTGGTGGTGTGGTGAGGAAAAGGCATGAGTGGTAATAGAGTTTAAGTGCACTGAAATTGTCCATAGTATAAATAGCAGAAACTGGCAGCGACTTATACGAAAAAAATGGGGTTCGATTTTGGATTTTCATATGCATTTTTTCGCGATTCCTATCCATATAAATACAGTTGGTGACCACGGATAATGCAACCCAGTTCAAATATTTGTGGTAGATCCAGGAATTTATGTTGTCTTTCAAAATTCTCAATTCGCTGAACGAAAAGAAAATATTTGTTATCCATCAAGTAAATGATGTTAACGATAATTATGTCTTATTGTCCAGCCTAGGTGGTCATAGATAATGAATTTGATAGTGATGAGTATTTTGAAAATAGTTAAATAGAGAAAGCATAAAAGTAAGTTGTTAGGACTCCTCTGCAAGAGCTTTTTTTAATCAATTCTCACGAGATTCAAGAATTTTGATGTAGAAGGCAATTTCATGCTCCTGAGAAAGAAGGCTCACGAATAAATGAAGGAGGAACTCGACGGTGGTTAAATGGGGGATTCGGAAAATGAAGAGCGTACTATAGCTCCATCAAAGATGAAAGTGGATGATATGCTGATGGAAGATGAAGGCTATCGACTACGGAAAATGGCCTTTAGATGATACCGCATGATGCGCCGAGATTCTGTAAGGTGAATGATTAATGAAATACGATAGTGAGGGGCATACAAACGAACAGTGAAGAGAAGTGATTCTGAAGGTATAGAGATGCATTGAGACCTATGTCTTGAGTATATTGCGACATACATATTTTAGATACCTGTATATCTAAAATACGAAGTCAACGATTTGACTTGGAGACAAATTGAAGGCAGTTTTTAACAAGGCTTCAGAAAAAGTGCAGTTTTGAGGTCATAAAAATAAAGATCGAACTAATTTTTAAAAAGCCTTAGAAAATAGTATTTTTGGGTTGGTTTGTTTTCATATTAAAACAAGTTGAAAAACTTCCCGGGCAATAAAGACAGTTTTGTACCACTCCCAAAGTAAAAGAATAAAATTTCTCATTGTCATAGTTATGTCTTACGTCTTCAATTTGTGTTGGCAGAAACAAAATCTACCGAGAAAATAAATTACCCATCTTGATAAAAACGTTAAAGGGAGAAGCACGCCATTTAACAATAGCGGAGAAATGTTTACACTACTGGAAAGAATGAGAATTGATGACAATGGAAAAGAATTTTTTCGGAGAGTCTTCGAAAACCAATTTATTTTAAATCAGGGGAATATGCGATAAATGTCTCTTGTATACGAAACACAATGTACTTGTATGTGTACAATACTCTTAAATAAAGGTTTAGGAATATTTCTCATCTTTGTATATCTAAAACATTTTATCAGTATCGTTCAACATATCAATTTCAATTCAATTTGTCAGGCATTAGTTGCAAGGAAATAAGTTAAAATGTCTTATTTTATCTCTTCAGGGAGAAATACAACAGGCGTTTGACACCTCGACCAATCCATTACCTCGAAAAACAAATTTCGATATATTATCTCGCATGAGCATTGACTGCGCAATTGAGTTAAAAATTTTAAATTGCTATTGTACCTAAAAGTAAACCGAATTACTTAAACTTCAACAAATATTTACAAGGGTGTCATTGAGATAGATGTATTTCATACTTTTTATAAGATTTGGGGCTTTTGAAGAATGAAAAGTCGGTGATTTCTTAGTCATAACTTCATTCCAAACCTTAAACCAGACTTGATATCACTGTAAAATATCTCATCCTAACCAATCTTTCAGCATCTCACACATTAATCTCGATCCGACAATCACGTGGAATTAGAAGCAGCTCTGACCCTTGCTTCGATTTACAGACGGTGATCACGAAATGCCACCTTTTATGCATTAAGCAGTGTCTCTGTCAAAGTAAATCCATTATTCCCGCCGATAAGGATAGAATCTATGCTCCATTGTAATGAAATGCCGTCCTCTTTAACTGAATAATCCAGTCCCATCTATCTCTTACATTTCTCGACTCTCGATCTAATCTCATCTCCCGAGAAAGTGGTTGCCAAAACAATGCGCCAAAAACACCATGTGGGATTTCGCGAGCAAAAACATCAGCAAAACGCCCTGGAGCGCTCATGAGTAAGTCGCGGGCGATTCCGGAAGGAGAACAATCCATTATATCGGTGGTACAGTTAGATCTCCCAACAAAAGAGGAGATAACATGGAGAATGCGCACCAATATATTTGGACAAAAAGATTGGGATCTAATGGGGCGGGGTGGGTGAAAAGAGCTCCATGACTGGGGTGGACAAAGCATCACGTCGTAGATAACACGTGTCATTTGGAACAAGCATTTATTATTCCCACATGGCCCACGTTAAGTATTTATTCTAATCCGCTGGAATGGAACTAAAAAAGAAAGACAAATTTTTATTGTATAATTTGTATAATATAATTTTTATAATATAATTTGTATAATTTGGACAATAAAATGTTACTTCACCAAGTGTTTCATGGGTAAGGACGAATTACTGTGGTATATAGCTGGTGACAGGAGCGGATCTATGGGCAGAGTCATGGGAACCATAGCCTTATTCTTGGAGAATATGTTTTTGTTTATTTAAACAAAAGCTAAATATTGCTGGATTTTCGACGCTTCTTTTTAATACCTGTTATCGTATTAGGGTTTGTATTTTTATTCACTGTAGGAGGTCTAACGGGAGTAGTATTGCCTAATTCATCAATTGACATTGCAATACACGATACATACTACGTAGTAGCCCACTTCCATTATGTACTTTCTATAGGAGCAGTATTTGCTATTATAGGAGGATTAGTTCACTGATTCCCCTTGTTTACAGGAGTGTCACTGAACAATTTAATGCTTAAGGCACAATTTACTACAATATTTGTGGGGGTAAACCTAACCTTCTTCCCTCAACACTTCTTAGGATTGGTAGGAATAGCACGACGGCACTCAGACTATCCAGATGCCTACACAGCCTGAAATATTATATCAACTATTGTGCGGTATATTTCTGTAATAAAATTTGTGATATCAGAATAAAACTTAAGATGAAATTCAAGTATCCTTGTAGGAAAGAAGATTATGAATTTGTTTTTCATGCATTGAAATTCTCCATCACTACTTATAGAGAATTTTTAGATGCGCCACTAACTGGGGAAGGGATATACTACGGGTGAGGGTGGTTTAACTTTGAGTTGAAAACGGTTCTGTTTCATTATCATCAAATGGGTTTGCACCAGTCGCGGAAACCTTTTTGTCTCAACACGAAATTTAGTGCACACATTTCCGCTGCCTTTAAATCGCTAAAGGATACAATAGATAAATATAATCTTTAGATAATTTTATTCCTCGTGCACTCATCGAACCTCGATAAATTTGACCCAATTTTATTAAAATCTTCTGTAGTATACTACTGTAGGAGCACTGTAATATATTGTGGGTACTGAGTTCTGCTGAATTAGTCATTAAATGACGTTGCCTCTGAATATTCTAAATGTAGCAAACCTACGTTTGTGCGTAATTGAAGAGATTTACGAATCCCTCATTTGTCAAAATAATCGCAGTAACAAAATTTTTGCATTTAATGTTTAACCTCGTTATAAAGGCAGGTTTTTTACAAAAAAAATCAAAAAACATTATAATCATCTCAGGAATCATTTTGTCATTTACCTACGAGAGTAGGCGAAAGCGTGTAAGTTTGCACTCGCTATTCCTCAGAGTGTCCGATTATTTTTTATGAATTCCTCGATTCCACGTATATTTTTACGTATAATTGTAATTTACATGTTATTTGGCGCAGTAAAAGTGACATTAGGTGCTCATTTTTTTGGAAATCGTAAATTCGCCGTTGGGTTGGGTCCTTCACTGCCCTCTCTAAATGAAGCCTCTACCCGTCATCACCAATCATATTCGTGAGTAACTGGTTAGGGAAATTAATCTGTAGCAGTTCTTAAGGCAGTTGCGAGTATTTGAAGGAGTATAGTTTTCCTCTCCAATGGCCAGCCGGATGGAATATTTAACAAACCAGTTCAATATTCCAATTCGTACATTAAAATTGTAGGGCTAGCATACAGGGTCGCACCCAAAAGTGGTAGGACTGATTTTTTCTGGCGCGAACCCCCCTCCGGGCAGACCCCCCTCCACCACTCCGTTGGAGGGGGGTCTGCCCGGCAGGGTAAGGTGGAGGGGGCTCTTAGCAACAGCAACCCCCACACCAACACCAACCTCAGTCGCCTGCGGGCTGTCGTTGAGTGAGGACACCGTTTTTAGTGAAGCAAGTTTTTTGTCCGCGTCGAAAAACAAAATGAATATGAATTTAGAGCAACGTTATTCCGTGAAGTTTTGTGCGAAACTCGGGAAGACGGCTACTGAGACCCTCGATATGATCAAGCAGGCTTATAAGGACACTGCCTTAAGCCGTTCCACAGTATTTGAGTGGCGCAAGTTGTTTAAAGAGGGTAGGGAGCTCGTTTAAGACGATCATCGCTCCCGACGGCCGTCGACGGCAAGAACCGACACGAATGTGGACAGAGTGAGGACACTGCTGAACACAGACCGACGCTTAACCAGTGAAGAAATTGCAGACCAGTTGGGTCTGTCTGCATGCAACGTCCAACGCATTATTTCACAGGATTTGGCCATGCGCAAGGTGTGCGCCAAGATGGTGCCGAAAATTCCGCCATGGCGCGCTCGTCGTCAGACAGCTCCAGGCCAAAAACGGCGTTGCCACGTTGCCACACCAGCCCTTTTCTCCCGATCGGACACCACCGGACTTCTTCTTCCCCCTGATGAAAATACAGCTCAAGGGACGACATTTGACTCGATAAAGGCCGTTCAAGAGGCTTCGACGAGGGTCATCAACGGCATCCCCAAAGAAAATTTCCAGCGGGCGTACGGGGAATGGGAGCAACGTTATACTAAGTGTGTAGCAGCTCAAGGAGCAAACTTTGAAGATTATTAAGTCGATGTAAGTATATCGTCAATAAAATTCTTGTAAAAAAATCAGTCCTATCAATTTTGGGTGCGACCCTGTATAGATCTACTCCTCGGCCACAACGTTTAAATCAGCTGTGTTTATTACATGCATGGGATGCGACGGTGAAGCGATATAACCTGTAGAAACTTTTCAAATGTTTACTTGCTTACTATAGGGTGCCTTTGGAATATTACCATTTCGCGCATATAAATCAACATTCAGCATTATAAATGAATAATTGATTGCCTTGGATGATCAAGAATTTTCAGTGATTTAATATTGTTATTTTAATATAAATTATGGGGCCTTAAGTTATTTTTGGCCATGCCAGTTAGGACTTTTGAGTAATTAATTCCATGTTCCATCGAAACCTACCGTAATGAGGTTAACTACTTCCAAGGAAATAAAAAGCTTAAATTTGCACGATAAAATTATTTTCTTATTAATATTTTCCTCCTCAATAAAATTTTGATGGCAGTTGCTCTAGCGCTCAGAAATTCAGGCAATTTGCAGTTGCGAGAAGCGGTAACTGCAATTTTAATATTCCCTAAAAGTTCCTAAGAATGACAAAAATAAATAAGATTAAAAAGAATTGAGCATCGTTAAAAATGCTTTCCTAGAAAGTTCTGTTTTCCTTGATCTCTCTATAACTAATTTTTAGCCCACACAAACACACCTTGAAAAGGAATTTTCGACAATAATGGACGAAAACACAATTTTTTTTGCATTGTGCGCTTAGGATTTGTACACATTTTCCGGCTGAATAATATCAGAGTGACAACATATTTTCCCGAATCGAAGATGACAGTAGCGTCATGGCATTGATTATGTATAACAACGCTGACAACTCTATTTTTTGGTATTCTACCGGTTAATGTAGGTTTTGGATGGACACATACGGTGTACTCCTGCATTTGTTAGACTCGCCTAAGAAGACAAGGCACCCCACACCACTACTATTCAACTTTCTTCAATTCCATGTACTTCCTTCCTCCTTACATTCTGTCCAAAATCTCTGTCCTTATCTCTTTATCATAGTCTTCAGCATTCTAACTCCACCCAACACTTCATCCACACTTCCAACCTCCATTAAAACTCTCCCAACAACCCTTTCTCCATCCTTGTTATGCTTAGCACCTCGTCATTTGTTTTCCTTTCCGTTCATTTCACTTTCTTTCACATTTTTCTCCACTCTCACGTCACCAAAGCCTCCAATCTAAGCAAATAATTTTTATTCGACGATCAATTTTCCAAAACAGAAAATACTCTGTCCCATATGAAACGTTTAAAGAGTTAATTTTCAACAAACTTTCTCAATGGATCTGCCATCAACTCATACCGTCTTGTGAAAGCTAAACAGCATTTTATTTCTCTAATTAATTGATACGTTGTTATAATAAAATCTAAATACTTTATTATTCTCCAAGGTCACTTCTCTAAAACGTATTCTCCATGCTTTCCCTGCAAAGGTACTTATACCCACATTATATCCTTTAAGTAAATGATTGTTCGTAATTGCCATTCATAAGCTAGGAGTAAAACCAAACTCTAATTCGTACAAACCTGCTTTTATGTTATGTTATAATCTACTAATTTTATGTTATAATCTACCATATTATGCCATATAATCTACTAATGTTATGTTATAATCTAATGTTATGTTATAATCTAATGTTATGTTATAATCTACCATAATGAAATTCAATTCGCCGGAACATGAATAGAAAGTGGAAGTAATTTGTGAATACCTGTTTGTGTAACAACGACGTTCATTTTCTGTTTAAATTAATGTTGCTTTCTGATATCCTACTGGTGTAGTTGTGATTGATTTGACTTTCTGCTCTTTTTTTAAATACTGCAGGCTTCGATTATTTTTTCAAGCTTATTACAATTTTACTTTGTGACATGATAAGAGCAACTTCTAGAAGATACGTTTTTCAAAATTTCAAAGGTCACAGTTTCAAACTGCCTATATACCTCGTGCTTTTGAAATGTGGGTGTGGAGAAGAATGGAGAAGGTGAAATGGACAGAGAAGAAAACAAACGATGAAGTACGAGGGTCATCCGGAAAGTAGTACCCGTTCGTGAAATAAAGACACAAAAGTAAATATTAACAAACATAAAAAATTTTATTTGAAAGAGGATACTTTAAACTACTTCTCAACATAATCTCCAAGCAAATTAAGGCATTTGTCATAACGTGTGACAAGTTTCTGTATTCCTGCTGCATAGTCCTTCGCCGCCAGCTCATTGAGATACGCGAGGGACCCATCTTGCACAAATTTTTGCATAATGCAGATGGTGTTTAACAATTTCATGAACAATTGTTCGAGAAACATTGGGAAAATGCTCACAGATGTCATCAATTGTGACGCGCCGATCGTTCCTCACGAATTCGTCAACTGAGCTCACCAGTTGGTCTGTAATGACAGACGGTCTCCCCGAACGCTCATCGTCGTGTGTGTTCCCCCTCCCCATGTTGAAGTTGCGACACCACCGCCGAACAGACGACTCGTCCATTACATTGTCTCCATACACCTCCTTTAATTGGCGATGAATATCACATGGGCGAACGTTTCTTGCATTGAGGAATTTAATCACTGCCCTCACTTCACAACTGGCGGCGTTCTCAATTTTTTTAAACATTGTAAATAATCACAGAAACAACACAGGCAATGCTAGCGTCACGCAACTTGGCTCAGAGAAGGCAGACAAGCCACTGAAGCTATCTGACCTCGTCCAGCGGCTACTCGCGTCGTCAGCACTTCATGCGGCACGAACGGGTACTACTTTCCGGATGACCCTCGTACTTGGTATGGTGGGCGAAGAGAGGGGTTTGCTGGGAGAAATCCTATGGAGGTAGGAAAAGTGGCTGAAGGGGGTATTGACCGGCAGCGGTATGTTGAAGACTGTAATTGAGGGGAGAATGTTAGGCAAACGAGGAAAGTGAAGGAACAGAATAGGGATGTTGGACGGGATGAAGGGAAGAAGAAAGTATTCAGAGCTGAAGAGGGACCTGATGTAGAGTAGGATGTTGTGTTTTGGTAGGGGCCACAAATTATTAAATTAGTAATTATGTCCATCCAAAAACCTACCTTAACCGATAGATTACCTAATAATAATAATAATATACCTCGTACCTAGTTTTACAGATGCATACCTACTTGTAATAGCGGGCAGAAATTCTTAGAGGGGAGTTTATATTAGCGTCTCCTATCAGTAAACTTACGCCAAACGGCAGTCAAAATGTTTAAAGACAAATATTGACGTCCTCCTCTGCTTCAATCGATTACTTTATTATGATGTTTGGTAATTAAAATAAAATCAAAATGATGAACCATTTGACCCTTATTTGATTTTCCGCCTTTTATTAATAGGATATGTAGGTGATCAGTGAAGTATCTTCAATTCTGAGAACCGGTCGAGAAAAAAACAGAGTGAGGAATAATTTATGTTTTACATTTAAATTGGGTAAATAATTATGTCTTTTATTGTCATTCTTGATGTAAATACTCAAATTAAGATGCACCAACGACGTCTCTGCGCTCTCTTTGGCCCGGGGTGAAATGATCTTCGCAGCTCGTGATGCAATATTCCCCGAAGTACAGATGGGAATGAAAATCCCCTGTACATATGCAGCGCATTCGTTGTTTCAATGAGGGCTGGTTTTCTTTCCCCATAATGTATCACATTGATGGGAAATTTTCATGTTGACTTCATTTGGCTAAGTCCTTTCTTATCTTAAAGCATATAGGCTAAATATGTTAACCATGTCAAACTCTTATTTACTAATCACGGAAATCCCTTGAATATAACGGTTTTCTCAGTGTTTACCAAACTCCTTGGCTCACATTAAAACATCGCAAAACAATGAATTACTCGTATCCTCTAAACTGTGTTAGTACCTTACTCGTTTTTCAAATATTTATTTCGAAGAAGAAAAAGGTGCCCCTATCTCATAGAATACTCGAAGAGCAATAAACTTTTATATTCCATTAAGGGTTAGTTTTAAAAAAAACACGATGGCTATCGAAATCCGCTTCGTTTCAGTTAACGCATTAGCACAGGTAAATGTGTCGAGGATTTTTCTCAGCAAACACGAGTGGCAATATTTCGCGAATGATAAAAGGATTTAGTGCGCGCGAGGCTTGAATCTCCATCAAACACCTCTGAGTGCCAACAATGTTGGCCAAACAACGGAATCCATTAATGGGTTTAGTTGCCGTGGCAACTAATTCTCCTAACAGAGATGAAGCAAGCTCCAAAACCCCTTCCTGCGAGATCTCCGGTAATCCTTTCTTCAAATGGGATCCGGCCAATCTTTCTCTTCCCATTCTCCTCTTTGGATCGGCGCTAATGCCGTCTAGCGGCAGGCATTGAAGCCATTCCCGGAGCTCGCCATACTTAAATACCCGCCGGGTAATCCGAAGGCCCGACACTATGGACCCATTCCAGCCAGCCACTGCGAACAGTTAAGGCCTCCCTCTCCCATGCCAGGGTGCGCTTAATACATACGACTGCTCTGTGGGGCGCCGAAAGGCTTCCACTCTCGGGCGACAAGGGAACGCTTGTGACTGCTCTATCGCCCGTGTTCCAGGCGCAGTTAAATAATCTCGTGTGCTTGCCACGCGAAATGTTGAAGTGCACATCATTAATTAATTCATGTAGAGGGGGGACAAATCAGCATTAAAAGTTAAATCGTAAAATCATTATTGCAGAAATGACTCTTTGCTATGTGTATTTTATGCTACGTATTTTCAAGACGTAAGTTTCGTGGTGGTGAAACATCATCGGACATAAGGGGCTCTTTTTTGTCATTTGTGAAGCATGTAGTATGTTTATATTAGGTGAAGGTGAGGTTCGAGCGGGATGGGCGTCGGACGAGAAGAGGTGTGGGGGGGGGGAGTTTGCTGAAGGATGGTGAGCAATGAAGTACGTCTCACCCGTCTTTTCGATTAGTTTCGAAAGTTTTCGTTACTACAGTGAGTATGAGAGAAATCAAAATAATAAAAATGATCAAGAGTTGCGTGAATAAGCATCGAGAAAATTGTAGTATAAGATGTAAAAACCTCAGTGCTGAACTCTTAGTTGATATTATGTCATGGTTGACGTATTTACCATTGAAATTGGCTCCACTTCCATTTGATAATTAGCATAACCCGTAGTAGTATCTACCATGGTTTGAAGAAAAACATTTATTTATTCAACCATGTTGCTTTTGTACTTTTCTGCAGACATATCTGCACCCCTCCATCGCTTTACTTTCAAACAACCTCATGACAGTAGGTGCGTATGACTCTAAATGAAAATAATTTGCCTTAAATGCTGAAATATGTTTGAGAAATTTAAAGTGAGCTGGTAATTAGTGTAGTTGCCATTCTCCGCCCACAATTTCAATAAAACTTAGGGGACAAACTTTGAGGATAAATATTGGAGAACATAATGTTTAAGAGCGTCTTTAATGCTTTGGACCTATGTTAAACTTCTTACGAAATTTAGCCATTAATTGGTCGTATTTAAAAGAACTTTAAACATGTGTGTCAGTTATAGGACCTTTGGAGCCTTAGTTGTAACCTTCAAGGTATACCTTGAAATGACCTTGAGGTTTGACCTTATGGTCATGGTCAATACTGAATCATCAATAATTAATTATCCAACAATTGATCGATGGAATGGTCGGTTTTCGTGCATCTAAGGTGGACAAAACATTCAAACTGATTATTTGACTTTCAAATAGCCTCAAAGGTCACCATTGAAAAACAGTTAGGCACATATCGGGACATAAAAATTTTCCCGCTTTTCATTCCCCGTTTCAAAAAGATGTTTTCCTGTTTGAAAAAATTATTTTGACATCAACATTACCTTCAAATATGAGCTCAAGTTCAAATTCAATGTCATATTTGACTTTTTCGTAAACAATTCTGCAACTTTGGTATTTAAAATTTTTCTCGAAAACCTACATATAGTTTCTGAAATATTTTAGCGTTCCGTTTCTTTTCGGTTGCACTACAATTGTTTCAAACAAAAACATTGAGTCTTCATCTAAATTGCAACCTAAGAACCTAAGGTGATCACGGTGCGTGTACTCCTAGTAAGAGCTTCAGCTGGAGGGTTTCTTCTCTGTACAAAACCGAATTTCCCCAAAAATTGTTTATTTCATCGAAAGAGAACATTTATGGCACCAAATTTAAAAAAAGACTTAAAAATGTCGTGTAAAGTGTTCATTATTTCAATTGATCAATAGGTTATTTCGATTAAAAAAACGTTTTTCCTTCTAAATACAATGTTAATGCTAAAAATATCGCCCTTCTGGTCTAAATGTTGACTTATTATACCAAAAATGACACAGTTTCAACAGTAATAAGTATTTTGGGAAATAAGTTACAGTTGGAAATGAGTTGAGATCACTTGCGCCATTTGAGATGAGTGGATATTTTGGTAAAGATAGAATGGAGAGAGCAAATAGAGTAAGGGTACAGAAAACCCAGGATTGGTTTTTGCCTACTCTTAACTAAAGGGTCAACATTTTAGCGTCCCGTGGGGATCTCGATAGACCACACCAAGTAGGGAACAGGACACTCCTGAAAAAATCAACTACTTCCTAGATTCAAAGCTGTAGCCTTTGTGTTGGAATCCCATGATACAATAGTCACTACTCTATTTTGATCCATTAAATATGTCATCTCATTATGAACGTATACACGCATTTGGGCATGATGCGTGGAAATCTAAAAATATCCGTGCGTGTCCAATAGACGACGAAGTGTATCTTCTAAGAAGTACCGAGATAAAATTATATTCTTGAGAATTGTAATCTTCTTTTCATTGCAAGAAGTAAAGAATATTCCATAGAAATGCTTCGAGTTCTATTTCGGCATGCATGGGGAAATTGCAGTTTCAAATAAGAGATTACAATAATCTGAATGCATCGCCGGTGTACGAGAAATATTCTTTTCTAGATTTGTGAAGATTTTTCATCAGATGTTTATTAATGCTGTTTCATTGAATTCAAAGCATTTTATTTTTTAATTATTGCTTAACAATGGCAAATTTCCTTAAAAATTTCATATACAGTTATAAAAAATATGAACAAGGTTAAACTGATTACTTAAATTATTATTATAAAAGGCTTTGTCTTATAGAGCTTAAAATGATTTAGCAGCCCATGTATAACATTGAAAACAATATGCGCAGCATATAAACATATATACAATAAAATTCTGTCGAAGCGTGGAATATTGAATTAATCCATATTATATTTTATATTGTGTATGTATTAATATATAATACGGTTTTATTTATCATGCATTGAATATGATTTGCCTAAGAAAAATTACAGAGTAATCCTCATCAGCTAATTGATTTTTTATTTCAGTGCTAAAACAATAAAAATATATTAGCATAAAAGCCAATGGCTAATTATTTAGCATTTTTTACGAAATATTTTTTCCAAACAAGAATTTACATTGATTTTTCTTTCGAATTTTTGTTCATCGGATATTATAATATAGTATGCGATACTGATATACACAAGTATGGCTCATCAATGCTAACGGGAATATACGTTAAAAAAGTTAAATTCATTAATGAAACTATTTAGTGTACAATTAATTTTATTTTTAATAGATATTCATAAAACTTTCTAAAAATGTTAAAAGTTTTAAATATTAACTTTATGAGCGGAATACAAATCGCAACTCGTATTGAGGTGTAAGCAGGATTATGTAGAATTAATGAAATGCTTCCTTGATATCTTTTTCCAAAATTAGGCTACACAATCTGTCGAAATGTTACCTTCTTGTAGTTTGCTTAAAAGATTGACAGATATCTATACTGATAATATCACATCGCCAGACTCTATCAAAAATGCTTTAAAATTATCATTACCAAATGATCAATTACATTTCTAAAACATATGCACTACAATGCAGGAACGAAATCTATCAAATGTTCGATGACTCATACTTAATTCTAAAAGATGTTTCCTCTGCGTCGTTTCTGCTCAGTCAAAACGTTCGTTCCTGACTTAATCTCTCTGATCGTCTTGGATCCACAAACGAGGGTTTCTGAATCAGTATATGCAAAGCAAATGGAATTCCCGTTGGCGTCCTCTCAGCAAGGGACAGACGACCCCTGACGCCCCCAGGGAGTCGGCCCTCCCGACACCGCATTTGAATCGTCTCAGACGTGAGATAGAAAGGGGATGGGGATGGGATTAATGCGGAGCAGCAATGTTAGGGGTTCTGTTGTGTAAACCTGTTATTCTCATGTTCTCGTAGTGTGTAGTATGTTGACGTCCTGTTACAGTTTACTGAACACGAAATATTTTCTTTTTAATATTTTCTTATCTTTTTTTTCATGACTGTATCCATATTTTTATTAGATTTTCTTTGATGAACAATAGACGTGATGAGTTTATGAGTAATATTATGAGGACTTAGTTATTAGTTTGAGTTACTTAAGGGTTGGAGAACTGTTTCGTCATTGCATAGAAATACGTATCTGTATCACTTAGGAGAATATTCATAGGAATTGGAAAATATTGTACCATATCAATACGTGAAGCAGATTTAATCAAATTATTGTATTTAAAGATTAGATGAAGTAATTCACTTTTTAATGGACTAATTTCGTTGATAATACTTAAGACATTTCCATTCTATCACTAATTTTTTTTTTGAAATTAACACAATCAATATAGAAGTGGGAAAGGCGAAATAAACTGGCGAATGACGGCTCTACAAAGTGAAAAAACTCAATGGTTTCCTAAATGTACAATTTATCAACTCTTAGTAAACAATTATGTTGTTTATTTTTCTTGTTTCTGTTTGCATAACCTGGTAAGTCAGTGTAGAATCAGCATTAGAACAATAATGTGGATAATTAAGAGTAAGTAAATGACACATCCGGAGTTGGTTTAAATTTAAGAGTTTCAAAGTAGTTTTATTTTAGTTGAAATTTGAGCAAAGAAAATTTTACTTTTTTTTACCATTACAAATAATGTTTACAAGGAAAATTTGTCAAAGATAACTGAATGTTAGTTGCCCGTGTACATATAGACGAAACGGGTAAAATAAGGTCTAATTTTATGGGTAATTGGGGTAACAAGTGCGTAAAAAGAATTTCAGAAGTCTTTCCTCTACTCTTTCATCTTGTGAGAATTCTTGGGCTGCAATTTTGTAGTACACCATGACTTATAAAGCTACATATTTTATATTTTTATATGGTTGCGTTAAATTATTTAGCTAAATGAGCTCTTATTATAAAGCTAAAGGTTTTATATTAAGTTTTCATTTCTTTAATGACGTGAACTGTGTTTGTTCAGAAGTAAAAATGTGTCAAATTATCAAAAGATTGGCGCAAAAAATTTTAATTTAGAGATACAAAAAGTGAAATAGTAAATTTTTTATCCTGTATATAATTTTATGCAGTATCACTCGTTCATCATCCATTACCTTTACGCCACGAAAGTCTGATTTCACTTACTTGTTTCCTCTGTGAAAGAACGCCAGGTCTGTAACATCGTGGATGTGCAAACTCCGAAAGAATACGACGGAAGAAAACAGAAGAGAACGTTGATAGCTGGCAGGCACTCCGAAAAAATCTCAAATGAAAAACATTCAAATTAAAATTCTCCAAATAGGTCATTTTGTGATACAACCGTCGAGGTATTAATATTTCAAGCTTATTTTTCATGTTATTTCAGCCAAAGGAATTATCAAATAAAGCGTAGCTAAAGGATTATCAAATACAGCGTAGAAAAATAAAAAGACGCTCGTTGTTATGCACCACATCATATCATCCTAGTTTTAAAGCTAAAGCGTGGCTAACAATGAATAGTTTTTCGACAAGATTACAAACAGGGCAACAAAATCCCGCAAATGCCAGAAAGCGATAAAAAAAAGTGTAGATTACAGTCAAGGTACTGACCGAGACAATGTAAAAAGATACTCGGAAAATATTTTAAAATACTTTTGTTATCAATAAGTTATATATACTGGTCTACTGGGTTTATTGGCAACATTATCTTCACCATAGACCCGCTTTTTACTGTGTGATAATATGTTCTTGCTGTCGATATTATCATCACCTCCAACTGAGTTCTTTCTACGTATTAAGTTAGTGAAGACATTAGTTCTCAAAAACAGTTATAGCCAATAGCTAGAATGTTTTTGTATTAAAGTATGTATTCGCTTTTTCACTAAAATAAAAATTAATTTTATCAGGAAAGTTTTCTGAAGTAAATCTTAATGTAGAAGAAGTGAAATGTAATTTTTAGCCAAATAGTTTGGAATATATCTACCATATAATGCCTGAAACGGTGAACCACATTTATATTTAGCATGAAAAGTGATAAAATATTGTAAAGACACGACCTAATTAAATTTTTTTAAACTAATTTATTCATATTAATTGTATTTAACAAATGAAAATTTATTTGTAAATGGACGTGCTCATTATCAATCACCTAATTAAATTTTTTTAAACTAATTTATTCATATTAATTGTATTTAACAAATGAAAATTTATTTGTAAATGGACGTGCTCATTATCAATCACTGGTGCAATCTTCTTTGTTCCAAGGTTGGGCATTATGTAGATAAAAAGGGTAGCCGTGTTTAATGGCAATTATTGTATTAGCCTGGAGTCTCGTCCAAGTCTTTGCTTAACTGTATTACACATTCTAGAGGGCCTTCAGTTTCCCATAGAGATCGGCGGCGAGATTAATTTTCTACTTGTTGAATAAAACGTTCAGGATTCATGGTTTTGTGCTATAGAAACTTCCTGAATGAACTTATATTTTTGTAGATAAAAGTAGTCATCGCTTCCAGCAATTTACCCATAACACGTTAGAATTGTCGGCTGTTACATTCGGTAAACATCGTTTCAATTTGACGCTCCTCGCACAAATGTAATTCAAGTTTGCGCCTGTAATGTATGTGGCGTTACGGTAGACGTATGTCATGTGGGTCACATACACATTATTATATTAGGCGCAGTTATTCCTTGATAGGCTGAAAAAATAATAATTTGGAGAAATGTTTTCAACGGAACGAAATTGAAAATTGAATTTCAATACGGTTCTCATCTTCTGATGATTCGCAAAAATGAAAATTTGCATATTGA
Organism: Hetaerina americana; assembly: GCF_022747635.1. NCBI lineage: Eukaryota > Metazoa > Arthropoda > Insecta > Odonata > Calopterygidae > Hetaerina > Hetaerina americana. The sequence goes on along the minus strand of NW_027287073.1, from coordinate 978,700 downwards.
CTAAGTTAATTTGGTTCCATTCAATTTCCCTTTGAGATGTTTTTATCTTTTAATTTACCAAGTTATGCAAGCTTATTTCGTATTAAAATACATCCATACCTCCTCCTGATATATTAATAATATGTTAGGATGCGTAACATATTAGGAGTCGTCAAGCACAATCAGGGTGCAGAAGGTACAGGGTAGAGTAAATATATTTTTTGTATTTTCCAAAATTTTCCGGGGTCTACACAAGAAATGTTACGTTCTTTCATTAATTTATTATCGGTCTGGATTATAAGTACATACTTTTATTTTCATATTTCATGGTGTTAAGAATAATTTGGTGTTATCATATCAATACTGCTGTGCCAATTTCTATTTGATAATTGAAAAAAATTATTTTATCAAATTATTATTGAGCAGTTTTATTATTTCCTGCAAATTTAAAGCCTACCATACATTAAGAAATGTATTGGTCAACAGAAATACAGTTTAGAAATTTACAAATATCTTAATTTAAATTTACTTCCTTGTGTAAAATGTTACGAAGATCGTTTTATAAAAGTGGATACGTAAAAAGTTAAAAGAGAATCCGTCACATATGTAATGTTGAATAAACAGAAACCTACGGCGAATTTCCACCTTCAGCTAATTTATCTTACACGGATACCGGGATTTGTTTGACATTCAAAACCATTTGTTTGAAGACATTTATATGCATTCCCAGTTCCAGTACACTCCCATTCGGATGTTGCTTTAAGGCAAACGATCTTGTTTGCCTGTGGTAATGTAAACCTCCGCATAATATGGACGAAATATTGGGAGGTGGAGCGGAAGCATGGGAATAAGTCGATAAGATCCGATGAGTTTCAATAAATACTTTGAATAAATATCATTTGTCTTTGTAGGAGCAAGATTTAATCAATAAATTTTTTATTAAAATAGTTTTATCATTTTTAGACAAACAGTGTCCTGATATTATTATACGGGTACGCTTTGACACGAATTTATCCACTAACTGTGGTATACAAAATAAATTTAAAATGCAGATTTCATTAGTTAAATTTTAAGCTTAATATGTCATTTTTATTCGCGTTCCATTGTAACATATGGGTCATCCAACCTGATTCCACACTTCAAAAATACTCTTAAGCCGAATTAAGCGGGAGGATAAATTATTTCATGGCACACAATGGCTAAGGGATTACAGAAAGTGCAGGATTATTAACAGTCGACAATTTCACAGAAAAAATCAACGATAAATGTCCTGCTTTCTTAAATTTATGCATTAAAATCGTTGAACACATTTTAAAATTAAAATTATGGATACATCATACATCATCATTTGTTGCACAACTTGAATTATTTTAGTTACTCTATCGGTTAAGGTAAGACAGGTAATACAACGGCACAACGTAGCGCTCCTTAAAAAACACTACCAGAAATCTGCCTCTACAATAAGCCCATTTTCAAATTTTATGTTTCTATCCTCCCTTCATTTTGTCCAATATGCTTATCCTATTCTAACACCACTTTCGTTTGTTCAACTTATTCCCCTCAATCATAGTCTTCAAAATCTCACCGCCGTTTCACAATCCCCCCTTTTCACATTCTTATTTTCGTTCCTTCCTCGATTGCCTAACATTCTCCCCCTTTGTTACAATCATCAATGTTCTATTGTCAATCAATATGCTTTGCATCCGTTTTTCCTGTCTCCTTTTGATTTCTCCTAACAATCCTCTTTCCTCCCTCACCATACGGTACCTCCTCGTTTGTTTTTCTATCAGCCCATTTCACGTTTTCCATCATCCTCTGCGCTCACATTTCAAGAGCCTCTAATCTACGGCTATATACGTACTCTTACTTAAATGACCACGTTTAAGCACTGTAGAAAAGCACACCCTATATCAAAGCTTAGGTTAGCCTTTTCTTGGCATCCTTACTCATTTTTATATACTCTTTGAAATGAGTCCCTGCGAAATGAGTGCGTGCGTGCGTGCGTGTGCGTGTGCGTGTGGGTGTGTGTGTGGGTGTGTGTGTGTGTGGGTGTGTGTGTACGTGTGTATATATTTATTAATATATATATATATATATGATATTTATGAATAAATCAATAATTTTTGAACAAAATAAACAAGTCGCAAGGTTTTTGAACAGACCTTGGATGTGTATATATATATATATATATATATATATATATATGTATATATATATATATATATATATATATATATATATATATATATATATATATATATATATGTATATAGAAATATATATTTATATGCACACGCACACATGCATGGAGAAGGTAGGCGAGATATTCAGCCACGCCCACCTCTGGCCAACCTTTGGAGGGGTTGTCGGGCGTATGAGATAATGTGGGTGAGGGGAGGTTAGTGTGATGTGTCGAGAGGAATAATGGAGGAGAGGGGGCGGGTAGAAGTGCATGAAGCCTCAGGGGGTGTCTGACATTGGGGATGGATGTGTTTGGTTTCTTTCGGGGAGGATTCGGAAAAGGGGGAGTTAAAAGGGATCGCCGACAAAGCGCCCTTTAAGCCCGGGCACCCACTCAGGGGTGCCGATATACGGAATCGCCTCGATCCGTATGCCGCGGCACGCGTCAACTAGAGAAGGGAGCGTGGCGGTATAATGGGCCACACATCGCACCCGGCCCCATCCAATCCACCCACCCTTTTCCTCCCACCCCTTGGGGGACACGTTCCCCTCCACCACTCGCCCCGCCTAGTTCTGGGAAACGCCTCGCTTCTGCGATGGACGGTCCCCTCCTGCCTCTTAGGCCCTCTTGCCTCCCATCCCTGTGTCGATGGATTCGAGGGGACTCGCGACACACCCCTCTGATATCAATCCCTTACTGAGAATAACGCCGGGAACTCCGGCAGCTTCATTATAGCCCTCACCCTCGCCCCCCTTCCCGGCCGCCCATCTCCCCTCTCGGTCATCCTCCGTGTGGTTGTGGGGGAGGGGATATAACTGGAGGTGCAGGTGTATTCTAATCAAACACCAAAACAGCAAACGGGAGGAACTCAATCACGTTATATTCCTCACCAAAGAGAGAAGCATGCATCAATACAGTGCTTCTTTGGGTAAAAATCTTTGTGCCTGTCCTTAGGGACTAATCCTTAAATATATAATTATTTCATAATGTGGTGAAAACTCGAAATAAGTGTCCATGCTTGCCCATTTTTAAGAAGAATGATATTAATTACATGGGTTTCCAGCGTTGCCTCCTTTCCTCTTAAGGATTTAGCTGATGGTACCATTGGTGTACTAGGAATAGTGTCGTGTGAACTCCCGATAAGAAAAGTATGAACGTGGACGAGCTGCTGATTATTTTTTACACCACTGTGAACACTATGGATATTATTTGAAAGAGTATATGATTCTTGGGACACAACAACTTCAAAGTAATTTCGAATGTTGAAGTGATAGGGTCATATGTATTACAATTATGGGTAATTGTTCACGTTTCTCAGCAAAATGCTCTCAAAATACAAAAATACCAGTGCCAAAGAAGGCTTTTGATGAATTTTTGAGGATTTATCACTATCGCAAGTGTTACAAATTTTATTATAACTGAAAATTAGAATTTCTGTAAAGAATTATATGTTAAATAGTTATTTTTTAAGATTTTGTGCTGCTTATATTGGATGCTGAACATTGTTTTGCATTATATGTGAAGAAAATCTCTAAGGTGAGAGTGTTCAGTCCCGTCACTTATTGAAAAAATCTTGAACTAAGCAAAATTTGGAGGGAAAAAATTATAATTTTGAAAAAAGGGACACAATAACTTGAGTTTGAGGGGAGGTGAGAAGGGATAGATGGCTTTAAAAGGACGATAGAAAATAATACTGAAATTGCTTGGTGGATATTCTAGTTAAGTGGCGATCTTACGAACTCTTTGGAGAATAATCTTAGGTGAAAGTTCCAGAGGATGGAGTGTATGAGGAAGACAAAATCTTAATCTTTATGGTTCCCAGCTTACAATTGTAGTTAAGTCATGGCACAGAATGGAATGTAGGAAAGGTAATTACATGGGTCTTCGGAGCTTTAATGAGCCTAAAATGTAGCTAAAAGACATGCAAATTTTAAACTTCCACTGCAATTATAGAATTAGATATAATTTTTAGACACATCTATCAATAATGTAGCTTCACATGATTAGAATTATCGAATAAAATGGCAAATTCTATTTTTTTAACTTACTTTTTGCACATTAAAATTTATATGGTGATTCAAACACGCATATCGATATCAACATAGCTCGCAAAGAACCAAGACTAACGAAAATCTCGACCACGCGTCTCCAGCGGAATAAAAAAATTTTAGATCGAGGCGTTTTAATTATTTGTTTTATTTCAGATCAGATTCCGTCCATCTTAATTGCTTACTCCCGCTCAAGATTTGTGAGTGAGGAACATTTTCTAAAGAGTTGGTTAACTCACCTTTCCATTTAGCTAGCAGTTCGACCGAGCGATATTAGTATTATTTCCTCTCGTCTGTCTATAGTCCCCTTCCTTGCCACCCGTTCTCCAACCCTGGTTACAGCGTCCTTTCTCTCACGCAATACCATAATGAGACCGATTATCCCTAGTATTTAACGTAGTCATCCTTTGTCCAATATGTGGAGCGGCTAAGCATTACTGTCATCTTTTCCTTTCGCTGGACATACTTTTTTCTTTCAAACCTTTGACTTTTTCTAATTTGTCGTTCATTAGGACAATTAAAGACATTTTGATTGTTGCTAAATGAGTTCTATTATATGTCAATTTGTTTCAATGAAATTATAAAGTCAAATGTTCATGGAAAATTTTCCAGAGTGAATGAAAATTTAGTTCACAGACTTTAAAAAATAATTGGGAAAATAAAAATGTACATCAATGGCTGAGATATTTTTGCTCATCAAAGAAACTTTTTGATAGCTTCGAAGGTGTTTTTTTTCTTTTGAACCCAGACAATTTGCCTTTACCTCCAAGATTGAGAGAGAGCTACGACGTCCTGGGTTAATTGGATTATGTTATGCTTGAATGAAACGCTTGTTGAACCATGTTAAGGTGATCTCCGCGGGAATCTCTTGTATATATGATCAAAGAGAGTAATTACACCTCTTTGTAGTAGTCGATTCGAGGTAATGAATGTTTTTTCAGAGTCGTTGTCTATTGAAGTCGTTTTCCACGTTTTTTTCTAAATTTGTTCCTTTTGGTATGGTTATTTGACAGGTAAAAGTTGCCTCTAATTTTAACTCCATTTCTGTTTATCTTACACGTTTAACAACCTCCACCATTTTATTTTTACATCTTTCAAGAACTAACTAATTACTAATATTAAAATGACAGTACACCCACGTTCTTTATCTTGCCACAGAAACGATTAAATATTTTCTCTTATTCAGGAGTTTGTTTACAAGGACAATACAAAAACTAATATTTATTCTGCTTGTATATTTTAGATACTATTTTTTAATATGTATTTCCTAGTACCCTGCAAGCCACCGATACGATGTGTGGCAGGTGGTGATTACACGCCAGAAAAATTTTGATGTAAAACGATCTATCGCCGTCGAAAGTTTTCTGATGCCTCACGTTTCGTGGAAAAAATGACATTTTAAATCAATTTGTTCTACACTTAATCTATCTAATTTTACTATTATGATCTTTCCTTTCGTAGTATGATGAGGGTAATAATACATTTCCAACATCACTCCCAAAGAGACCTTCCAATTAATGCAGGAGATTTAAACCCGTAATTTGACCTTCGCTCCGTGAGTTATCCCCAGCCTAGTTCCTCGAATATTTTGGACATGGTACTAAGTTTATCATAACAACGTTTTACAAATCTAACTCCGCTACATTACACGCGTCCAATCCAGCAATCAATCAAACTTTATGAAAATCCCATATACTACTGAGGATCCCATGTACTAGCAGCATATTGTAAATTAGGCCTAACCAGCGAAAGATAACATACCTCTTTTACCTTGTCATCAACACTATTCTAATAAATCCTAATTTTTTGTTAGCTTGTCCACATATTTCCCGTATGTATTTCAACTAGGAGAGATCGTGAATGAGGGTAACGCCTAGGTATTTCATTGAGTCTACACATTCCATTCCGGTGTTCTCGATGCAGTAAGCGTTCGGGAGGGAATAGTTCTTTCTCCAAATATTCATCAATATGCATTTTTTTAAGTTTAATCCTAATTGCTTAGGGTCTCACCATCGTATGTTTTAGGTCATCTGATAAAGCTGCTGCGTCCTAAGGATTACGTAATTCGCGGTAAACCACTACATCGTCAGCAAATATACGTATCTTACTAGTGACTACGGTGTCAACGTTGTTGGCGTGAATTATGAATAAAAGAGGTTCAAAAACAGTTTCCTGGAGAACACCTGAAGTAACTTCTACTACATGTAAACTAAGTATGACTACTATTCAAACCGGACCCGACTATGAAAAACGTATTCAAGCCAACCCAGGATATTTTGATATGTGGTATGCTTCTCGCTTTGTGAGTAGTTTACTATGAAGTACGTACTACTATCATTCTTATTATTAGGAAGTACTATAACATGAAAAGAAGTTTTTAACTTCCCATTGAACTTCCCTTTCTCCCTGATTATCATATTGATTTGATCATTTAAATTTGATCCGCTCTCTATAAAAGACCAAACCAGCATTTTTGTACATCATTCCTTCATGACCCGATCATTCCTCATAATTTCTTTCCAATGTGTATCGCAAACACTTCTGAAAAAACCAACAGCCGCCGCATTCAGGCGATATTAATCCTTTTCGCGGCATATTCTCCCAGGTCGTCCAGAAAATGGAGATTAGTTACTTGCTGCCTTGGGCATACGATATTTTGTTTATTCAATCTAATTCTGTGAAAAACCTTCTCTCAGCATTCTAGATCCCTTTCATCTGCATTGATTTTGAACGTATACTCAAATTATCCCTATATCCCTGTAAGAATTTATAATAACTGCAAAATGGCTCCCCCATTCCATTATTTCGTCATTTATTCTTAAAACGCAATACTGTGTAATATCTTGAACAAACACTACTTATTTCCATTTAAACACGTCTACCCTCATGGTTATTTGCTCTTTGAGCGCGGTTAAATCCATTCCACTCCATGGCTTGCGGCTTCTCAGCCAGATGTATTGCTTTGTAGGTGTTGAGCAGACCTTGTAGATTTTCCTCTCCAGTAAATTTACTTACCGTCACCACACAACATTATACCAGAAGTTCATTCACAAAATATCGAACAGGCAAGGTAAATAAGTATGCGTATGGTTTCACACTACTCCATATCACATTTACCACAGCACATTCTGTCATAATATGAAAACTCCCTCTATTAAGATACAATAACTGCTCATTCATTCAATATTATTTCAAAACCTACCACGATCTTCATACATTAACGCTATATAAAGGCTTCTGCAATATAAAAACTCCACATTTATATTGCCTTACGTGCTTAAATTGTTTCTCAAGTACTGTCCGAAGAACAATCAAATGATTCATTAATCCTCCACCAATCTTAAAAATCATGCTGAAATGTTACATTTCATCCAATGCTTATCTTTGGTATTCCTTCAATCAAAGATTTACCGTATACTTTACTTGGCACACATGAAATAACTAGCTGTTTTATATTTTATTCTATATTAATCAATATCTTACTCTTCATACAAGTGTTCATGGAATAATATGTTTATCTATGAAATAAGATCCGCGAAATCATTTTTTTAAATGTAGCGTCGGAAATTTGTAAACTTTCTCACGTACATTATTGGTATTGGTCTACCAAACTCTCATTAATTTATCGATCTTAGAACAAGATAAGTACATAGGAGCTGGATTAATCTCTTTTCGCGCTGTCACTTTAACACATCAGCTAACAAATATTAATGTTTTTTAATCAAGACCCAAGTACATACGATACGTTCATACTTCTTCTAAAGTTTCTAAGAAGTCTGAATTTATTTTTTATTGATAACTTAGTATTTTTTTTTAATTTACTGAAAATTTGATCTGATAATAAATAGCAGAGTACGGATGTGGAGTTGACGTGTTTGTCTGTAGTCGACTTACTTGAATTAACTTTATTTTTTGGTTATTTTGATAAAAATATTTCCGAAGTAGTGTGCAAAGCCAATGTGGGAGTGGGGTTTTCTGGTGGCGGAATAACAATAAAGTAACTCGTTTGCATCGAGAGCTCCGTACGAAAATGTAAATACGAGGATTTTTGAACATTTTAACTGAGCAAGAAACGATTTATAAGTATTCTGTAAAATAAAAAAGCGTCTATTAAAATTAATTTAAATCTGAAATAATTAAGGCATATTATTTGATCAATGAACACCATAAGAATATTATTTTTGCTCATTCAATTTTCAATCATAAGACACTAAATTTGTAACATTGCACCCACTTTTATGGTTTGTAGATAGTATGCACTCTACGCTATTAAAAGGCAGTTACGAAGAAAGAATCTGAAAAACAAAATCTCCGTACGTTCATCCCCAAATCAAGACACCCAACACACAATCTATGTGCCAATAAATTTCCGGTAATGCGTTAATTAAAATATATTTTGAAGATTTATACCCCATTATGCCAAATACTGAAGGAACCTAATCATTATTCCGTCCATGCTCCTCTCTATCCTTCAAGTGGCTCTTTAACGTCAATGTCTTTAAATCCACCAATTATGTTATATAAGCTCACATGACACCTCCCTCTATAGACCATCACCCTGCAGCCGTCGCAGCTTTAAGACGTCCCCGCATCCGCTCCCCACCATCCACCCATCCAATTCCGTTCCTCATAATACCATCTACCCCGTCATATGATACACAGATCCCGCATTGACAATATTCACAATTAACTTTAACATTAATTAAATTATCTTTGAAATGATAAATGCATTAGATAATTTTATGAACGGATACAAAGATAGTGATAAAATAAACGTGGATTATTGGGAATATGTTGGAATACTATGTAACAATATATGTTTTCTTGTTAAAGGATTCAAAATGATTCATATTTTGGTATGCTCATGAAGAAATGCAATATACTATGAAATTCAGGAGAGGAATATCTAAAGTTCATGTAATTATGCAAATGTTTTTTTTAATTATAATTATAATGACACTATTTCAAGGAATAGTCTCCGTAGGTAAAGGTAGTGGACTGCAATTCTGCGTGATTTATCGTTGCAGGAATTATATTTAATCTTACAGAGTAGTTAGGCAGCTTGATAGGTTCAAGAATTTCAACAATAATAACTAATTTTATCGTAAACATTGATAAAATTCCAAATATTTTAAAACCAGATATAAATCAAATTATGAGGGTTAAACAATTCAAATATTTGGAGAATTTATACAAAAGTCAGTTTATAAATCTAATATAGGAAAGTATTTATAAACTGCAAGAGAGCGTATGACTTAAATCAGGATATTTACAACAAAGAGTGCGTATTTAAGATTGCGAAAATCAGAAATTGCAATAGAGTAGGCAAACCTATAGGTAAATACCTTCATGCTTGCGAATGCCTAGCATTGAACTGTAATACGAGTACAGTATTTGCTATGCAATAACAAAACAAACTTTCAAATGCCAACTACATATATTCGAAGATTCGTCATAATGACGAAAAGTTTAGAGTGTATTTCTTTCGATTTCCTCTAAAACTGTAAATACTGTCGATGACTTCAAACACAAAGGAGTCGTTTAACGGTCGAATTATGCAAGCTAGATACACTATAAAAACAAAATTCAGGAAAAAAGTGGGCTCACTAAAAACTACAAGTTTAATGAAGTGGAGAATTAATGATAAAATGTGAAAAAAACCTAGAAAATATTGAGGCAAAAAATTATATAAAAAATACATGATAATGTTGGATAGAATGGATAAAAATAAAATACCGAAACGGATATTCAAATATATCTGGGGAAAAAAGACAACAGTAACAAGTTAAATCTAATAAGTAAATAAAGAATTGGAAAGCAATAGCATAAAGCATGGAAAGTCGACGGAAAGAAAGACTTTTGGGGATATATTGGGTAAAATTGGAAGGATTCAAAGAAAGAAGAGAGAGAAAAGCAGGCCAAAAGTGGTCCGAAATAATAATTATATATATATATATATATATATATATATATATATATATATATATATATATATATATATATATATATATATATATATATATATATATAAAATATCTTCGAAATGGAACGCTCATCGGCGACACACAAATATATAAAAACACAGATGTAGATTTTTAGAATATAGAGACACAAAGAAAGGACACTCACAATTTGTTATTTTACGTTTCGACAGCACGGCTGTCGTCTTCAGAATGGCGTTCTCGGGGAAGAGCGGAGAGGATGTGCGGGGGAGAGGTGGGGGAAGGAGAGGTAAAGGGACCAATAGGAAATGAACAAGGGGGTGGGGGGGATATGTAGGCAGCCAATTGATGCATTCAGTGGGCTTGGTTCAGCCCGGGCGGTTTGAATGATTGGGCCACCCAGATATGCGCCATCTCGCGGGTTCTCACCTCTATTATACTCGCAGATTTGGGAAGGATTTCAATCGCCGAAACAGAGAAGCAGTCGTCAAAAGATTGGTTGTGGGAAGCGGTGTGAGTAGGGATGGGATAATTAAGAAAGGTGGGAGATTTGGTGGAATATCGGTGGTTATTCATGCGGAGGGAAAGTGCGGTCGTGCATTCGCCCACGTAGAAGGCAGGGCAGAAGTTACATAATAGTTATATAATATTTTTTGAGGTACAGGTGGCGAGTGGTTGGGAGTTGGTACTGAGTGAGGGGGAGGGTCTTAAAAGATGACAGCATTTGCAGCGTGGGCGGTTGCATGGTGCGGATAGGGGCGGGGGAGAGACGGGGGTGCTTGAAGTTGGATTTGTGGACTTAAAGATGTCTCGCAGGTTCGACGGGCGTTTAAATGAAACAGAGGGACAGTGTGGGAATAAAAGTGATGTGGACTGAGTGTTATTGATAATTGGGAAGAGGTCACGGATTAGATGTTTAATTTTGTGTGTTCCGGGGAAGAAAGTGGTGATAAGATTAGGGCATTTTGGGCGGTTTGGTTTTGGGAGGGGAGTGTATTGTGTTGACGGTTTGAGGATTTTACTGTTTAGCAGTTTTTCAGGGTACCCACATTTTCTGAGGGATTCATGCAGCTGGTCCAAGTATTTCTGTTGGGAGGGGGTGTTGTTGCAGAGACGGAAGCCACGGATAGAGAGTGAGAATGGGATGGAGCGCTTTGTGTGAGGAGGATGGCAGCTGTCGAAATGAAGATATTGTTGCTTATTGGTTGGTTTAATGTGGACTGAAGTGTGAAACGTATTGTTTTGGAGGTGAATATCGATATCTAGGAAGGTAATATTCGAGTCGGATATAGAAGAAGTGAATGATACTGAGGAGGAGGAGTTGAGAGAGGAAATGAAAGAGGATAAAGTTTCGCGTCCGTGGGACCAAAGGAGGAAAATATCATCGATATAGCGGGCCCAGAAAAGTGGTTTTAGGGTTTGTTGTTGCAGAAAGTCGTGTTCTAGTTTACCCATAAAAAGATTGGCGTATGCAGGAGCCATACGCGTGCCCATTGCAGTGCCTTTTATTTGTAAATATATTTTGTCATTGAATTGAAAAGCATTTTTGGTAAGAACGATTTGGCTTAATTCGAGGAGGAAATCTGTGGATGGGGTGTGTGGTGTGGATCGTTGGGAGAGGTAATGTTTCAGGGCTTCTAAGCCTTCTTTGTGGGGAATGGAGGTGTACAGAGATGTGACGTCTATCGTGGCCATGAGAATGGTTGTGTTGTGCGGAATTGGGATTGAGTGTAGACGTTCCAGAAAGTGGTGCGAGTCTTTAATGTAAGAAGGGAGTGAAGTGGCTATCGGTTGAAGGTGGTGGTCTATTAATGCGGAGATTCGTTCTGTGGGTGAGTTGATGCTGGAGACAATAGGGCGTCCGGGGTTATTGGTTTTGTGTATTTTGGGTAGCAAATAGAAATGGGGAGTCTTAGGATTAGGTGGTGAAAGAATGGATATGTCTCACACACACACACACACACACACACACATTCAAACACGTAATCCCGTTAAACGGCGAACAAATACTCATTTATATAGAAACAGATATAAGGACAAAGGACAGGAACACACATAAAGGACGAACACAGGAGAGATGGGGAAGGCGGAATCAAGCAGATCACCAATGCAAAAATATTTCCTAGACCAAGATTTGAACTCCGGATCTTGGTTGGCACTTGGTTGCATAAAGCATCGCAGATCTCAGTGTAAATTACATTTCCTGGATAGCTCAAGTGGTTAACAGCCTCCGCTCGGCAAGTGGAAAGATCCAGAGTTCAAATCACGGCCTAGGAGATATTTTTGCATTCGTGATCTGCTTGATTCCGCCTTCCCCACCTCTCCTGTGTTCGTCCTTTATGTGTGTTCCTATCCCTTTTCCTTATATCTGTTTCTTTTTAAATGAGTATATATATATATATATATATATATATATATATATATATATATATATATATATATATATATATATATACACACACACACACACACACACACACAAAGCGAAAGAATATTGGCGGAGAAGAAAACAACAAGGGAGAAAAAATTGAAATTGGCACGTTATCCATGGGGATGCCGGGGATTGATGACTTTATTTTGTTGGTGTGAAGTCTCCGACCAGCGACGCCGCGTGTTTGCTTTCGACCGTTATTGCCAAGCATGTGAGAGTGGCCCTCCGCAGAAAGAACAACAGCTTCACGGGAGGACGAGGAAGACTGCTGCTACGCTTGCCCACCCCCCCCCCCCCATTCCCCCGCTCTCACGCTTGTAGGTCAATGTGACCCTTTTTGGGGTGAATGCGATTCAAAGAGTGGCTTGAAGCCGAGACCCATCCAGAGGTTCAGAAACACCGATCTGACCGTGGATTCCCTAATATTTTATTTTGATGCCGTATTTATTGTCTCTATAGTTTATTCTATTTTGTTATATGTTTTCTTTTGCCTAAATAAAATACTGTGGGATAACAAAGTTAGAGTTTTTCAATATAAATCGAATGGATTCCAGAAATTCACCAAAGCAACTAACGAGTAGTGAAGTTTTCGGAAATTACTAGCATTAAAATCGTATGACGTTATTGGAGGTTCTCAACGGACCCAGGATACACACACACACACACATTTACTCCCTGACTGACGTGACACAAAATACCCATAAACCTAATCCTAAATATTAGGACGATACGTAATTTATCTATGCATAATTTCTGCCACCCTTACCGGCCCGACATGCATATCCTCTTTTCATCCAACCACCTCGTGTTCCCATCATTCTTCCCCTCTATTATTGTTTTTAGGATCAAGTTACCTTTAAAATCACCTACATTCACCTGTCCTACTTGTTTTCGGCTATCTCCAAAAATCCTTCTGTTTCTAAGAATTTGCTCATTTGTATTGATTTCTTTCGATGCCATTTTATTCATTTTGTGTATACCCACATCATAAAAACTTCCAATCTACATTTCTTTTCCTCAAAAACTAAGTATCTGAATTTTTCTTTACATCTTCAATTAACTTTCTAGTCATAGTCATCCACTATTTTCTTTTGGTGAATGTATAATTGCCTAAATCAATTCTTTTTTAACTTACTTGCTACTTTGCTCATTTTTTTCTAAAAAAAACCTCCCAGGTATGTGATTTTGCCCTCGTATCCTATATATAGAGAAAATACGGTCATTAAAACATTTCAAATAAAAATTACCTATGTTTAATAAGGAATTATCATTTAATCGATGTAAGTTATGTGACACTTTGAATCAAGAATGATAAGGGATCCAATTAAGTTATAACGTCCCATTAGCATCCATTCAGTTACAGCAGGCAATTTTACGTAGATTGAATAATGTCACTTCGAAGGATCCCTGCGCTGCCGTTAGGTTTCAGTTGAGTTAAATATTTTTCAGCATAATTACCTCTTGATGTGAAATTGACATAAATTTCCCCCATTGCAGTTCTTGACAATTCCACTGATATTAATGTTATTTCCCTTATTCCCTTACTTTCCTCTCTCTCACTGCGGCAGACTCAGTTTAATCATTCCCTTCCTTGTACAAAGGCTTTCCTTAATCCACATAATTAGTACGCCAATCTTTAAGCCCTCCTCTTGCGATTCCTCCATCTCCAAAATTTCCCTCTCGGATGAGACCCAAAGTCTTATTCTGAACTCCCTCCCTCATTGCTGCCGAAATTTATTCTCAACCGGATCCCCAGAATCCCTACTCTTACACCTTTCTCTCCGATTCCTTCGCTTCACACGCGATCCCTCATCCTAGGACACTGATTCTACAAAACACCAAATTTATTTATTTTTATCTTTACTTTGATTTTTAGTTTTTCAATAGATTTTTCACATTTTAGCTGGAAGTTTTCCTGCGCCTGCGAAATACCCGCCTACTTCGGCTGGTATTTCTTTGTTTGAAGGGATCTCCATCCAACGAGGGAAATGTTGAGCTTGGCTATGAGATGGAAATGTGTTGAGCCAAACTAGACGAATAAGGCGCGTGTGGCAACAATTCATATCTTAGTTCACATATTTTTGTCACGGCAATGAAATTTGTGTGTAGGCGTGCATTGTCTTAGTGAAAGATGTCGTCCTCCCTTACCAAACCTGGCCTTTTATCGTGTGTCTTTTGCTGTCATTGGTCCAGAAGGTTAGTGTAGAATTATCTAGTAATTGTTTGACCAGTGGGAAGATAATCTATAAGCAGAATACCTTTCGCATCCCAGAAAACTGAAGCCATCAACTTTCCGGCCGACCGCATTGCCTTTGCTTTCTTTGGTGTAGTTGAATCAACTTGTTTCCACTGCTTTGAACTGCTTTTTTGTCTCTAGGTATAGTAGTCAACCCAAGTCCATCTGTAGTCGCAAACCGGCGCAGGATATCTTGTTGGTTGCTCTTAAAATGGTCAAAAATTGTTCGTAAGTTTTCATTCTGATGCGTTTGTGATTCTGCGTCATGAGTCGCGGCACCCATTTAATAGATAATTTTCTCATTCCACTGTTACAATTTGACATGCCCGTTCATATAACCTTCCTAGAGCTTCAGCAATTTCTCGCACTTTCAGTTGGCGATTCTCCATGACCGTTTTATGCACTTATGAAATAATATTGGGGGTTATGGCACATTTTGGTCGACCACTACGCGGACGTTCATCTAAGCATTCCCGATTAAACTTAAACTCGCTGGTCCACTGGGCAAGAGTTGAATATGAAGGAGCAGACTCTCCCCAGAGTGCACTGAAAGTATGCATGAATTTTCTTTGTTTTCATAGCTTTCTTTACGAAGTATTGAATAACTGCTCGAATCTCAATGTCTTCCATCGTCAGTAATCACTAAACGAGAACAAAAATAGGGAGGTGTCCGCACCACAGATATATATATAATACTTTTCTATAGGCGTTGTATCCCGCACTATAAAATGCCAGTTTTGTACAGCCTGTGCTGGAAGTAATCTGTCAGGGTGTCGAATATAATTTACTAGCATTTATTCAAAAGGGTTTGAAAGGAGTTCAACGATGGAATGCTTCCACTTTATTGTTATTAATCAATAAGTGTAGATTAATAATTTTTTATTCTGCTTATATTTTTTACAAAGATACAATTGTATTTTAGAGTATTCACTTCGGTGTTTTGCATGCGAAAGGGTATTTGAACTGCATAAAATTTGCACAAGCGAAAACAAATCCTATCGATCACTTCAAGAAATAGCGTCTTCCCTTCCAACGCTCCGTTTCATCTCATACTTTTTCCCTTGCTTCGAGAATGCGATTTGTTCCTCTCCCCCCCCCCTCCAGATCTACGCCTCTCTCATCCTCTTCTTGATTATCCTCTCTTCTCTACGTTCACCGTGTCTAAAGCCAGCCGCTCGCGTCACACTCAATTATTGTTTGCTCGCCAGACGCCTACCCCTCCCTACCTGCCCCGTGCTCCTCGTCCTTCACCATGGCAACCATCTGCCCCGACAACCAGATTCTCTCACGCGCCGACTCTGTTCTCATTACGTACCATTGACTCCTGGGTCAGCGCTACCAACCATACGTCATTCGCTTCCGATAGCGGTGCGAAATTTTCTCAAGTAATTTTGCTTAGCAAAAAATAAATTTGAGGGTTTTGTTTGCTTAGTTGGCCCAGGAAATATAATTATAAAAACCTTTTTTCAGTTCCTTCTAAGTTTTAACAAACGGGAGTACTTAATAGTACGGGAGAAGAAATTCGATTGTGTTTCAAAAGACAAGGAGTCTTTCAGCCTAAATCATTCTTTCGGGAGACTGTTTTCCTCCAGTAAATTATGGAGAATTTCATTGACTAGGCAAGGGATGAATAATTTAATTTATTTCCCAGAAGTCAGATTTTAAGCATTATATTTTTACTCAATCTCCAAAGCCTTGTACGAGATGTGTTCAAAAGTAAAGGGGAATTTTGTAATTTCCAATAGTGCACAGTAAAGTACGGCATGGGTCCTTGCCACAAGGTCAGATGATGAATAAAGAGCATTACTTACAAGTACAACATAGTTTTCGTGAAGCAACACGAAAAAAACGCCCATTTTTTGTGGGAAACAATTCATAGTCTTTGCTCCACCACGATAATGAACTTTCTCATACTTCACTACATGTTCTTGAATATTTGGCCAAAAGCAGCATTGTAATGATATCTCAGCTTCCATATTCGCCTTTGCGTGAGGCAATACGAAAAAATCGTACGTATTTGTGGCGTAAAAGATGGACCATTGCGGATTTTGCACAAGAATAATTCTTCTTCGCTACACTTCACTTCTTTTTCGTGAAGTTTTGGCGAAAATAGCACTTTAATGATGTCTCAGCCTCCATATTCGCCAGATCAACCCCGTGTGGATTTTTTCTGCTCCCAAAAATAGAGAAAACCTTGAAGAGCCGTCGTATTAAAAGCATAGTAAAGATTAAAAGCGTATCACTAAGGGAGCTAGAAGCTATTTCAGAGATCGAGTTTCAGAAGTGTTTCGGAGATTTAAAAAAGCTGGCATACGTGTATAATATCTAATGGTGACTACTTTGAAGTGGATAGCATTGATATAGACAAATAAATAAAATTCTATCCAAAGAACTCAAATATCCGCTATTCATTTCCGATATTTGAACACACGTCGTATTGAATCCGATATAACAAACATTGATTTGAGAGTTTTATGTTAAAACACGTCATTATAATTCTTGAGAAAGCGCTCGAATATAATCAACCCAAATGTTGGTTTTGATTTCAATGCTTTGACTGAAATCAAAAGGTGTAGTCAGTGCCATATTTAAATATCCTTGTATTGGCCGTTGGAATAATCTTTGTTTTTTAATTCGACTCAATTGAAAGTCAACAGAAATCTTGATTAAACACACGAAAATAATCGACCAAATTGTTAGTTGAGATTGAAAAAGAGGAGAAAAATTAATGGTACGAATAAATGTAACCAAAAATGATTCAAAATAGGTATAGGAAACTAAGTGAAAGGATTTCATTTTTTCAGTTTGTTGGGGCACATAAATAGTATTGCTTTAGTTAACGTTAGATTCTCTTTTGAAACCAAGATAGCTTTTAAAATAGATTACTTGGAAATCAAAATAACAGCCTTTGAGCTGAAATAACGGAGGAAAAATCGCTATTGAATAAGTTGTTATATAAATATCAATGCATTTTATTTTCTGTGAATTTAATGTTTTCAATTTTTTTCCATCTTAGTGATAGCTTGGACCGTTAGTGTTAGGATACTCCCCGATAAAAAAAAATATTCCCCGATAAATCGGTTCTTCAAGACTTTGGCAAACATTAAGTTCATGCCCGATGTGCAAATACTCACCTTAATGTACCTAATTGACTGTTTTTAAGGTCACATGTAGGCATATGTCAATTATTAGTAATTAACATACCTCATTATATCAGGAAAATAGAGTTGGTTGCTAATTGCGCATGTTGTCCAAGCTCTTTCTTTTAGTCGTCATGGATATCTGAGAAAGAAACGCTAGAATCAGGTGACGGCCTAGAATCAAGTAAAAGCCAGCGTAAAGAAATGGATCCAGTGATTGACTGGCCAACATGATGGCGATAGAAGATTGACAACTGCAAATCAATCCTCATCATAACTTGAAATTTCATTTTAATGATACAAAATATTATTATTAAAA
This sequence comes from Hetaerina americana, assembly GCF_022747635.1. NCBI lineage: Eukaryota > Metazoa > Arthropoda > Insecta > Odonata > Calopterygidae > Hetaerina > Hetaerina americana. The sequence goes on along the minus strand of NW_027287073.1, from coordinate 960,423 downwards.
TTATTATTAATAAAAAATTGTTAAAAAATGGAATGCTAAAAATAATTTCGTGGTTATTTCACGAAAAGGAGACGTTTTTGATGTGTCAAAGTCATCATCCAGGGTGTCCGTCCGATCCTCTTCATGTAGGGTGATGACAACTTGATATGCCGAAACACATGTATTTATCAATATAGTGTGAACGTTTACCTATTATCTTTCCATTTTCTCACTAAATAAATTTCACAAATTTAATGCCCATGCTATTAATTCTTATATGGCGAGACATTTTATGGCTTTTAAAATTTTATCGAATGTGATGATTAAGATACCTTTGAAAAAAATGAAACAAACGCACTCTTTGGTACGGATTGAACGGGCTTTAATCTTGTAGGATGGACATTAATATATTTTTCCATTTGGTTTTCCACCTAATTTTGTTTTAATTCCTTCGTAAATAATGCCTTTACTGTGCCTTTACTTACCAATCTCCCCCACCGAGTCGAGTGCGAGCGGAAAATAACATTTCAGATTTCAGCGTATTACAAGCAGTTGCAATAGTGTCCTGACGCCTCATCACAAAGCACATCACACTTGCGTTGTCATCTTACAGATAAATTTACATCTCAGAGGTTGGTAGCACTGCCTCCAAACCTCTCCTCTTCCCCCTCCTTCCATTACTTCTCCTATCTCCTCCCTCTTTTTTCCCTTCTCTGTGACCCCCTCCACCCTTAACATCCTCCGTTCTCGCAAATATCATTATCTCTTCCTTCCGGCTCGCGACCTCCAATTTACCATTTCAATTTCGCGAACGTAAATGGCGTCGCACTCGACTCGGTGGGGGAGATTGGGATGGGAGTAGTGCGCTCCCTCCAACGACCAGGTGGTGTCAAAACACTTTTCAGCCGAATGCTCAATATCGCAAGAAATAACAACGAAGTATCTCTTTTACGTTCGATTCAACTCGCTGTACACAGGTCCATGGACTCGCTGAAATGTAAGAAAACCAATTTCAGAGAAGTTTCAGATGTGGTACTTGGACAGGTTTTTTTTCACAATTGCGATTGGTTCCACTTCAATAAGGTATCTTTCGGAAGCTTTTCTAAGCACTTGAGCCAATTTATAAGGAGCCTGAGTAGGTGGTGTAGGGTTATTTTGAGGGGAGAAGGAAAGCAGAGGGTGAGTGAAGAGGATATATATGCTTTTGGGTGAAAATACTCCTGTCAGAGGTGTACCTTAAACTGAGAAATGGACTAGAAAAGGCGGCGGTAGTATTAAGCATTGCTAGACGGGGGTTGTGCGTCAAATAAGTAAAAGAGAAGATCTCGAGATGAAAATCGTGGCAAAATAATTCCTGTAACTTCTTTTAGCGTACATTACCTTCACAAAAATACGTCGGAAACTACTCAGTTTAAGAAACAATTCTTTTCACATTATGTGATACGGAGAATTTATTATCTAGGCTAAGATCTATTACATTTATCTAAGATCCGACAATCACAGAAATGGAAGCAAAAGTTTGAACACGTCTTAACCAATATTTTATTGAAGCCAGTTTTCCGCAACTTCGGATTTCCTTTTATTTTAAGAGAGAAGTCCCAATACTGAACGGAGAAATTTTGTTGTATTTATACTAGGACGTAGTTTTTTTTAATCGAGACATCAATTAGATATCTCAGCTATATCGACTAAATATTTTTTCCTAGATAAATCCCCATTAATATTAAAGTCTATGCCTTTTAGTGGTCCTTATTTAGTTCTTTATATTAAAATAACTAATATTATAACTTAATAAACATTTTTACATGTTTCATTAGTCGAAGCCATGAATACAAATGTGAAAAGCATATTTAAAATCAAGTGAAAATTTTGTAACTCATTCGGTTAAGTTACGGAGAAAACATACATCAGAGGATGACATTTTCTATATTGTTTATTATTTTAATTTACTTTCCAAAAAGGTTTTTTTTTTGAAACTAAAATTCTCTGTTCTTTCCAATAAATTGACTGGTCTGATTTATATCCAGCTAAAACCTGTTTACGTGTCTATAATTACGAGTTAATACTGTAAGTACTTCAATTCTAAGAAGAATTCATCCACTGAAAAAATAATCATTTACAGTTTTTAAAACACTCGTTCAATAATAATTTATTGAAGTCATTAGATCCCTTGAAAATAAAAAGCTTTTAACTTTTTAATCGCTTTAGAGGGGTTATAAAACCGCTATTTCCCGAAAAATTTAGAATCAAACTTAGTTGCTCACTCCCTTCCAGTCTAGTTTGGAGTAGATAAATTTACCACCTCGCTGGAGATGTATGCCTGCCAATTGCCATTGAGTAATGGCGATTTGGTTTGATACCTTCTTGTCTGTTTACTAATGGAATCCCTGCGACCATGCCACTCAAAACGTTAGAGATAAATTCACGTTTAATTCTCGCCCGTCTGAAATTGGTATCCACTGGATACGAGGTGTTCACGATGGGAAGGCTGCCTTGCATTTCACGGCGGTGTTTGAACTAATCTAGGGCTCAAATTCTTACAATGTTTATCATTAATTTAGAATATTTCATAAAATTCATCTAGTAACAGATCAAAAATTATAATAACTGCTTTCAACATTGATGTATTCTATTTTTACATGCATACACTCTGATATACATGCAGGTGTTCAAAAAGTTCCCGAACTTTTTTAATAGCGCGCCTTTGTTTTCTGATCCGCCGGAATGTGTTGTGCCCGCGAAAACTTCTCAAATTACTGACTTCAACCGCTTTGTTGATACCTTGTTAAGTTGATTAGTTATGGTCATTTATGTGAAGGGGTGTTCGTGAAGTGCCCTGAAAAATCGGATCCGCGGAAATTAGCTCTTTGATGGAGCAGGGTTGTTCTGCGTGATGAAAATCTGAGTGGAACTCTTCAAACCCTTCACGGAAACTTTTGAGTTGATTAATAAGACTAATTGTGATGATGGTATAAAATGCACCGCGTGTTATGAGTGGTTTACCCTTTTCTGAAAGGGGCAGCAATCAGTGGAAGAAGACGAGAGTTCCGGAAGACCGTCAACGTCGATTAATGACCTCCACATACATCGGGAAATTGAACAATCTCTTTCGTGCAAATGGACGTTCAACACTCCTGAAATTTTGAGAAGAGTGTGGTATCTGGATTGGTTCGTGATATGAAATCCTGAATGATAAATTGAGAATGCATCGAGTCGCCGTAATATTCGTACCCCGCCTGATGACAGCAGACCAGAAACATCGTCGAGTTCAAGTCTTTCAGGAACTGTTTGATCGAGCTAAAGAGAATGAAACCCTCTTGTCCAAGGTCATAACAGATCATGAGTTTATGGATATGACACCGAAACAAAAGTGCAATCTTCAGGATGGATTGGTGAAACATCGACCCACCCTAAAAAAGCTCGACAAGTTCGCTTGAATGTCAAGGTGACGTTGACTGTTTTTTTTTATTTCCAAGGGGATTGAGCATCACGGATATCAACCTTAAGACCAGGCAGTCAAAATGGAGTACTAGTACTACCTGTGGGTTATGAAACGCCTAAGAGAAGGAATCGGGTGAAAACGGACCGAAATTTGGAGGAGCGGCCAGTGGTTTTTTTCACCGCGACAACACGTCGGCTCATTCGTTTCTCTGAACTTGTGAGTTTTTAGCCAAAAACAAGACCACTGTGCTTCACCCCACACCCTACTTGCTAGACCTTGTCCCGCGTGACTTTTTCCTGTTCCCAAAACTATAGACTCCGCACAAGGGAAAAGAATTTTCCACCATTCCAGAGATAGAGAAAAATTCGACGGAGGAGCTTATGAACATCACGGAATAAGCGTTCCAGGACTGTTTCAAAAAGTGGAAATACCGTTGGGAAAAGTGTATGCGTAAGGAAGAAGAACATTTTGAGGAGAATTCTGACCAACAATTTTTTGGAGAAGTATTTTTCGAAAGAAAAAGTTGGGAAACTTTTTAAACAAACCTCGTACTTACCTACGCACTTACTTGAAGTTTGCGAATATGTAGCAGTAGTTCCGTATATGAAGACTGCTTCATGCTTGTAGAGGTGTTATTTAATGAGGGATAACCTTGTGTAAGTTATTTGCATTTATAATGATAAAGATGATTGCATTGGCGTTAATTAAAATGCACGTCCGGAATACGTATCCATATGGACAAAAGTCAGCCGGCCCTGACCCTGATGGTATAAAACCTGATTAACGACAAAGGTTGTATTGGAAAAAGGTATTTTTGTACCTTAATGTATACCTTTTTTAATTTTTTTATATCTTTTAAAAAGATAATTGTATAATTTAAACAGTATACTTTTAACGACGTAACACATCTAAACGTTCTTCATCTATTATCTTTTCCCCCACCTAAGTGGAGCAAGTGAAGCGTCAGGCGCATGTCCTGGACAATACGCTAGTTGGACTCCATGTTGTTAACGAATGCGCCATAAATACCTCTGTGTGATGTGTATTGTTTCGATGTCATTATTTCTCTTCGGGCCTTGCTTTTTCACTGACGGTCCAATACCTCCATATAATAGGCATTGTTAGACGTACCTCCATGTCAAAAGCCAGTAGGAAACGATGATGAACGAAAAAGTTTTGGCACAGTTGGCGAAGAAGAAGTCATTGTTTATGGAAAGACCTGTAAAAATGATAAGAGTGGCCACTATTTGAGACATGTGGAAATAATTGTAAAATGGCTAGTGTAAGTGAAGAATACAGCATTTGAGTACTTCGGATATTTCACTTAAAACTTGTTAGTTAATGCGGAAATTGAAGAAATTTTAGAATCAGATTCACCTTTAAATGATCTCTGAATCCAGGCATTTTCAGGATGGATAGCAATTAATGATGTTGTACAGCTTTAAAATAATAATTTAATGATATCAAAAAGCAATTTTCAGTAGCATTATACCTCACGTAACGGAATACATGACATTAAGCAAATTACAAATGTTCAGTTTCATTCTTTATTAATGCAAGGGCGAAAATAAGTCCTTCTTTAATTGCTGGTTTATTTTATTTTAAATGTTATCACAGTAACAATAACCTATTTTTTTAATGCTTAACTTACATTTTTCCATATAGAAAATGCAATCGTTGTTACGTACAAGTCTGAAAAATATGATGCTTAAATCAATATATATTTTTTGAAGAGTTAATATCTTTATAGCATTCCCCAATGTTTGAGACACATGGGTAAGATAGAAATAAAAATAATTTTATCATCGTCTATCAAAAAATAATTAATGATTAAGTAATGAAAATTATAAGGACTACCTCTCAATTGCGATGTTCCCAGTCAGATTGTTATCAGAGTACGTGGCGTAACTGACGGGAAGATAAAGAGAAAATGAGATACTCGAGGGGAGTGTTTGGCCTTAAGGCATATTGGTGATTATTTATTAAGAGAACAACCAATCTTCAATAATCTTTATATATTTAGTTTTTTTCGTCTGTATCTCTTCTCCAGTCTTCATATTCCCGCTTTCCATTTTCCATAACAAGTATAAGATTCATCAGGCTTCATATGTAATAATCTAAAATTTACGCCTCCATTTTCAGCTATTTACCTTGATTTAGTGACATCACTAGTTAATCAGGTGTTCCACCGAATTTTAAAAACCTCCATTATCCTTTTCTCTACCTCGTGTTTACTCCAAACAGACTCTCACCAGGTTTTTTCTTTGTTTTTGCCTAGTATCCAGCTGTGGGTAGATTTTATCTCCTTCCTGAGTATATTTTTTGCTTGATGATTTGCAATATTTTTTTCTGTGCTTCTGTCTCGTATTCGGTAACCCTGCATTCTAAGTATGTAGTTTCACTAACCTCTGCATATTGTTTCTTGTTCCATTTACGCGTATATGCCGTCATTTTTGTTCGTATTTCGCAACTGAAACCTGTGTTTCCTTCGAATATGTAGCCACGTTTTTCTGATTATTCATAACAGTTTTCATTTTATTCAAAACACTTTGAATACTTTACTTATCCTCTGCCAATATGGTAATATCCTAAACGAACCGTACTATACTTATTTGATACATTTGTGTTCTCAATCGTACGTTTACAACTACCTCGACTTAGCCATTTGTGTTTTTTGAATAAACATTAAGACATACATGAAAAGGTATTTCCTTGTCACACTCCTCCAAGTAAGGCAGTTTTATTCCCATTATAAAACCCAAATTGCTCTTTCATCTTTTTTTTTAACCTGAATTTTTCATTTTCTCGAGCATCACTTCTCATTTAACTATATCAAAAGGTTTTTTTTGTAAATACTACCTTGATCAAAAAGTTCCCGGAATAACCACCGTGTGGCGCTCCCGTCGTTCCGATTTGAGTTCTGTTTTTTTTGTTAAATTGGTACATCTGTTGTTGATATTCCCTTTAAATCTTAGTGTCATAACTTGACATTTGCAAAAGTTACGTAGCCAATAGTACATCTATCTCTGTATGTGTTGGCGATTTTTTACAATTGCAGAAATGGATTTAAATTTGAAACAACGAACTTATATTAAATTTTGCGTAAAAAACGGATTTAGTGGCGCACGGACGTTGGAAATGTTGGAAAAGTGTTTCGGCAACGATTCTCTAAAAAAAACGGTCGTTTACCAGTGGCACGAGCGGTTCAGAAGTGGTGGTGAGTCAATCGAAGATGATGAACGCAGTGGCAGACCATCGACATCGAAAGTCGGTGAAAAAATTGATAAAGTAAAAGAAATGTTGGTCAATAACCGCAAATTAACCATCAGAGAAATAGCGGAGGACTTGAACATTGCCTATGGATCCGCCCAAGACATTGTGGTTAATGATTTGGGTTTCCGTCGTGTAGCAGCAAAGTTGGTGCCAAAAGACCTCAATTTCATGCAAAAAAGAGACCGTGTTGACGTCGCAAAAGACATGATTTGCGAGGCTGAATCCGATCCCACATTCATCAAAAGGATCATTACTGGAGACGAGACGTGGGTTTATGAATACGACACGCAATCCAGACATCAGGCAAGTGAATGGCGTTCACCAAATGAGCCGAGACCAAAAAAACCACGTCGTTTTCAGTCAAAAAAGAAGGCAATGCTGACGGTTTTCATGGATTACAACGGTGTAGTGCATCATGAATTTTTGCCAGAAGGCCAGACAGTAAACAAAGAGTATTATTTGGGCGTTATGAGACGTTTGCGTGAAGCAATTCGCCGAAAGAGACCAGAAATGTGGGCAGAAAACTCGTGGATTTTGCACCATGATAACGCACCGTCGCACAGTGCTATCATTATTCGTAATTTTTTGACGAAAAATGCAACAAATACCATCCAACAGCCACCGAATTCACCTGATTTGGCTCCCTGTGACTTCTTTCTGTTCAATCGAGTTAAAAAACCATTACGGGGAACGCGTTTTAGCAGCCGAGAGGAAGTAATGGAAAAATCGCAGGAAGCACTGATGGACATACCGAAAACCGAATATAAAAAATGTTTCGAGGATTGGATCAAGCGCTGGCATAAGTGTGTTGCAGTCGATGGGGATTACTTTGAAGGGGACAATATAGATTTAGATGAATAAACTTGTATTTTTAATTTTCTGAATAAATTCCGGGAAATTTTTGATCAAGGTAGTATGCTTTGGTAATATGCGTTTTTTATTGTTTCTCGTTCACTGATGCTCGATTGATCACGGAACTTTAATAACTTCTCATATATGCCTTTACAATCTGGATCCAAATTGATGACTCTCTCAACATTGACTCAATCAGTAGTTCTGCGTGGCGAAAAACAAAGGCTGTTCAATTTTAGAAACGTGATGAAGTAAAAGTAAATAAAACTAATGGATACGTGCGAATTTAATTATGAGCATGAGTTTTCATCACTTTCCGGCCGTGGAAGGAACAAATATACTCTTCCCATTTGGAATATCAAACACCTTCACTGCACTCATTTTTATTTGCATTTAATTGCAAAGAACCCTTTTGCATCATCCTTACAAGAAGGCATCATGAATCAGAATTCTTCTTTTTCTTATTTTGGCCTCTCACCCTATTTCAGTCACAGCCGACCGGCAAACACACACACACACGCCCACACAAGACAAACCCACCCTTCCCTCACTTACCTGCCTGCCGTCTAAAATATCACAAATTCCACTCTCTTTATGAGCTCGCCATCTGCCCGATTCGAATTCCTCCTCGTGCCCCCGGTTATCCTTTCATTACGACGTGGAGGCCGCGTAAAATTTCAGGGCAGATGCCACTCCTGTTTCGAGTCCTTCCACCCTACTCCCCCCCCCTCTCTCCACCAACCAGCGCCGCCTTCCTGCCATATCCAAGCAGAGGGAAGCCTGAGATTACATGCCCGAAAGTGTAATTCACAAAGTGTGCTCTTAAAAGCGTCGGGAACCCTGGGGAGTAAACAGCCCCCTTGGGCACGTGTGGCGATAGGGAGAATCCAGCACGCACTTGAATGAGACATCCGTTGTACGTACTTCTCCCTCCACCCTCGGATAACCATCGGAAAAGTCTAGCCCATTAATCTAGCTCGTTGCAGGGGGCTTGGAATGCCGGCGAAATATCAACCCATTCCCCACACCCCATGTATACCACCCCTCCCACAATTCTCCCACGATCGCTCGACAAAAAAACTGCCTATTTGCCTGCAAACTGCGCCGTGGGTGGGTGGATTAACATTAAAATTTATGCCATGGACGTTTCATATTAGCAGGAAACCTTTCAAAAGCTAGGGATGGAAGATTAAATTCGATGTTTATTGACATTTCATATTTAATGTATCCTTTGGACATGACATTTCTCAAATGTCGTTAACATTGTCACCTCGTCTGTTTGTCATCTAATACCCCCCAAAGGACTAGTCTATTTATCCTATCGTAAGTATAAGAAGAGAAGAAGCTATTAACTTACCTATATTTTCTTAAGTTTTAAGAAGACAGAGCAATTGTTTTCAATGTTAACCTAAGCGGCCTGGTTTCTGAGAAAAAATTTCATCTTTAAAAAATGTAGAATTATGAGTTTCTTAAAAAAATGGAAACATAACGGTCGAAAAATATGGTCTACAACAATCATGTTGTCAATTTATTTCGTGACCATTGCATATAATTCAGCTTTTTCGATATGTTATCGTATATTACATAAATAATCTTGAATATGTAAAAAATGAATGCCCAAAAATGATTCATTACCTGTTAAAGAATAAAAAACTGGCCGTTAATATGTCTATTAATTTTTGCCACATTTTAGAGGCTCCCGAAGCCCTGTTAGTGCATACAACTTTCTACTCGTTTATGGCAATATGACAGCATTTCTTGAAGGTGAAATAAGAACAATGGTTTAAAATGTTAAAACTAATAGAAACACTGTAATAATCAAACGACCTTAACAAAAATTTAGATTTTGACTAACTTTTCTATATATGTATTATTGAATATGTTGAATAATTGAAAACATAAAAAAGTTTCATCTCCAATTTCAAAGTACTGCAGGATATGCTGCACCAATAACTTTTACCGGAGTCATCCCCCTAATAAAAATGCATCAAAAGTCAGAAATTTTAAAGTGTAAAGAAAAATAATTCACCTTAAACGGAATTCCGATCATGGCGAAACGATTTTTACACTTTGAAACTTCTAACTTTTAATTCATCCCCAGTTATTCAAGTTGGTTATTCAAGAGAGAAGGAAAATCTAATTATTACAGTTAATGGAAGTTTTTCGATATTAATTTTTCAACTACATGTGGAGTAATTGCAATTCATCTGAGCTAGTCCAAATATCACCTCGCGCATCATTAGTATGAAATGTTAACGCGTAAGTAGACTACAAATGGCTTAAATATTGTAATCAATAAAATATTAATGATATTATATTTGTTGTGCTCCCAGGTATACATACAGGCCTGTATGCAGTTTTTTAGCCTCAGTGGTTCAATTAAGCTTGTATTCAGCTTAATTTTACGAATGAGTATGACAGAGTATTGGGATCATAGTTTCACATCCCAAGGAAAAAAGCGAGAAACTCTTTCTTTGTGAGTCAGGATGAAAGTGCAGTTCGGTATGAAAATCCACTGGAAAAAGAAAACTGGACCGAGTTAGAAATGTTTCGGAACCTAAAGATAGGCGTGTTTAGTAAGGGGGGTAAGAAAAGCAAATCTCATGTGACTCAGCGCCAGGATGTTTGTTGTCGATATTCCAAGGGATCAGCATCACTTCCCATTAGCCTCGCCCATCTCTTACCCCCCGCGGAATCCCTCTCGTTCAGGATTATGGCCAAATCCTCGGCAAATGTACGCGCGATTTCACGCCTCCAAATCGGTGTGCGAAGCTGTGAATTGATCCCGTCTGTCGGATTAGCCCTCGCCCTCCCTATCTTTGAACGTCGCTCTGTAATTACTCGAAAGTTCTCGTATTCATGACACGAGGCACTTTCACCAGTACGGTATACCTATAATTAGGCTCGATGGAAGAATTCCATCCAACGGAACGAAGCATAAGGAAAACAGAGTAACTCTGGAAACTTTATGATGATATTAAAACAGAGTATTGAAAAACTCAAATTTCAGGGATGACTTTGGACTTTGACACTTTGTTTATGGAAATATCAAACGGCAGAGGGTATATTTTTAGTATATGGGTGGTAAATACCTTGTTGAAGTTTCAAAAAGTTTGTTTTTTTTAATATTTAAAAATTGTGTGGCTTAAGCCGTTTCTAATATTCTTCGACGTGCCATAATTATTTTTCAAGCCAATGGAACGAACTGCGACTAACAACTAACGTAAAATTTGGTGGAAAAGTCCGATAAAATGAAAATAAATCAATTTTCTATGGTTTAAATGTATTTGGAATCATTTGACCCGGTTATTTTTTCATTAGAGTTACGTTTGACTTATATTTCAAATTCATTTTAAGTCAAAATTATAATCTCTTATGTGACGAGTGCTATTGACAAAATATTTCTTGACCGTTTCTTGACAACAAAATATTTCTTGACCGATTTCTTCCCTCCTTTGAAATATCACGTCCCCTGTAATGGTGCGCAGTACGAGATAGTACATCACAGTAAAACTGTGCACGTCTTGGACTACAAAATGCCAAAAATGTATGAATTTAATACATTTGAATACGTCTGCGGTTCTTCTAACCTCAGTCCCAGGCTCCTCAATCTTTGTAGAATTTTTAGTTGGAAAAAAATATATGAAGTACTTGCGACATCATTTGCGCATAAAAACATTGGCGAAGTCTTAAAAACATATTTTAAAACTATTTAGTAATAGCTCGTTAGCATCTGTTCTAAGTTAACACATGTGCATAAAAAAGTAACCCAAACGGAAAAAGTTTCCATTTTTCCATATATAAATTTAAGAGGAAAATACAGGCGTATAAAAATACCATTACTTTAATTATGTATGTAAATCCCAAGGCATTTTGCTGTCATGCGAGAGAATTGCAAAATAAATTCTCAATTGTTGAGTCCTTTTATGACAAAAGCTATGTTGGAGTTTTAAACAGTGTAGCCAAAGCCAAAACCTTGAACAAATATTTGAATATTTCATGTGATTGCAGTGACTCAAAGCCAATAGAAAATATCTCTGAATTCAATGAGTTAATTAATTTATAGGTGATGAAATAAAAAAATTGTATGGGATTAATTGAACAACTTCAAACTCACAAAGCAAACAAATCCTCCTAACCGGACGAGAGGCCAGCAAGAGTACTAGAAAGATTATATTGCAAATTGTACCCTTTCGAAATTCATATACAATAATTCACTATCGGAAGTTAAAGTGACGCAGGGTGGGGAAAATAGGTCATGTGAATCGAGTGATCACGTGATATTGACAACAGCATAATATACGCATTTCAAACCGACAAGGTTCCGAAACTTAACAACCGTACGTCATAAACATCCCTCTCCTTTGATTTTTCTGCAAACAAAAATCTTTTTTATTCATTATGAAAAATTATTGATACATCAAGCTTATGAACTGACTTTGATTAAGCTGAATAGACAATTCCATTGTTATTAAATTATAAATGAGTGGGTAAACATGGTCAGGTAGCACAAAAATCGATGGCGTCACAATAAAACTAGCATTTTTTGAAACAATACTATGAAACACATGAAAACCAATCTTTATCATAAAAAAATGAGCAAAAAATTCTCAACCATATAATATCAAAAATGATGGCTTTTTAAAAAAAGATAACCAAAGCAAATAAAAGAGTGTTTATGAGCACATAAAAGTGAGGGTTGTAACATACTTTCAAGATAACCATGGTGTTTTTCGTAAACTCTCAGAGTGTGGTCCAAAATAACAGATGGAGTGAAACAATTCGGGTAATAGATATTCTGGACATCATCTAATCAAAGGGGTCAAGAAATCAAAGATCTGCTACATCTATAAACTTCAAAAATAAATGCTGTTGATTGACTCACTAAGCTGGTGTACAAACACTTAGAATTAATTGAAAAGTTATCAATCGATTTTGTGATTTTTTTAAGCGATAACAAGAACTACGAAATAACTTTTGTTGTTTCAGGCGTAACTTTATGGTATTTGCATAACATATTCAAATGAAATGAAATAATTTACTTTGTAATCCCACACACTTTATTTAAAAAAAACACGACCCAGGTTTCGACGTTGAACATCATCATCAGGTGATGATGGCGTGCTTAATATGGCCCTGGTGCTCTTCGGCGTTCTACAGGCAAGCGTGATATATATCCTCTTTATTCACATGAGCATTACTGGTATTTATTAAAAACAATCCAGCGACATCAGATTATTTTATGATGATCTACCTAATTGCTTAGCTGATTTGCTAATGATGTGCATTTACCGGGGTGCAAGAAATAATCGAAATATAAATCTCTGTTAAAAGATCTTAAAAATTTGTTTTTAAGATCTCTAGCTTGATGTCAAAATTGGATTTACCAATCACTTCAAAAAATTCGAATTGATTCATTTCTGGGAAAAGAAATACATGTAATCTTACTCCTCTAGACTTGGATGGAATGACGTAAGCATATAAAATCTAATAAAATACTCAGAAGTCACTCTAATATCGAATCTAAAGTGGAAAAAATACGTAAGGAATATATGCGGAATATTTTTTAGGGAATTTAATTAAACTAAACGAAAATTGTGGATATTTTGGATTGATAACATTTATGAGAGGTATTATTTCGCAATGGTTACGCGACGAATCTTATGGGAGGGACCCTATGCATAAGGACCAAATTACGGAATTAGACATGATAGAGAGAAATCCAGAGGAAGAACGGGGAGAGGGTTTGTCTTTTCGTAACAACAGACTGAGTGCGGAAACACAATGCAGTCACTGGAATACTCTCGTCTACTAAATCTAAGCCCCAAGAGGCAAGATATAAAGCTGCAAGCGAACGCTCAGTTGGTTATCGTGTGAAGAGCTTGACTTATATGTCTGCCCAGCAGGTGGTACTTGTGGCATGGGGGTTAGGACACCAATGAAGAGTTTCAAGCAAAATTTAACTCATTGTTAAATTTATAAACCTACCCTCCTTCTGCTTTTATCGTGAATTCACCGAGAATGACACATTAATTAATTAATGACACATTAATATTTTAATTCTATTAAAGATTACCCTGCCAGCTACCGCTATGCTGTGTTGCAGCGGGTGATTACACACCCGACTACCCTTGAACCAAAACACCTTTTCCTCCTAGCGCGGTCGAACAAATGTTATTTTATTCTGACCTCTTATCTTTCGTGGAAAATATGACGTCTTAAATCTATTTGTTCTACACTATAATCTCTCTACTTTAATTGAGATTATCTCTCCTACCGTAGTACGATGGGGATAATAACACATTTTCAACATCATTCCTAACCAGACATCCTTCCAATTTGGGCCAGATATTTAATCTGTAATTGAACATTCACTCCGTGAGTGATTCTCAACATAGATCCTCTAATCTAGTAGAGGAGCTAGAACATCTAATCTACGAGTCTAGTCGTTCGGTGGTATATTTCCTTGTGACTTTCTCTGTAGATAGGAAAAGCGGTTCCTGAAACACTCCATCTTGGATTTTCTAGAAGCCGGTTCCTATGCCGGACTGCTACGTTTTCCTAAGTTTGGCTGGTTATTATTATTCTTATTCGATCGAGGGACCTGTAGTAGTTGACACGGTCATCCGTAGGGGCCAGTGTTATTAAGGCTCGCCATCTTGGATTTTCAATGGTTGCCCTCGTTTGTTTTAAATTTGGTCGTACATGACGTGGTTGGCGCTTGCTAGACATACGTCATCCCAGGTCACTCATCACATGAGATTTTTAATAATTAAACAGGTATTATTCGTGAAAACATATATTTATCCATTTCATTATATACATATTTTTATCAGAAAACAAATCTCGTCGTTGATTACCCAACCTATGGATGCACATATGAATTTGAATTGGATTTCATCAAAATTATGAATGAAGTCTCATGACTTTCGCGTTTTCAATCGTATTTATATGGCGCTTTGTCTCCGAGTCCTCCATTCAAGGTCATCTGATGATTTTTCGTCGCTTTAATGGTAGTTTATTTTACGAGCGCCGCAGTTTATATTCTGCATTTCGTCAAGTTCATGAGCCAACCTTTTTGGGGGAGGATGTTCGGAAGGGATGATCGTTGTTTTATATCCAATTTTGTTTCGTTGTTTATTTTATTTGCCGTATTTGACGGCATATAAGACGCAAGGATCTATAAGACGCACCCCCATTTCAGTTGGCGATTTCGGGGAAAACGTTCTCGCCATCCACGCATATGAGACCGGGGGTTGATTTTTTTAGCCAATTTATTACGGAAAAAGAAGGAGTGTTTTTTGGCGTTATAAAGAGCAATACAATTTCTTGTTTTTTTTCTAAACTTTCATTCAGTGTTTGAAATGTCCCTCGGCTCATCTCCACACAAATAATAAGGAAGGAGAAACTCGACGAGTATTCTGTAAATATTGCGTCTGCAACGACTGCAGTGTACCGGGGTGTGACTGAGAGGGAGTGAGGTTTGATACAGTTTTTTCTCTATGTCTTTTCCCACTGTAAAAGCGCGCTGGCCGAGACTTCTTAGGTTCGTTTGCACATGAAGTTCGACCTTCTTTGACCTGTCGCACACATGAATGCAGTTTCAGCACATGCATAACACCATCGCCGCATATTTCACTCCATTCACGATGAATTCACGAGGTGTGTTCAACCATGCGAGTGGAGAAAAATGATGATTTACACGTTGCTCTTCCACACAAAGATGCAATTTCAAGCATTAAATGCGTTTCTAAAACGGTCTCGAGTGGGATTTATAAATATAAAAAACCTGTAGTAGGCTGTACAGTCAAGCCATCTACGTATGCCTTGTAATCAATCTGAGTGTTCGCATGTTTTAAGTTCAGCTGCATCTTTCTATCTAAACTTCCGAGACAAAAAATTGGGACACCTTAAAAATGGAGGACAGCTTTAAATAAATCTGAAAAGAATTAATTTTTCATCCCGAAATATTTTCACCACTGGACCGTGAAGGGAAAAAGAGGTGAGGTCCATAAACGAGGTGTGGAAGTGTCTTAGAAATTATTATGGTGATTTCAGGAATACGAAAAGGAGAGAAGGTACTCCTCTTAAAGCAGGAGGTGGGGAACTCTACGACCGGCTATAGTATAGTTCCCAGATTTTAATGCACCAATGACTATGGAATGGTTATATTGTAGAAAAGCTCACTCACGCACACGGTCTAGTCCTCCACTCCTTCGCCTCTAAAAAACCCACTTCAAATCCTCTTCCCCCTTTCGCGCATTCGCATATCGTTTGTAATTCCAAAACGGTGGCATTTGAAAAGGGTCCCTCATCCTCCTTCCTCTCGCCTCCGTGCCCTCATTTGAATCCCTATGACTCCACGCCCATGCCTTTGGCTTGCCTATCCCTCCCCACTCGACGTGTACTTGGCCCCCTTCGATTTCCCTACAAACACACTCACATACACTTGCGCGTATTGCTGCTTTGCCTCGGGTTGAGATGAAGAAAGGGTTCTGGAAACGGACATGTAATCCATCCTTCCCTCCATCTCACCTTCCCCTTGAACCCAACCACCTCCTCACGTGGCACTCAGACGGCGTTGTGGTAAATAATAATCCGCAAGGGTTTCGTCTTTGTGTCGTCAAAAGGGCCCATGCGTGGGATCCCAGGAATACTTTACGCTTTGATGTCAAAGGGGCCCTTAGTTTTGGGCTGTCCTCACCTCGGTTTCAGAGGGTTTTATTGTTTTCCCAAAGATATCTCGGGTTTCACAGTTTAGCGTTGAAAAACTGCAAAGTTTTAATGGTTGACTCGGCCATAATCTTCAGGGAAATGAAGGAAATAAACCAACACGGAACTGTAATTAAATAGGAGGAATGACTCATCTACTCTCATCCTTCGAGAAAAGCAGTGTCGGACCTAGAGAGCCTTGAGGGGGAATTAAAACATCTGAAGAGGGCCTTTTAATGAATTAAAACGGTGAA
The DNA here is from genome assembly GCF_022747635.1 of Hetaerina americana. Classification (NCBI taxonomy): domain Eukaryota; kingdom Metazoa; phylum Arthropoda; class Insecta; order Odonata; family Calopterygidae; genus Hetaerina; species Hetaerina americana. The sequence goes on along the minus strand of NW_027287073.1, from coordinate 943,911 downwards.
GTCATTTACGTCTGTAAAAAGACCTACGAAAAACAAATATGTATATATATTTATATATATATAAACAATCACACGAGAAGTATAATATTTGGACAGCACACTAGAACACAAATAAAATAGTAACACTTAAAATGACACTTACATTGTAGATGTTAGTGTCCTTTTAAGGGTTACTCTTTTATTGGTGTTCTAGTGTGCCGTCCATATATATGGATATATATATATGTATATATATATATATATACATATATATATATATATACCTATACCTATATAGGTATATATATATGCCTATATAAATATATATACCTATATATATATATAACCATAAACACAGTAATCAACCCGAAGGTCGGTTTGGTAGGTGATGGTAGAGTTCACCCAGTATTAAGCCCAACGGCGTGTGGAATTCACACATCAGGGTAGGGGGGCAGTTCCTTTCCCTGTGCCGGTTATGGCATCGCAGGAAGATCTGGTACCTGAGAGAAAATGTGATGTGGGTGGGGGAAATGGAGTTAAGGGATGAAGGGTGAAGGAACAATGAGGTAAGAGAAGATGGCACATACGCGGCCAATCAGATAGATTTTGTTGGTAATATTTACCCCGGGATGTTTGAAAGATTAATAAATCCATATTTCGGCCATCTCACGTGTTATCAGCTTTATGCTGCTTTTGAATTCGGGGAGCGTTTCAATCACCGAAATTGAGAAGCAGTTGTCAAACGATTGGTCGGGGGAAGTAGCGTGAGTAGGGTTTAAATATTAAGGATAGCTGGAGATTTAGTAGAGTAGCGATGGTTGTCCATGCCGAGGGAAAGGGTGGTGGTACATTAGCCCTCGTAGAAAGCAGCAGGGAAGCTACACGAGAGGTGGGTACATATTGCTTTTTAGGTGCACTTGGCAAATGCATGCAATTAATGATTTTAGGTTGGAATTTGAGACTCAGATAAGTAGTGGATCGAAAAATATGGCAGCATTTCCAGTTGGGGTTGTTCATGGACAGAAAAAATAGGTGAATGCATAATCAAGAATCGGGAAAATGAAACACATTTCAAGGTTTTTACAAATATATAAGCATAGAACCCTGAGAGATTTTACGAATTACAATAAAATATTTTCGTAATCTTAAACTAACAATAAGCTTTTTAAGAAACAAGTTGAGAACATGAACTTAAAATTTAAATGTGTGTCATTATTATCCACCAATTACTTTTGTATTAATTAGCTGAAAAGCAGAAATTATGTCAATGGATACAGTGAAATAACTATCGCATTTTCAAATAGACAACTCCTCATAATAGTGCGAGTGTTTTAGGATTTATGATATCTCATTCAACTCAGGGAAACGTCTGAAACTGATTGTTTAGTAATATTTCGCTCTTCTTATTTTTTTGTTTCCCACTTTCGTTTCCGGTGGCTTGAAAGCAGTCTCCCCGCGCCCACTTGTCTGCCGCGACGAAATAGCCCGAGGTCGACCCATCTTCCACCGCGGGAAGACGGCACCGAGGACTCACAGTGAGTATGCTGCGTTTTCATTCATCCAATTTAAGCAGGGCATCACACTGTGCAGGCAGTCGGAAGCACAGATCGGGGCGATATTAAATAGGGTTTGAGAGAAGTTTCCCCATTTCAATTTCGCCACGGGCTCTGGCACCGCAGAAAGCCGACGCTTACAAACTGCCATTCATTAATCTCGAAAAGGGGAACAGGTAGATTCTATCTTGAAAAATTTCGGACGAACGTGCTCATAGGTTGATATACAGAGTAAGATAATGTGACGTTGTGCTTGGCGCAGCGTCACTTGCCCAGTTCGAATACGCGCGCCCCTCTCGCGAGCCGTAGAACGGCGGGGCGCTATCTGTGGGCGCCGACAATGTATGTAAGAAAAAAGAAGAGCGGAGCGCGCCGCGCGCGGAGAGTGCCGGCCAACACGTGGGAATCAGAGTTCGTTGTGAGATGCCCGAGAGAGAAGGTCGTGTGCTATCATCGTCGAGTCACCGACAGCCTGCGAACACCGGGGGTGCGCGTGCCAGCAACCGACCTCGCCGTGTGGGCCCCCCGCAGGCCCCGACCGGAACATCGGGAGCCAGCAGTCGACAGCGAGGCGGCCATCTTCGGCTGCAGCCGAGCGGCCACCCAACATCGTGGCCCAGCAGGCGTCGGCACCGCGCGTCATGTTTGCTTGGGAGCGCCCACACCTTTTCTTGTGATAATAAATAGTTCTTGTGAAGTTTACTCGTCGTAGTCCATTTTTATGCGCCTCCTTGCGCCCCTCGTGATTTCAGCTGAAGAGCCGCTGCCCACCCCGGGGCACATAAAAGGTGAGCGAGCCCTCCCCTGGGACGAGTAGTGTGATGGGCCAGGTGACAGCCAGCGGCGTGACTCTGCGGCTAGCCATGCGGCTAGCCTGGCGCCCTCAAAACAAGTAGAGTCGCGGCCTCCCTTGTCTCGCGGTATCGGGGAAAATTTATCTATAAATTAAATACCGCGTCACAAATGGCGCCCAACGTGGGGCAGCCTTTCTATTGTTGTGCGAGAAAAGTGACAATTATATTTCGAGAGTGCGCATGAGGCGCGAGTGTAAAATGGCGTCGCGTCGGCCTTGACGAGGCAACAATGGTGTGAAGGAGAGCGAGCGGAGTGATACCGGCATGGTGTGCATAGCGTGTGTGTGAGCGGGAACGATGCGTGATTAACATCGCGCGAGCGCCAGTTATTACGTACAGCTCTTTCGCGAGCGGTATACAATTTTTCTATTTGATTTATAAATTAGTCCTTTTTTTTCGCTATACATTTTCATGAAATAAAAAAATTTAAAATTCTTTGTGAGGGAAGCAGTAAATAAGAGATTATAATTTCTACTCAATCTTTTGTACTTGAATGTGGTTTGTGCGGTTGCTTTGAGAGGTTGCTTGGCGTTGAGGGTGGGATGAAAGCTGTGAACATTCCCGAGGCGACTTGTTTCCAGTTAAGTTGCGGAGGGACGATCGGTTTCTAAGATTAACTACTATTAATGGCGTGAGGGAAGCTCCGTGCGTGGCCACGTATCCCCAGAGTGGCAGAGGATCCTTTGAAAAGAGGAAGTGGAGTTTGTAATTTTTGAATTTTGAGGTTAGGTTATGCTTTTAATATAGAATTCTGATTTATTCTACCCTATTTGTTATAATAACTGTAGAACAGGGAAATATCTTTAGATTAGGATTAAATTTTTGCAGTAAGCGTATTTTAGGTTAGGTGGGGCAAATCCTTTAATTATTCAATAGGTTAAGAATTTTCTTCTTCCTAATTTACAATGGAGGGTGACACTGGATTTTTGGCGAGATATCAGAGAGATATGAGGGCACTGCTACGGCATTCAGCGGTAAAGGCAGAATTTGAAATAATTAAGCAAATGAGTGAAGAAGAGGTGGAAAATGAGTTGTCAAGTAAAGGACACTCCTTGGTAGGGCCACTCTTAGTGCGCAAAGAGCGATTATTGCGGGCTAAGCTTCTTTTGGCACAACCACGGTTAGGGACACCATGGTCAAAGAATTGGACGAGGATGTGCAGCCTGACGATGTAACCCTCTCAGGAGCTTTATACGCCTTAAACTGGGACGAAGACCTAGATGCAGGGCGGAAAATGAAAGGAGCATGCAGTAAGGGGCATAAAAAGAAGCACATCGAGACGGAGAAAGTTGCCGCAAGCGACGGAGAAATTAATGAGGAACTGAACCCCATTCGGACCATTACAGCAAACGCAGCGGGAGGCCCTCAGCGCAAACTGCCGCTGATTGACTCATATGATTTTTCGCCGCTGGGGGAAAGGAAAGAAGCGTCAGATTTGACCAGAGAAAAGGAAAAACTGCGCATTCTGCCTTCGGAAGCGAAATCAAATCAGAAAGAGATACCAGTACAGAGCGACCGCAACTCTGAGGAAATAAAGGAGTTGCGGAGTCAATTGCAACAGCAGAACGAGATGATCAACAACCTAACGGATGGAATTAGCCGAATTTTACAAAAATTGGGCAGTGAGAAGAACGATAAGGAAGTGAACTTGAGAAAGGGTTCCAAGAAAAAGTATCGGAGGGAAATAACATCCACTTCGTCATCTTCTTCAGAGTCGGAGGTAACGAGCGGGTCGTTATCTACTGACAGCAGTGATGACTCGGACGATGCATCAGGGGACGATGGACATAGACAGAGCATCAGCTATGAGTTAGGAAGGGCCATAACGAGACCTACGTGGTCTAGGCCTTCACAGGCGAGAGACCAGGGACCGGGCTTTGACGGAGCTTGTTATTCCTGCGGAGAGTCGGGACATAGGGCAAATGCGTGCCCGAGAGTCCAGTGTTTCAGCTGTGGCGCAAGAGGGCATATCAGTGTCAATTGCCCCAGTCGACCTGGAAGGACACAAGAAAAGTGCCAACTTTGCGGCAAGGTCGGCTTATTGGCAATTAATTGCCCTAATTGCAAACACCTGTTTACTCGGCAGGAAAACGGACAAGCGGGGAGTCGCCTAGCCCAAGCGGCTTCCCCGCAAACCAATCCGTCGAACACGAAACGGCTGAATTAGATCTAGATAATCATAGGAATAAGTCGATTAAGTTAGGAAATGGTGATTCGATTTTGGAAAAGCCGAGTTGGACAGCCAAATTCTGCGAACCAAACTCGATCAAGGAAGATGTAAATAGTGGAGTAAAGGATTGTATAGAGAAAGGAAGGGAGATAAACTCAGATGGGCCAGATGAAACATCTGCTCCTGGGTCGAGTTGGACAGCCAACATCCACCACCCATCTGAGGCGTTGGCAAAGATCAAGGATGAAGAACTCTACAGATCGAGGTGGACAGCCAACCTCTATCGATCTGGCCAATGCAATGGAGCTATCAGGAAAAGCTCTCCAGCTGAGCAGTCGAGACGGACGGCCGACCTCCACTGCAAAGCTGATATTTGCTGTCCAGCCGTTGATTTCGCCGAGCCGAGCGGGTCAGCCCGTCTCCGCCCACCAAATCAACCGCATATGGGGCAGAAGGCGCATTGGTCGACGGAGTCAGCTCCGCTCTGCCAATCCGTTAGGTCAGAAGAAAGCGAAAGGGTCAAGTCTTTGGTAGGATCGAACAGGCCAGCCTGTCTCCAGCCGCCAAAGCAAGCAGAGAGTGAGAGAATGAGTGAGAGGCCTCAGAGCATCTCGTCGGTGCCACAAAGCCCGCCGAGACATGCGTGGAATGTAGATTCTGCCCAGTCGCTTCACGCGGGCCGGAAATCAGAACAGGAGAGCGATTATGAGAAATTGCCTCAAGTACTGTTCACTCTGGATCGGTTGTGTTCCAACAAAGGGACGGGCAGGAATGAGTCGAGTGAGAGTGTGACATACCCTGTAACCATTGAGGACAAACCTGATAGGCTGTGTCCGGTTCAGGGAGGGGGAGTCGGCGTGGAGTCCACGCCTAGAGTGAGTTTAGCGAGTGTGACGGCAGAGAATAGAGACCAAGTCTCAGTCCTGATCGGGGGAAAAGAGTACATTGCGCTCTATGACCCCGGGGCTCAAGTGACCATAGTAGGTCTCGAGGTGGTGCATCGTCGAAGTAAAATCCATGATTTGCCTGATGCACTATCTTGTATGTACGAGCAACTTTCTGGCGAAGAGAAGATCGCTGAAATTACGGAAGTAAAGGATGAGGACTACCAACGCAGAGTCGAGGAAGTCAGCAAATATCCGGAGAGGTATAAAAATTGGAAGGTCGAAGCGGGCCACTTGTATCGTTACAAGTACGATGAGCTGCTCGATCCAATCGCTGATTGTGAAGAGGGCTGGAAACTCGTGCTTCCAAAAGAATGTCGAGAGCGGGTCATAAGGGATGCCCATTGTGAACCTTCATCGGGCCACCTCGGAGTGGAAAAGACATTCGATCGAGTCGTTCGAGATGACTATTGGAGAGGGGCCTATCACGACATTCACAACTTTGTGAGGCAATGTCAGGACTGTCAACAGTTCAAAACGTCGCAGCAAGCGCCTCAGGGACTATTGGGTAAAAGAACGATAGAGAGACCATGGAGCGTCGTAGCAGCAGATCTCATGGAGTTTCCGCTTAGCAAAGCCAAGAACAAGTACTTAATAATCTTTCAGGACTTATTTTCAAGATGGGTGGAGCTAAAGGCGGTCAGAGCTGCTACGGGGGCCAACGTGGTTAAAGCACTTGAGGAGCTTGTCCTATTTCGCTGGGGAACGCCGGAGTATCTCTTGACAGATAATGGAAAAGAGTTTGATAACAAATGCGTAAGAGAAGCATTGGCAGAGTATGGAATAACGCATACAACAACGCCTCCATACCATGCTCAGGCAAACCCAGTGGAAAGATCCAATCGAACGCTGAAGACGGCCATCGCGATGTTTGTAGAAAAAGACCATAGAGACTGGGATCAGCATTTACACGAACTAAGGCATGCAGTCAACACCGCGAAGCAGGCCTCGACTAAGATCTCGCCAGCCTACTTGAACTTCGGAAGGCATCCACTGCCAGTGAAGAGTTTGCGGCGCGAGCTTGAGAAGGGGGAAGGCATAGAGAGCAGATTGGATCCACAAGCGTGGAAAAAGAGGGCCGATAGGTTAGGCTTATTACGAGATTTAGTAGCCGAGAATATAGAGAAAGCTCAGAAAAAACAGGCGCAAGCGTATAATAAGGGTAGAAGAAACATCGAATTTAATGTAGGAGACCTAGTAATGCGTAGGACCCACCATCTGTCCAGTGGGATTGATAGGTTTTCAGCCAAGCTAGCCCCTAAATTTGAAGGACCGATCGAGATACTAAAAAAACTGTCTCCAACAGTTTATATCGTAGAAACGCGTTCCAATAAGCAAAACGCGAAAGTAGATATTGGTGACTTGAAAAGATATATAGCACCAAGATCCACTCGTCAAAGTGGTGAGTCCTCCGAGCGCCAAGCCCACGGAGCACACTCTCAAAAAAATTCCTTATGAATTTTGGTATTATGCAATAGGTCAGCATTGTGTGTTTGCCTCATGTTATCTTGTCTGTGTGTCAAAGTGAGCGATTTATTTTTCAATGATGTGAAAATCTCTGTCGGATATTATTGTTGTTATGGCACATAGCCCTTGAATTGTGGTGAATGAAAGTTTGCAAACGAGGTGTGATGTGTTTGAGCTGAGGACGTACTGCCTTTTATAGAGTGAATTATCTGAGCGAGTGATGCTTTTGTTGAAATTTTGTGAGAAATTCCCTTGGAATGTATGAAAGATTCATGCCAAAAGTTTGTTCATACCAAATGTATTACTTGATGTTCATAGAGAATGTGGTTAAAATTAGAAACAGTTGTGCTATCCATTTTCTATCCAATAGCTGAAGACAGAATCTCAAAACTGAGTGAACTACTGGTAGAAATCTGTGAAATTGTTGTTATTATATTGTGTTCATAGGTTTCAGTTGCAGGCTCGTTTGTAAGCGGTCCACTCGGACGAGTGTCCGGCTTAGGGAGGGGGTATGTGACGTTGTGCTTGGCGCAGCGTCACTTGCCCAGTTCGAATACGCGCGCCCCTCTCGCGAGCCGTAGAACGGCGGGGCGCTATCTGTGGGCGCCGACAATGTATGTAAGAAAAAAGAAGAGCGGAGCGCGCCGCGCGCGGAGAGTGCCGGCCAACACGTGGGAAGCAGAGTTCGTTGTGAGATGCCCGAGAGAGAAGGTCGTGTGCTATCATCGTCGAGTCACCGACAGCCTGCGAACACCGGGGGTGCGCGTGCCAGCAACCGACCTCGCCGTGTGGGCCCCCCGCAGGCCCCGACCGGAACATCGGGAGCCAGCAGTCGACAGCGAGGCGGCCATCTTCGGCTGCAGCCGAGCGGCCACCCAACATCGTGGCCCAGCAGGCGTCGGCACCGCGCGTCATGTTTGCTTGGGAGCGCCCACACCTTTTCTTGTGATAATAAATAGTTCTTGTGAAGTTTACTCGTCGTAGTCCATTTTTATGCGCCTCCTTGCGCCCCTCGTGATTTCAGCTGAAGAGCCGCTGCCCACCCCGGGGCACATAAAAGGTGAGCGAGCCCTCCCCTGGGACGAGTAGTGTGATGGGCCAGGTGACAGCCAGCGGCGTGACTCTGCGGCTAGCCATGCGGCTAGCCTGGCGCCCTCAAAACAAGTAGAGTCGCGGCCTCCCTTGTCTCGCGGTATCGGGGAAAATTTATCTATAAATTAAATACCGCGTCACAATAATAAAATGAATGAGAGAAAAGAAGTGTCATCTAAATGATATTCGAGATAGGCATTATCGTGGTAGATATTTTAAGGAGAAGTCACGGATGGCAATGCCCAAAGAAATCTGAGTACACAGTATGGATTATTTTTTAAGGACCTCATTCGTTCTTTGATTTCTATGGCAAATTTTTGCTACAACTATGTCACATTTGCACTTCTCTTTACATTTTTAGATGAGATCCTCAAATTGAAGAGGAGATATCTGGGAGACATATACAAGTACCTTAAAGAGGAAAAAATCAAGAAGGGGTATTATGAGAAGAAAGGCAAATTTTATGAATGTTCATACCAAGCTAAGGTTACTCGGCGACTCGCTATGAGGCGAAAGACCAGGAATCAGTCCTCTTTGAATATTAATCCCTAGTAATGCCGTAGTATCTTTTCAATGGTACTACGGCAGGAATAGAAGAAATTGATGGATTGCACCCATGGTACATAAGCTGCTTAAAAAGTCGTTAGTTGAGAGCTTCTCAGTTCAAAAAATTTACAATTTAAATTATTTGATCCAAAGCCATCCTGAATATAGCTGCGTTTTTTCAGAATAGTTCCTACACCTAGATGGATTATAACACTTGCGCTTCAGAATTCACTTTTTTTACTGAAAATAGAAATTCTATTTGATAGTAATTTAATTTTTAGGTGTCTCGATAATGTGAAATCTTATTTTTTCCATAGCGTAACTGGAACACAATTCCCACAGCGAAAGCAAATATTTTCCCACAATTGTCTCCATTTTTCCCAAACAGCATTCTCTAATTCACAGGAATATGAGAATTTTTCCCAAAATATCGGAAGTTCTATCAATCCAATGGCCAGGGGAAATTATTATTGTTATTATAACTTATCTTTCAAATAACTTGACAATTGATTACGTTTTGTATATTGGCTACGTACCATTCGCATTCTTGAGAAAGAATTTATGGTTAACCGACAACTGAATCTTTAAGTTTAAGTACTTACAGAAATTTTGCGTTATCATCTTCGAACCATTCAGAAACAAAAGCAACGTATTTCCTGATCTCAGATAGGGCATGTCTGTCAAACTTCGAAACGTTCGATCACATGAGTAGATAGCGATGACGGGAGGTCCGCGTTCTCAATCGATCACGTCGCGAATTAATTGATCGCACCTGCTAGGAGACAAATCCAAGAGTTTCGATTGGAACATTTTTAAAGAATGAGAAATCATTCATTACCTATATATCATGTTGCTGGTCATCCGGATTAGACTGCAATTTCTTTTCAGTCTTAATGTGTAGGATATAATTTCATTTCATGATTGTAGAAGAAGATAATGTTATATTGTAACATTTAAGTTACAAATTTTCTCTCGCAGTCGGGAAATGTGATTTAAACACATATTAAGAGTTGTTCTTTCGTCTTCTAAAGTCTCAATTTAGGGATTTAAGAATGGTTTACGAGCTAGCATGTACTCGTAATTTTTACCCGGCCGAACGTCCGCTCGCCTGGCCGACGCCAAAGCATTTCTTTGATAACCATGGTCAATTCCAGAATAAAACCCAACTGTTTCACTGCATGTGTGCGTACACCTCATTAGACTAAGCAATTATTTGCCTTCATGAGCGCTGCACGACGGCCGTCCGATCAAATAATTGCGTTCCTAAAAATTGCATGTCAGCGCGTAAGCTAGCTGCCCGTCGCCGCAATAACACAGTTGGAAGGACAGATACATTTGCATCAATCTCTTGGTAAAGTATGCATATCTTATATGCATATGTTTTAGTATTTTTAATGTTAGGTAATGTTAGGTACTGTACTTGCCTTATTTAAAAAAGAAAATACGTAATTTGTCCTACATATTTTAATTTTTATACATGCCCGTGCTCAAGCAAGCATCAGCGTTAAAATTTAGCTAATATTGGGTCTACATCGGAAGTAAGTGTATGTTATCTTGATCTGATGGCTTAAATGAGGATGTAAAGCGTGTTTTTAGTACACCTTCCACCTTTTTTTTCACTTCTTCACAACCCATTACAGTTGCGTAAGGTAAAGAAACTTTTGCTTCAAAGCGGGAAACATAAGCGAAGATGTACATGGGCAATCCCAAAAGTAAGGTCTCCAATTTTTTAGAAAGAGAAAAAGGCCATTTATTTTCTATCATGTATACATTATTTTAAAGATTAATCAATTATCTATTTTTCTACATAATTGCTATTTCGGTCGATGCATTTTTGTAAACGCAGTGACAGTTTTTGTATGCCCATGTCGTATCAGCTCGCCGCCATGTCCTAGAGGAAACCTTTCACCTCTTCGTCGGAGCTGAATCGCCTGCTGGCCAAATGTTCTTTCAACTTAGGGTACACGTGAAAGTCGCTGGGGGCCAAGTCCGGACTGTGGTTTCCTTGTGATCGTCAAGGGCCAAGTCCTAAGGTGGGTGGTTGACAATGTCCCAACCAAAGTCTTTCCGGAGAGCCACAGTTTGGCGGGCAACGTGTGGACGAGCGTTGTCGTGGAGAATGCACGTGCCCTTGCTCAATATTTCTCTTCTTCGGTTCTGAATTGCCCGTCTGAGTTTTTCCAATGTTTCAGAGTAGCTGTCAGCGTTTATTGTGGTCCCAGGAGGCATGAAATCGACCAACAATACCTCCTCCCGATCCCAAAACACAGTTGCCATGACTTTACCGGCAAACTGTGTTTGTTTGAATTTTCGCGGTTTGGGCGAAGAGGGATGCCGCCACTCACGTGATTGTTGTTTGGTCTCAGGTGTGAAATGGAATGTCTAGGTTTCATCACCCGTGACAATCGAGTCCAAAAATCTATCCTTTTCATCTGCATAACGGCAAAGAAATTCACATGAAGAATCAACTCGATCATGGCGGCGAGTAGGTGCGACATGGGCATGCAAAAACTGTCACAGCGTTTACAAAAATGCATCGACCGAAATGGCAATAGTGTATAAAAATATATAATTGAAAAGTATAAGTAATAAAATAAAGTAAAGTATAAGTAAAAAAAATAAGTAAAGTATTGAAATATATAAGTAAAATTATGCATATATCATATAAAATTAATGGCTTTTTTCTTTTTCTAAAAAATTGGAGATCTTACTTTTGGGGTTACCCGCGTAATGAAATGATTGGAGAAAACAATAGAGATTTGTCTGACACCGGAACTTAAGTTGTTGGGGCCTAAAGTAACCCGATAAAATTACCGATAATAATAAAGCAGTCCACTTCTATGGTAATGCTAGAAGTGCCACCCCTTTCAACTCAAAGACTGGGATTTAATTTTCGTATAAATATCTTAATTTCGTATTTGATTTTCGTGTAAAGGTGCCCCTACGGATTGAATATTCTATAGCTGAGGTAATTTTTTCAATGGAACACCTTGACAACAAAATTATTACCTATTAAGGAATTGGTATATAATTTTTCTGAGGAGTTAATATTACTCCTCAATCCATAATCAACTGATATTCTTCTCTTTGGAACTAATCACCGCTCTCACAGATTTACATGTATTGCACAGACTATGCTCTTCTATTGTCAAACCTTTACTAAACTTAGTTATTTATTCACATTAGTTATTAATGGGATGATTTTAGTTCGTTAAGAAATCATAATTTTTGGATTAGAAAATTTTATCAGCAATACTGCGATAAGATTAAAGCCGAACGTTTTATGAAACTAAAAATATACACCGAAGAGATATACTTTATGAACAAGACTGCTGGAGAAATTTTTAATAATATGGGCGTCATTATCAGATGTCAATACTTCTAAACTATTTTCGTGAGCGTAAGCGTGTACAGTACAACTCTGTGTTTAATCGTATCTTATCCATGAACTGCTAATTTCAAGTGGTAGATATTCTGTGGTAATCCACGGAAGCAGAGATAGCGTTTAAGAGTGTTCTTTTCAAATTATTGAAGTGAAATTAATACGATAGGCTTTCAAATACGGTTCCGAAGAGTGAAATGTCTTTGACATATTTCGTAGTAATGACTTCAGCAGGGAAAACTGGTTACAGTATCTTAATAGGATATAAGATGAAATTTACCAGTAGATGTTGCATATTAATGATAATATTACTAAAGATTGTATGAGAATAAATTAGAGCATAATTTTATAGTACTGATTTTAATTAAGGTTTGGAGGGCGTCAATGTGACATTTACTGAGATATATTTTTAACAAATTATTGAAGAAATCGAAGTGATGAAGATGAATCAAATAGTTATAATGTAAATGAAAAAATATGGATCTCATTAAGCATTTTTTCTTTTGAATAGTTGTGCAATACGGCGAATATAAATTTCGGGTCGGTTTTTCAAAGTGTATCTCAATTTGAATATGAAGTGAAAATATAATATTCTCTTTTTTTAAATCCTGAACACAGAGAAGGAAAAATTGCAACAAAAATGTAAACCCTTTGTGTGATGAAATAATTTTAAATACGCTGCATAACATAGAGTCTGTTATATTTAACTAACGACCTGAGTGAGTGACGATTTTTAAAGAGAAGGTCCCCCCCCCACCACTGAATAAAATTCAAAAACCTTTTCTATTTATGAATTCGAATAAAATATGAAATGCTCCCAAATCATGATGAATCAAGCCTTTGAGGTGCTTGTATAAATTAAATTTCGAAATGGAGAGAAATTTTTCATCTTTCGCACAATACCTCGTTAAACGGAATACGAACCCAACCAACCGAAAGGGTAATCGAAAATGAAATCCTCGTCGTTGGATGGCAATTCCATTCAGCTCTAAACCAGGCATCCACCAATAAGGGTTATGATTGCCGAGACATATAAAACGACCCACACATTTTAATAACCATTCAACAATGAAGCAGATGTTACCGCAATTTTTATTGGCCCGGCCAGAACGGAGCGCTTTGCAGCTGTCAAATGACATATTGCAGTGACGCGGGAGGGGAGCGTAGCCAATAGCTAGGGCCTCTAAAACAGCGGTCTGGATACCCCGGGGCCCTAAAATAGCTTTGCAAACACGAGCGCCGTAGTGTTGCTAAGTCGGACGGCGCTTTAAACCCTAATCGATTATTGGGTGCTGTTATCGGAGAATTGGAGGGCATAAAAGTCGAGAGGAGGAAATTGCCTGCTGCTGCTTCTTTTTTAAGAACGAGATTAAGAAAATTAATTGGATGCGCTATGTACTATTAGCTCACGTTTCTGTGGTATTATGTGTTCTTTTGCAAAACAAATTTCGACTAATACTCCAAATTGGTAGGTTCAAATTCAGTATGCTGATGACTGTTTAAATACGCCAACATAGAAAAGCATATAGAGAAGCTATCAGAATTTTTTCAAAAAAAAATAACAGATGCATCTCGGCAGTGAAAAGATAGATAGCCTTGGCGAACATGGCAAATAAAAATGAAAACAATCTTTTAGGGAGCAAACACAAGAAATAGGATAGTAGAACCTCCTTTGCTCAAACGATCATTTGGAGTACATTACCATGTCGATGCGAAAATTAGGCATTGGGAAGGAGGCTCGGCTGGAAGTAATGAAAATGTGGAATTGGAAAAGAATAACAAGAACAAGATGGACAAGAAAAGCAACGTATAAGTATTGAAATAAATTAAACTGGGAAGGGAATTTAATAAAAGAAATGGCGAAAAGGAAAATTAAATTTGTCGGACATGTTTTTAGACATAACAGCTTCATGGAAAATAAAATGGAGGGGAAAATAATAGGAAAAAAGGAAGAGGAAGGCCAGGATTGAAATTTATGAATGATATAAAAAGTACTATGAGGGTAACAACATAAAATGTACAGAACAGAACAGCAATGGAGAGAGACCAATGGCTGCAACGACAAGGCTTCGCCTTTAGAATATGATGATGATGATTTGGGGTTGATCTTGTTAATCTTTAATAATATTATTTCATAGAATTTGAATTTCATGAATTTCATCTCTTCCTCCCAATGAGTGGTTTTTCTTATTTGAAGGATTTAATCTTCTGTGTACTTCCATTGGTATATTTGATTTCCATTTTTCAACTGCAGATCTGATTTTTGCTCTAGAGCAGTTCAAAAAATCACCAGCAGTACTTCATTACAGGCATTTAACTGTCTTAATTTATTGCAGTGTGATTAAGGAGTTTTGAAACAGCTAAAAATTGAAAAATGTAAAGACGGTGTGAAATATGAGATGAAAGAAACATGTACGTATTGACCTAATTGGAGAATAACGTGAAGTTTTATAATCATTTTGATCGATATTTTGCCTGAATTAGCACAATAAAATTCTGTTATTTTACTTATATATTTTAGTCAAAGAGGACATGTTCGATTTTTTTTAACGATCCATGTATTTTCCGATTCTTCTCCAGCCACCTGCTACCCCTAAAAGTCCGTGAGTTTCACGAAGTGCATTTTCAATTTCATTTAGTGAATGTCTAAATGAACATATGTGTGCGTTAGAGTATATATATCTTACATTACTTCATACATATTTTCCATTACCTCTCTATCTTCCGATGAAGACGGAGTCGAATTCCGTTGAAATTATCAAGAAAGAACGTGTGAGTGTTCCTTTTTTTGTGTTTCTATATTGTTTGTTACTGTGTAATGTACTATATATATATATATATATATATATATATATATATATATATATATATATATATATATATTAACAAGGATATAGAAGAATGCAAGTACAGAGTTAGGGAGAAGGAAAAATAAAGGGTTAAATAATGAATGGACACGGGTTGCTAGCAAAAGAAGCTTGGCAGAAGACGCAGGGCGAGGATATGGAAAGTTTGCGGAGGAAAGGTGAAATTGATGCTCTAAACACGAAGGTTAAAACACTATTGGGAAGTAAGACAGGAAAATGTATGTTAGCAATGACAGATAGTCGGGAAATTTAAAGTTTAAGTCAGGAAAAGTACTACTTGAATATCAATAGATCTAAGAGAAATGAAAAGAATGCATAGAAGAACTGTGTGGAAAAGAACTTTGTTCAGCCAGGTTAAACATGGAAAGAGAACATGACGTAGATGAAGATACGTTAGGTTCAGGTCGACTTGATAGAGAGATACCAGAAAGGGAATTAAGGGAAATAAAATCAGAAAATAACGTGGTGGGTAGAAAATATTCCTACGGAATTCCTTTTAGGAAAATGTAAGAGGAAGAGGTTTTTACACTAATTAATAGCATTAATGAGAGATAAATGTGGCCAGAAGACTCTATGAGATCCGTGTTAGTTCCTATTCCAAAAAAGATAAAGGCTACATTACGTGAGGGCTGCAAAACAAGAAGAAACAAGAATTTCCCACGTAGCTAAAGTGATTCTCAGAAACACCAACAAGAGCATGAAGAGTAGGATACCTGCTCCATCCTTGTCAATAATTCCTTACCGGAACAGTACCTTATTAAGTGTGCGCCGACGATGAATTTTTCCCAAAATCCCTTTCCGTTTACAAAAAATAGAGAGTAAATAGAATCCTGGCCGGCGTCTTGATTACAGTTAAAAGCTCTTGCGTCAGCAAAGCCTTACATAATTCCAGATAACGTTTTGGAAAACATTTGGTGTTCAATTAAAGTTCCTGAATTTAAAAGAATCCATGCATGCGTTTTACAGGCCGCCGGACGACATGGGTAATTCAATACTAGAACTAGACTAGCAATTCAAATTTCTCATCCTAAAACAGCGATCGTGATATTAGAATCGGTGAAGATTTCAATGTTCCATCTATTGGTTGGAGCACATATGGTTTGAAAACAGGGGGTAAAGACAAAGACGCCGGTGAGTTGCTACCATATTCGTTTACATTGAACTCAATAAATCAATTTGTCGCTTCACCTACTTGGAGTCATAATACTCATGAATTGTTAGCAAATTATAAAATGGAAAAAGTCTAAAATATAGAAACTATCGAAGAAATTAATGACCAAAGAGCAGAAAATGCTTAGCGTACCCTAAATGGGGTCCGAGATAAAAATTTACCTGTTCAAAAAGGGGGACAACGAGGGTTACTACTCGTATAATGGCTTAAAGTCCGTATTACTGAGTTCATTTGCAAATTTTAGGAAATATGGTAATCACCAAAATATTGAGGATACGTGAACTCACTTCCTTGGCATCACGCGCTCAGGAGTCAGCATGTTCTATTCAAGTAAATTTATAAGAGATAATGCGGAACCTAGATGGTCATACGCGGATGTTAGAAAAGCAATGCTACATCAAAGGCTATGTCACCCCAAGATGAAACATAAAAGGAATTATATCTTTTGCAAAAAGACGAATGAGATAACTTGTAATATTAGGATAGCTAATGAAAATTCTAAGAAGGAATTTCGGAAAGTATCAAGTAAATTCAAAAGAAAAAGATAAGCAGAAAATTTGAAATAGAATCCGAAAGCATTTTGGTCGTACGTGAGATCTCATATAATGGAAGAGGACGTTTGCTAAAAAATACAGGGTGCGGCAACATAACCTCCTTTTTTCAATGCAATATTGCATTGAAAAAAGGAGGTTATGTTGTCGCACCCTGTATTAATGCAATATGCAATATTGCATTGAAAAAAGGAGGTTATGTTGTCGCACCCTGTATTAAGCCTAACAAACCACCCTGGCACGGTCAAATACCGGCTCGTATGTTTAAGGAAGTAAAGCTTTGGAAATTGGGTCGCATCTGTGAAGCATGTAAAAGAATAGAAAAAAAGATTCCCAGTGACTGGAAAACAGCTAATGGAACATATTGAATGTAGCTTGGTAATTCCACACACACTTCATTTAAAACACGATCCAGGTTTCGACGCTGGACGTCATCATCAAGTACCTGATGATGTTTAAATGAAGTGTGTGTGGAATTATAAAGTTACTTCTTCCATTTCAATATGTTTCAACATGTTCCACCTATATATAAAAACGGAGACAAGGCGGAACCGAGCCATTACAGACCTATATTCCTCACATCCATATCATACAAGATCATGGACCATATAATTAACAGTGCAATATCTCGATAGTAAAGAGTTATTGATAAAAATTCATCACGGTTTCGTTATGATAAATCTTGCGAGACACAACTTGTACTTTTTGTTCGTGATATCCTTGGTTTGGGATAGAGTAATGTGTGAATGGACGAGGTTTTTCTAGAATTCAAGGTTTTCGACAAAGTACCTCATAGTAAACTACTCACAAAAGGCTAAGGGTTATATATTCCTAGATATTTCATATCTAAAAATATTTAACCCAAGGTGAAAGTTGTGATTATTTTTGCATAAAAATTCCTTCGTTCACATATCTACGCATTATTTACTTCCTCCTATCAACCAACCCAATTAAGGACCCTGAAATTAGCTTGAAGTTGACTAATTAAAGTCTAACAACATTTCGGATTAAACCTTTCCCATTAGCTAACACCTTCCACTTCTGTTCTCCAAACAACTACACACGTGAAAGGCAAAGTACACACGTTAAGATGCTTTCAACGAATCGGTGGTCATGCTGCCTTGATACATACTTTATGCTGTCATTCCGTTTCTACCAAAAGTGTATGAACGTATACACACGCATCAAAAACCTGAGGGGAAACAGTCAATTTATCAACTGCGGCGGTCTGATCCATAGCACATTCTCTCTAGCTTCCACACGTGCCACTAAAATCATTTAAAGTGGATCTCTATCCAATGGCACAAAAATGGGGTCACTACGACTGATAAACAGCAAAGTGTATCCATCCATCGCCTTACCCTCTCTTCCCGGATATTTATGCGTGCTGGAATTTGAGGGTGGAAATGGGAGGTAAAAGGGAGACGACATGAAAAATGAGAATGGAAAACATTTTTACCCCATTTCCTTCACCCCTTCGTGTTATATGGCCCATAAAGAGTCAGGAGCAAAAAGGAAATAAAATAAATATATTGTCGTCGTTCGTCTTCCTCAAATGTTCCATTTCATTTTTTATTATATTTCTCCTTACATTTTCTCCATTGCAGACTCATCATATTCAAATGGTTCATTTGCCCCTCACTATTCTTTTAGGAATGACTTATTGGAATATTGATGCACTGCATGTTTTTGGGTATAATCTTATCCCTACCCTCAGGGATAAGATTTATTGATACTTCCTGCGGACTAATAATTCATTAAGATGGCGAATCACATCATTTGTAGGGTAGGAATTTGCAATAATGTTGCCAAGGGTCGGTTCCTGGGTCATTAAGCAGGGAGTAATTGTCTTTTGGGAGGAAATGTGCTTCATCCCTCTCGGTCTCCATAATGCGATTTCACCCTGCAGGGTGCGGTTTTGCGATTATGGATCATACCACCCATTATCATTTTGTTCGTGTAGGCGACAGGAAGCACGTTGTGATAGATTTTGTTCTAGAGTAAGGATAGGCGTGGTTGGCTTTTAAACGAAGGATGGAATGTTGATGGAAGTTTTTCGATAAAATATAATCACCGATTCCTTGCAAATCACGTTATGCGATTTATAGTCGTCCCCTTAACCGGAATGAGTGATTAACTCCAAATTTCCTCCATGTGACCTTTTAAAAAAATAGGGATTCGAATAAGCCCAAAAATTCCGCACTACGAGTTTTCCTTGGCGTGGCTTGTTGGTGGACGATAGTGCTGTATGTATCAATTACTCAAATGGATAGTCATTTACCAAATATTACCGTTTGGAATTTTTGTTATAATGAAATTTACTGCTAAAACATTAATATAAAACCCCATATTGTCAACTACCATTCGTGAACAAGGGATGGTGAGCACTTAACACCACCCTACGTGATGATTTAGATGGAAATTTAAACCCCTCTCTTCTGAAATTTCATCTTAAATAAGAAATTTCAATAAAATTCAATAAAGGAAATTTCAATAAAGGAAAACTATAAAGCTTTTATTAGGTGTGTGATGGATTTTTCAACGTTTGAATGACATTTTTGTGTGTGCTATACATTTAAAATATGGCTCCATATATGCTTCAAGAATTCAAAGACGCTGGAATGCGAATAATTACGTTCAATATAAAGGTTTCATGGTCATGCAATTTTTACACTCTTTCGTGGAAATGTTAAAGTAGAGAAGAGAGATAAATTGCATGTGTGCGCAAAGGGAAATGCAAATGGTGAAATCTTTTCATATCTTACTATTTCATTAGGCCCTCAAATACTCGTACCAACGATGAGTCTGAGTAACTCCAACGCAAAGTGCATTACTCTGTAGGAATATAATAGGAGGGGGTGGGAACGGAGACGGGCCTTGTGCGCTCCTTCCAGCAATGATTCCCCAAACTATTTAGGTTCACAGCTCTCAGAATAATCTAATAACAACGTAAAACTGTTGTAACTTCATCGGTGTGAACATTTTTAGTTCAAATAAGAGATGAATAGTACGATATGATTAATTTATTTATCTAATTCCGCGGATTTAATCAATCAGTTTTTTAATTGCGATAATTGAAGAAGGAGCAGTGTATCAGAAATTCCACTTAGTGTAAATAATAACTAAAAGGATTAGCATCAGGAGAGATGTCTTTCCATCAGAGGAGAGCGATTTCGACGCCGGAAAATTTATTCATCGAGCGCCCTCTTACGATAACATCGGTTATTTACAAACTACGGCAATGGAGAAAATATATTTTTTGTCGTCCACTCTATTTATAATTTCGAGCTTCATACGGATGACCAAAACAGGACGGGAAGCGAATGATGTCAACTTTCTTACATGATCCGCTAGGGCCATAAAAATTTAGTCCTGATTTTACTGGTCGTAGTAGTAGTAGTATTTAGGGGAAGCGACCGACAGCTGAAGTAATTTGCGCCATAGGGGATGGACAGGAAAGGATGAAGGGTGGAGAGAAACCCAGCGCCGGCATTAGCCTACTCTTTAGGAAAGTTGCCAAGGGGTCCGCAGCTTAACCTCCCATCCGACGGACGGCGTACTCACTCAAAAAGCCCTCCACAAAACACCTCAAGTAGGGATCGAGATACCTCTGAAAAATATTCAACACCACCGGGATTTGAGCCCGGGCCCTCAGGGTGGGAAGCCGATTTTACTGGTCAGGAATCAGTTATCCCATAGAAGTAATCCATATTCGGTTAACACATTCCAGTTTATCCTGAAAGAAGTATTTCAAGAATTTTTGCAATTATTGAATTAATCCTCTAACTACAGCCATTGTAAGCAATTGCTTCAAACGATCGGCGTAATTAATGGAAAACCATATCACTTGTTCAAACGAAAATCCCATTCCCTATTTCATGACGGACTGTATTTGCTTTATTTGATGATGAATAATTGAAAGGAGTACTAATTGCAGATGGTAATTTTGAATCCAGAATTCACGAAATGTGTTTGAATACCAGAAGTTACACAAACCGGTTGTTATTTGACAACACACTGTTAAGCTACTCAGTCCCAAAGGTAAAATTTTCTTGACTTAGAATGCCTTGATGTCCGTGCTGCCTCGGCTAATCTGATGTAATACGATAGGATTTTTTCGCTGTATTTTCGATCATGCTATCGATAAAAAATATATAAAACGCAAACTTTTTTAATTCTTATCGATCTTGGAAATATTTGTATACATGAGTTTCAACTTTCAAAATTGAAGGATTGAAAAAGAAAATTCATATGCCCTTCTGCTTTATAAAATTTGTTTCTAATAATTTGTTTCGAATGCACAAGTGAGGGGAACGTAGGAGGGCAATCAAGATGTATGTGTCTGCTTCGTAGATTTCGGAAAGGCGTTTGATAGAGTCAACTGAGGAGAATTAATTAATTTTTTACAGAAAGTTGGAGTATATTTGAGGGACAGGCGACTTATCTGCAATCTGTACATTTCTAGGACTACTCGAGTGCGTATTTTGGATGATTATTCGAAATAGTCAGTGTAAGTAAGAGGATTAAGACATGGATGCTCATTATCGTCTATGGTTTTCAACGTATACGTGGATGAAATGACAAGGGAGGTATGGAAAGTCCTGGAGATGGGAATGAAAGTCAATGAAAAATTTGCCAAATCAGTTGGGTTGGGAAATGATCAAGCTTTTGTTAGTCATTTATAAAAGGGCTGATTGCTGAATCATCCCTTCAGGATCCAATGCTGAGGGCTGTAGAAAATCATTTAGACAGATATAGAATCATTTAAACCAAGCAAATATTATGAGATTTTCAAGAAGAAAGAAGATTAAGTGTTGAAACATTAACATCAGAGGCTAAAACCCAGAGTAGTTGGAGCAGTTTACCTATTCTGGAAGTATTTTGAGCCAAATTTTTCAAAGTTATAGGAGCCTGAGAAGAATTGAAATAGACAATGAAGCTTTCACAAGGAGGAAGGTTTCGATGATAGGAATGTTGAGTAAGGGGTGTTAAGAAAAGATCAGTAAGCACCTTGATAAGGAACATAATTTTATACGGTGGGGAAATATAGTCGTTGAAGCAGGATGATAGGTATCGATTGGAGACGTTTTAAATATGGGTGTGGAGAAGGGTGGTAAAGGTGTGTATTCCATACACTCAGCAATTGGTTGATGAATGGAAAGAAAAATCAGGGAAAAAGTGCTAGGGTTAGGTGGGAGTACAGAGGGTTTTTTGTGAAAGACCCAAGAGAAAGTGTTTGAATATTAGTTTAAATGCATTGATATGAATATATTAGATCGCATTTGTGCATCACGAACTAGATAGCATGCGAAGTATTGTTTAAATGCAGAATCTGCTGTTCAGTTTGAAGATCTTTCTGACCCCACACAACCCTATCTCAGTCTACTTCTCCTTCTTATACTGTTTATTATTCCCTCAAACATTTGGTAACTCAATATTTCTCTTAACATTACCGAGTCAACGTAGTACGTTTCTGCATGATTGGTTGTAACGGTTGTATCAAATTCGCATTTCTTCTTGATTTACTCATTCCTCGCCCTCTTTACTAATTTGATCTCAAACAAACCTCATGTACTCATAGCCTGCTCATCTTACCTCATATACGGTATTTAGTCGACAGCCTTTTCCTGATAAAATATAATTCCGCTGCCATAATTAAATAGTTGTCTTTATTTTTGGGTAAGGTTGAGACTATGGAGTCTCTTCTACCACCAAACCACTCGTAACACATTTACTAGATCAAATTCACAGATACATTTCGCAAAGTATGCATAAATAGCCATAAAGTTAGTAGACCTTAAGACTAAAAATCTAGAACACAATACATTAGTTGCCTAGTTCAATCACTAACTATAACTATAATCACAGCTATTAAAACATACACCCATACATATAATACATACACATAATATACCAATAATTGATTATACGTACATGCAAACAATACAACGATATTACTGGTTATATTAACGAACGCCAATTAAAAATAGTTTTAAAAAGTGTATACTTTCATTTGCTGTAATTTTTGTTATAAGTATTAATAACATTATTCTTTTAGTACGCAACACATTACCAACTTCTCTGTCAGCTTAACAATTTATCTCATGTACCTATCTTACAAGATTACTATTGTTTTAAAGATATTCACCCTCAATTTAAGGTCCAACCGTTGGAGTCTGTACCCAAACGGTGGCCCCGGGCCTACATCCAGCCAGTCAAACAAGTTAATCCTGCCTGTGAAGATATCTGTAACGTTAGTCATTAGTGATCACTAAATATTTAGGAATTTTATGAGTTATAATATTTTTCCAAAGGTGCTCAACTCTTCCTCGCTTATTCCAAGTCTGAGGAATTCTCCATAAATAACTATTTTTTTCGAAAAAATATTTTATATACATTAGCATATAAAAAGAATGAGGAAAACTACCCTTCGTATAATGCGCAATATAGTCAGCCGAGCAAAACGTTTGGACATTACTCTTCTGGGCAAGGGTTGTTTCAGAATGATATTAATAATGATATTATTATAACGGTAAAGGAAAGATGAAGGGTAATTATATGCATCTCCCATTTTTTAGCTCTAACTTCCAAAAAGCTCCCAGCTACTATTGAACCGCCTCTCACCACTCACCGCTCCCAAGCCCTTCGCACCCTAAAACCCTCCGCCATCCCCATTCGCACTCCCACCCCTCGGACGCATAAAACGACCCCTTACGGCTCAAGCCAGCAGCTCCACGGCCTATTCGTCTTTTATTGCCCTCGGAGTCAAGTCGTTTGGGCGCCTCTGGTAGTGTTTGCCCCAATGGTTTACGAGGGCACGTCGAATGATGCCAGGGACATGGCGGCGTTCGGCGGCAGCGCAGGGGCGTGAGACTTAAGCTCGCCAGCCCTGTGCCCACTTGCGTTCACCTGTGAGTCATTGTGGGGGCCCTGAACCTTTGGCGAGCCCAGACGTTGGGGTCTCAAGGAGCATTTCCGAGAGAATTCTTGAACCTTGGCCAAGTTATAAGGAGTGGCGGTGGCCGAATGGGGAAACATTGGAGAACTTTTGAGATGATAATTCGATAGATTGATTCTATTTAATAGATTGAAGGATGTATTGAATCAAATGCCCTTTTGAATCAAGAATCAATATGACGAAATTCTTATACCGAACTGAAAGTTACATTTAGATTTTGACAAGAAGAATTATTTTTGTTAATGGCTATAATCAAGTGTACTGGTCAAGGTATACTTTTGATGTATCTTTTACCTAAGCACAGCTGTGTTTCCCCACCCGACACCCAATACTAAATGAATAATCTAAAACCTGCTTTACAAATAAATATCTATCCAATCCACATACTATTAATTTCCCTTAATTCAGTCCGGCACGCCTTCAATTTTCCTACCTCCAATTCATTTACTCGACATTTTTCCTCGACCACAATCATCAGCATTCCATAGCCACTCGATATGCTCAATTTCCAATTTTCCTGCCTTCTTTGAATTCCTCTCAACAGCATTCTATCTTCCTCTACTATATCTAGGGCTTCTTCGTTTGTATGGTTTTCGTTAATTTCGTTTTAACGTCCTATTCCCACATCTACAAAGCCTCCAATATTTGCCAGACTAAACTAAGGAATATTAATAAAAAAACAATTTGTTGCCTTTTTATTCCATTATTAAAACGTTATTTTGCATTGAGTTTGTATAATATAGTATGCTGGAGAAATATATTATGTGCAGTCACATTTAAATAAACCTGTAGAATACCACCAAGCGTTATATTTCAACATTAAAGTTTTATCTACTTTTCTTTTAACTAGATGCACCATCCAACTAATCAAACCAGTATGGTTCAAATCTCGAAGACATATAATTTCACGCATGCTCATGTAATACCTTTGAAATATTTGCGCATCAAAAATCAGGACCAAATAATTGATTTTATCATTAATCGGAAAATATTCTATATTACATTACGATAACAAGTGCAATTGATAATGAGGAATGATATCGATTCATATCCCCCATCCCTTATCTCCCCCTCTATAGAAGGCCTTCTTCAAATGCAGAAATACTGCATCAACTTGTATTTTGTTTTCTCCCGATCTAAGTATATCGTTCATAAAAAGACCCAGTTGTGTTTCGCAAGATCTGCTCTTCCCAAATCCGCGTTGGTTGTGGCTTAGTATCTTTATACTATCAAGAAATCTTATGATGTTACTGATAATAATGTATTATAATATTTTGCACGAGATTGATTTTAAATAAATTTGTCGGTAATTGTTTGGTTTATCCCTATCACCGCCTTGATAGATGGTAGTTATATGGGCTAGAGTCAAGGTACTGAGCCTTCCTCTATGAGTTTATGTTGTATATTAATATATTATATATGTATATACTAGTATATATATATATATATATATATATATATATATATATATATATATATATATATATAGTGTTATATTTACTAATTAACGTGGAAACTAATTTATTGTGTCGCTTTATTATTTTTACTTAATTTTATTATTATTTAAAATTAAAATTTTATTATTATTAACTTAATTTATTGTGTCCTAAGATATTTTATGTATTAATTTTATTGCTATTTATGGATAATTTGTGAAATTTATCTGAAAGTTTAGCATTGTAAATGTGTGACGAGGGGTTAGGTGATAGAAGGGACTCCATGGTCGCAACCTCGCCCCAAAATAAGGGCTATCTATATATCCCTAGGATAGAGTATGGGGGAGTATGATAATTTGGGGAAGTCCTAACAAGATGAGAAGGGACATCATGGCGGTCAATTGCAATTTGCCGAAAGGCGCGCGGCAAAATGTTATTCTCGATACGCAATGTTTTCGAAAACGTAACGGACGACACTCAGTACGTCCATTAATACGTGAGAGTAAAAGTCACTGGTCTGAACGTTTTAATAAGTTACCACACTGCACTTGTGAAGCACAAATGATGTTTCCACATAATTTTGCTCTACTCTTCGCATCTAATAAGTACCTACGAGGCTACGTCCTAATTGGATGCGACCATACGAAATAAACGAGGACTGATTCCCGCAATCCCATTTCACCCCGTCAAAACCACTCTCGCTAAAGTGCGATGCATTACTATCTTATTTATAGTCAATTAATGTTTTATCATTAATTACACTTTGCATTTTGTTAGCTTTGAACTATTTAATGTGCATTTGATAACCGTTCACGTCTTTCAGCGTTGGTCTTTTTTAAAAAAAAAACCATTTAGAGCGTTGAAATCATAAAATACCACCTTGCTGTATTAATTATGGTTTAAGGCGATTGAATCTCCATAACGAGGATGTTTCGTCGTTGCAAAAATGAAGATTATATAAAATAATGATAGATGCCGCTGAAAGCAGAGATGCGTACCCCTCTTAAAAGTGAAAATGGCATATCTAGTGAGTGTAAATGACGCATCAGGGGCGCACATGAGTTGTAAAACCTATGGGTCGGAACGAAACTGTGGCTATTCAGAAAATGATGGGGAATGAAATGTGCGGGATGGGTGGGCGAACAGAGAGGGTGGTACAATTCGTTTCTTTTTTTTTCCACGACGCGCCGCGATCGTCCATTCCACCCGAATTCCCTCTCTTCCTCGCTTCACTCCGAAATATGATTTCACTCGAATTTCCAACTCCGGAGTTTTGCCTTTGAGGGAGATACGAGGACCAAGCAAGGGCAACATTTTGAAAGCGCCCGAACACATTATTCCATTCTGTTAGTCTTTCAGCTGCAACTCATGTCCCTCCGACTCCCCCACCCCGGTCTCCAATTCGGGGGATTCGTGTGTTTTGTGACTACACATTATGCATCGCCGAACTCCCCTCCCATTCCCCCACTTCTCCCTACGGGTAAAACGTGGGTGAGTCGGAATAAACAAGAAGGGAACGCCGAGGTAGGCGAGTGGGTCCGGAGCGATGACGATTGCTCCTGCCGCATGAAAAATTGAGCTCGACGGAATCGATTCGAGCGGTGCGCGAACCAATATTCCACCCTTCGTGTACTCTATTTCTCCCTATCTCTCTTTCTCTTTCTTTCAAAGCCCTTACTTTACATTATCATGCTGAGTCGTATTAATTAAGACCAATAGAGCATTGGAACAAATTAAAATTGTCAGGCATCTCATTCCAGTACCCCTGCGGCAATTAATGGTACAATCCATGATTCTCTTTCACGCAGACTAACAGTGTATTCCGATCCCTTCCAGGATCTTAAACTAAAACCTTTATATAATATTAGGTGGACGGTCTACCAAGAGGGTTGGCCTAATGACCGGAAGGTCCCGGGTTCTATTCCCGGGCAAATCTCTGGGCACCTGCAGCTCCACCCAAGCTGTGTGATTCATTGAGTACCAGATCTGGGAAACCATAACCGGGACAGGGAAAGGAACTGGTCCCCCAACCCTGATGTGCGAAGTTCACTCGCCGTAAAGGACTTAGTACTGGATGAACTCTATCATCACCTACCAAACCGACCTTCGGGTTGATTACTGTGTTTATGGAATATGTTATATATATATATATATATATATATATATATATATATATATATATATATATATATATATATATATATATATATACATATACATATATATATATATGTATATCGAATTGGAACGCTCTTCGGCGCCGAAAAAATATGTAAAAACAAAGCTGTAGATTTTTAAAATATAGAAGCACAAAGGAAGGACACTCACACATGTAGTGTTGGCGTTTCGACGGCAAGATTTATATACGAAATTTATATATATAAACTATATGACACGCCCTCGGGTTTAGTACTGGATGAACTCTGCCATCACCTACCAAACCGAGCTTCGGGTAGATTACCATTTTTAAGGTTAGCATGTACATATATATATATATATATATATATATATATACATATACATATAAATATATACATATACATATATATATACATATACATATATATATATACATATACATATATATATATATACATATATATACACACATATAAGAGACAGACATCGTCACAGACGGATTCAAGAACTCACTATTCCCATGCAGGATAAGCAAGCATAACAAAATGGAACTCAAGGGTCTGAATTTAATGATTTAGTTAAGCATACAACTGATGTATAAATAGCTATTTATGTGCATACAAGTGCAGTTGTTTCTGTATATTAGCTGATGTGTGTGTGTGTGCCAAAAGCATCATCTATTAACTATTATTTCTGCAAACATAGCCGAACACCCCCCGGTTCACGTCAATGTGGCGGCTTGCGAGGTATTGCGCATATATATAGATAATTATGTCAGCCTAAATCAGAGTAAGGGTAAAATATTTTCATGTTTGTAAGAAAATACCTCTAATGGTCTAAAAGTCATATATTAATGTACGCAACCTTTTAAAAGGTATTTTTTTAGTCTCAGTTGAGGCCGATAATTTGTGGAATTCCATTGTCATGCTCGAAGAAGAATCAGAATAACTTTGTGTTTACACAGAATAGAATTCTGTATACCAATAGCGGAACTAGTTGACAAACTAGTAAAAACTCTATCCCGTGGAAACGTGAAGTTATTTTAATTCTTCCTCCTGCATTTTTTTCAGAGGTAGGTTCTGGACGAGTCCTTACATTTACCTCCTAGTTACATTAGGTGTTCAAAATAAGTCTCGAGCGTGTAAATGTTATTTGTTTTGATTTTATCAACGTCAAAAATACTGTTGTAGAGGGGAGCCACCTCTCCTTCCATGAAATGTTGTGCGACTTGATAAAAAATTCCGTATTTGTATCGCACTTACTATTATCCCAGAGGTTTAAAGTTATTTTCTTCGTTTCTATTCTCCTCTCCGTCTCAATAATCTACTCATTCCCCGTTTCCAGCCTCCGTATCAGGGTCTTCAAAATGTTGGGAGGTGGAACCTGCACTCCCCGTCCTCAAATTCTAACTTTCACTCGACCAAAACTCTCGCCACCATGACGACGGGTTCCATTTACAAATGAAAAGGAGGCAGAATCGACAATCGGAAATGGCTGGTGAGATGACGAACTGACGTCCAGATTTTACGAAGGGAATCATCGAGGAGGGAAAAAGGTCGCAATTGAAAAATTACCCTCCCAGCTTGGTCATGTCTACCGCCTCTGGCCTGGCGCGGCATTAAACTCCGCAGGGTGTGTCGACCGCGGAGTGGGGAGTGTAGAAGAGAGCAGCAGCGAATCAATTGGTGCGCCCCACAATACTCTTCCACCACCGTTTCGTTTGCCTTGGCGCCGGGTCGGGAGGGAGTTTCGACTTTAATTAATCGTGGTGTGCTCCGCCAACCATATCTCGAAATCATAGACACTTGTCATGATTTTGAAAGGGTGCGATGAATTGAAACGCCCGATCACGCCGAGTGAGACTTTTCCAAGCTGGAAAAGGTTTTCTCTCCAAATGTTTACTTAAAAATATTGTTTCTGAAAGGCAAGCCGATGCGCACCTTCGGTTCTGATTGGAAGTTGTTTAAAAGCGACCATGTCCAATTCATCGCATCACTGGACAGTGAGATATTTTTTCACGATTGTTTTATGGTATTACTGAAAATACGCCATAGAGACATGTGCTGATTACGATATAGTATTACTAAGGGAACAAACACTTAAGGTTTAACATTAACATGTATGATGGTAGTTTAAATCAATAATAATAATCGATGTAATTAAAATCTGGAAATTTTCTCATTATATATTCCTCATTTTATATAGATGATCTTCCATTTAATCCACTAAATTCTTGCTTCTTCACTATTGTTTAATGGTTTTGCTATTTCCTCGTAATAGTTATATTTTTTCGTTTGGCAAGTGTTAGTTAAAATAGTCTCAAACATTAGACTAATGAGAAACACTTCATCAGAAACTCGAGTGGGTGTGTGTGTAAAGCTAAACTTGCATCCTCTTTACTGCAATTAAAAAAAATAATTGTCATTGTCTACTTTATTCACTGCTATGTGACCCAAAAGGGTATAACTTTCCTTTAACTTGTTTGAACTGTAACAGATACGCTCATTTTTAAACATATTAATGGTTATGAACCCAACTGTGTTCGTAATAGCTCTCCCTCCTTCCGCCTGCAGATCTCTTAGGTCAATTATTGTGTCCAAAGACGATCTCGGAAAAGAAATTACTTCGTTCTTCCACATATGTTTTATTATTCACAACCTAGGTTTCGACTTACAAAGTCATCATCAGGTGTAAGTCCAGTCGACGAGGAGTCGACGAAATTAATGAAAAAGGTTTTGATACAATCCTTTAATAAGTACAAATTGCCTGATCCAAGAACAATAAAGTGTGAATGAAAACATTTGGCTTCATAACGTTAAATTCAAAATGTAGAAGTTAATGTGTGCTATATAAATGTTTCATAGCAAAAACATCTGTTGACAGTGGAAATTGTAATTTATTGATATTGAGAAATGTAAAAAAATTACCAGAAGTAGTAAATTACAATAATGAGTTTAAATTTTAAATTTGTTTATTTTAACCTGTATTTGCTGTATGTGCATCCTTAACGTACTTATTTAATTACTTTTTTTTAAATTTGATTTATGCTCGCGGATGTTTTGTGGATTCATCTAGCTCCTTATAAAAAAAATTAGCACTATCCGTGAACTCTTTCCATACCATATGCCCTGTCGGGAGCTTGCAGGGTTTCATGTAGATGAGTTGTTAATGATTGTGAGATATTATTGTGAATATCACGTAATATACTTATATACTCTTATATTATATATATATATATACATACATACATACATAATTTACTTATATATATATATATATATATATATATATATATATATGTACATAATCACGCAATATACGTACTAGCTCATACTTTAAATTTTCCACTTATGATATTCTAATGCAATTTCGTAAATGGATATGAACGTTTAACAATTGCACTTCGAGAAGTGACTGACGGAATATATCTGAGTAAAAATAATGTTAATAAATCTAAAACTTTGTTTTTTTTCACTCGCATGATTTGATGATTACATAAAATGAATCCGAAATATTTAGCAAAAATAGCGAATTTAATAATGTAGTAAATGGTCACTTATCATTTTATTTTAAGCATATCTGGAGTTGTTTAATAATGAATTTCAGGTGTTTTCCTCTTCTAAGAGATCTTTTGCGTGTTATTCTCAATTAGTAATACCTTGTGGTTGGATATATTATTTCATTGCCTTCGATTTTTATCTTGACTTTGAGATACTTGAATATGGCCATCGCAAGGTGAAATTAATAGAGTCACAAAAGTGTCTGTTTATCAAATTGATTGAGTACATTCATCGTATTCACTTCCACCTTAAACCTGTGCGACTTCGACGCATTCATTTTTTTATTGTGCTTCAATTTCTCTCCGTTTCTATTTCTCTGTTTCCTCTATTTCTTTGCTTGCGAAAACGAAGGAATATATTATACATGTACGTATCACCCAACACTCCAGATATTATCATTTCCCCTCCTCTCCCAAAACCATACATGTCAATCCCACATTTCCAAACCTTTCCAACATATTCCAAAAAAACTGCGGGAGATGCCGCAAAAGTAACCTTTAACAGAGTCATCCGCTAATGTGCATTTCAATGCAACAATTTCAGTGTGTAAATACTTTCACATTTTTTTCATTTTTTATTGTAATTGTCGCTAAATTGGTGTGTATTTTGGCTCCAATTTGCATTATAATATCGAATATTTTAGCATTAACTACAGAATCTAAAATCCCTCATTTCTAGCGAATGCTAATTTTTATCAATTCAACAGAAAACCTGTATTTTCTTTAAATCTTAATTTTTTATTTTAATAAATTCATTATTATTAATTTTTGGTTACCTTTTCCTCTTTTCCTATTTCTTACAAAAAATCTTGAATTTTAAAGCCTACCTACTTAAGTGTTACTAATGATCACTCGTATGATTTATAATTTGGACGTTCTCTGATGCAATTTTCTGCCTGGTGCAAAGAAGGGTGAAGAAAGAAAAGGGTGATAGTTTTTGAAGCTATCTTTTACTTTTCATTAAACCTCTGTAGAACTATAAAATATGAATACTGCAATAATTTCTAACCCATTACATTTTTACAACTTACTCTTGGGTAGCTTATCGATTTGAATTCAAACTCGAAGTAGCAAGGTTACTCAAGCAGATTGAGTCCCAATAGTATCATTTGATTGATGCGCATTGCGATCTAATGGTTTTAACAGCAATGTTGTGACTGTTGCGCAGCTTTTTTAGCTTCAATCACTACCCAGTGGTTTTTTTTTGCTGAAACTGTTCTTAATTCCTAGAATATTTAGGCCAAAATGTAATTTTAATCAATTTAAATTTTATATATGAAATTGTAAACCTAAAATTGATTTATAATTTAAATATGTATATTATTTGTTCAGACATTAACTTAAAAACCATTAACTAGATTAAAAGGAGGCTGTTATCAACCCTGTTAATACATCTCCTGTTGATACTTACATCTAAGTAAATCTCTCCAATTTCCTCACGCCATGAAAGCTAAGGTAGCATCAAAAAGCTTTTTGTGAAAACCAAAATGAGAATTGCAAGTTCATGAGCTAAAATTATACCTACTATGTATGTAAATGAAGTGCTTAGGAGGCGAGATCAATTAGCGGTTACAAGCACGCTCTTGGGAGAGGCGGCGTTGTGACTCCGCCCGTTAAGAAGTGGGGCATTACGGTGTTGCGTGGCGGAAGGGTAGAGACGAAGTGGGGGGGGGGGCGGGCTACGCCCCTTTCTGCTCATGGGCGTGCTAAGTGTACGAACAAGTGCTTTCGCGTGCGTTAGCGTGAGGGCGTCAGCACCGATCCTATCTCGGAGAGGATTACGGCGGAGGGGGACAATCCATCACCCTGTGGATCGTGAAATTTCCCTTTGGGTCAAAAACATGTGTCTGTCGAAGTAGCGCCGGTTGAGAAGTTTACCTATGGTGAGCAGAACAGCGAAAAAATACATCGCACCTTACTTTGACGAAGCGGTCTCTTGACTCTCTAATTTTAAGAATGTTAATTCCATCGAAAGGCATGCAGATCTATGAAGCGCCAAAATTGAGCTAAGAAGGTATTCAATCCGATAAATCAAAGGTAAGGAATGGTTTTATCAAAAATCCAAAATTCAAATATTTCTCGGGTGGATTACGAATGAAATACTCCTATAGGTATGATTAATAACAGTCAGAATATTCAAACCATTACTAAAGAAGCTATATGAAGTATTATAATTGCTTCTATAATTAAAGGAGATGTGGTTGTACACGAGGGAAATAATTCGTGAAGATATGAAGAAATGTAAATGAGTACGGTGAAATTCGAGCAGGTTAAATGGAAGCGCTGAGGGTGAAAAGGCCTTGAGGGTCTTTATTTGGAAAATACTAATTGGATGTAACGTAAAACCTTGAGAAACGATAGGTGAATACAAGGGTCTCCGATGATAGAGGCCCTCCGAAACCAATCTTCTGTGACTCGAACCTCCGGAAGCAACCTTCTGTTCGACATTTTCATTTAACCTCCCATTACTTTCCCAAAATATTTTGCATTCTTTTAACCCCTATGTGCTCCTTTTCCATCAAATTTTAATGATAATCTATTTTATCCCATCCTTCCAGGGTAAAGGAAAGAATAAATACTTTATTTGTCGAGAACACATTCAGAAGAAAGGTAGCAGGAATTTTCCCATGAATCCTTATTTTATTGTTTAAAAAATAAATGAATTCTCGTTGGAACATGATGGGCAACATAATTATTATGTATTTGTCAAAATTGAGTCTTACAATAATAAAACATTTTCCGGAATAATAGTGAAAATCTTTAAAGGAAATTTTTTATTAATGTGGCAAATTGCTTTGATTATTTAAAACAATAAATATTTAATAGCTAAGAATTAATACCTGTTTCAACAGAAAGGAGATGTTTAGGCAAATCTACAATCATTCAAGTCATTTGCAGACACACATGAGAAGAGTATCGATCGCACTAGAGTTTCGATTGAACGTAAATTATAGGATACAATTATACGAGTAGTGTGTCAGATTGGGAATTAATCCTTACGCTAACCTCATATTTGAAGGGGGCATATTTCAAATCTGGGAGAAGTTACAAAAAATTCTAATTTTGCTTTAAAATTCTATTTCGGATCTAGCGGTTCTTTTGCATAGGTGATATCATCCTACCCCACACGGTAAAAATGTTATATATGTTCAATCCACAGTAGGTTTCTGTTTATCATCGGTATAATGAGATAGGAGTCATGAGGAACACGTTGCAATTGAAATTTTCCGAGGCTGTAACTTTAATTGAAGTTCATTTATTTTTTAAATTTCTTTACTGACTATGTAATAGTATTTCCCGTACTTCGATGCCCATAAATTGTAGTAAGATTTTATCAATCCAATATTAACGTGCATAGGCGAAATTACCTCCATACCTCATCCTGCATCAATTGGATGTTGTTAATTTATCAAACAATCAAAACGTAAATATTATTTCATAAATTTGGACTGCATTACTTGGAAAACTTGATAATTTCATCATGAAATTTCATCTATCCATGCTTCCGATATTCACCTCATACCTTGAAAGGTAAATGATTATATGGTAGTCGTATCCACTTGAATTACCACGTATCTCGAAGCTTCTGCTGTTTACGTTCAGAATGAAAAAAATGCCTTGTTTTTTTAAATTCCATGTTCATTCGTGTTCAGCATTAATATTTTCCTCCGTTATTTTGTTAAGGGAACTGCACACGTGGATTTTTTTGTCATTGCTTCACCTTACGTTCGTCTGTGGGCGTTACTTAATTAAACTTGAGAAATAAATTAAAACGGGCAGTCTGAGAAAACACGCGCGACTCAAGTGATCGTTGTGACGAATGAAGTAAAGGGGTTTTGCCGGCATTGGTCCCGCCCGGTGGTTTGAGTTTCTACGCCCTCGACTGCAGTCGACTAAGAGGGCTGTCCTTTAATTACGTGAGGCATTCGTGGGAGGAGAATGGGAGTGTCATTTCATATAGTTTCCCTACGGCGCGTGTAGTTGGGGTTAAGGGGGAAACTTTCATAAGGTTTTTATCATTGTACCAGTTCAATCACTGAATATTAATCATTGGTTTCAGTCATTCTTGATCAATAAATAAGCCACTGAGCAGATACTAATGGAACTTTCATCTCAGAATTACTTACGCACTTACCAACCTGCAACAAGAGTTTCGAAATATATTTTTCATTACACAGTATTTACCAGCATCACATAAATGATAAAGTAAGTTTCCTTTAAGGGTAGAGTGAATTTGCTCAGAAAAAAAACAAGAAATGTAACTGACCACTAATCTAAGTAAATAAACGCTTTCGATTCATTCCAGTATGGGGTCTAATGATGTTTTTAATCATTCTTAGGGGCAACGTAAAGTGAAGCCTCAGGGTACATTAAAAACTTTACCTAATCCATGAGACACTTACCACTTCTGCTAATAATAATGAACTCTTTCGGAAACCATAAGAGTGTTTCGCTAAAAAAATTGCTTTATTTTTAGCAAATGCTTGATGTTAATGAGAGAAGGGAGAGCCTCATGAGATGTCGGGAGATGGGTTCAACTCAGATGGATTCTTATAAAGAGGAGGGCGATGGAGAAGAAAAAATGGGCAGAAAATGGCTCCACGTAATTTAAGTGTGGTCCCTCAGTGCGGCCGAGGGTTCCAATGCCGCGCCGCGTTGAGTGAGACCGCGGCGGGAGAGTGTCCGCTTGGAAAAATTTACGGCAGGCTCGGGACACTTCAAAAGTCACCTGCTACTGGTTATTCAAGTTGGCACTTTTCCTTTTGTCTTGCGAAATATGAATGGGAACAAAGGGGACGGTTGGGAATTTGTGCATTCGTGTTTTAGAAACCTCCAGTCGGACATGGATGCGGTCGTAAATCAGGGAGTGGACACAGACCGATTCATGGCGCGAGCGCATTACTCGCTGCCGGGAACGAATTGAGGCATTTCAGCCAACGTGCAAGGGCAGCCCGCATATTAGCCGTCTGATGCGACGACTTCTTTCAACAGCATTCCAATGTATCTGTTTGTAGGTTGAATACACGTAGGTTGTGTCTGTTCATTCATTGTAATCAACCCGTGTGTAGGCTGGGTTTTGATTTATGTAGCAATAGAATAGAGGGTGCTAAATTTTATCGCAGTAGTGCACACTCCCCGAAATTTATGAACATTCCCCATTTGAAAAAATACAACACTTTTCCAAACTGATTCTCCAAACCAGAACGCAATTCTATGTTGAACGCTGGCTAATACTTAAATATTTTCGGTGAGTTCCCCGGATATAATTTATCAAGATTTTTATTTTCTCTTTCAATTATTCGTTCTGAGTAACAAAATTGTAGTTCAGTTAAGGTATTTTTTTTTAAATTAGGGGTCCATATTTGTTTTAAGAGTAAAAATTAGCACGAGTTTTTTTTAAGTAATTGAGAATATCTGCATCAAGCCAAACAGACTAATCAAAATGAAAGCATTAACCCATGTGTGATGCGACTTTTTATTTACTGCCTTTCCTTTGTCTTCGTACTTTTTTTACCTGGTTTTGGAAATCTGAATTATCATACTCTTAAGATGGTAACAATTCTAAAGATGGCAGATGGACGTTTTAGAGTTTTTACTTCATTGGGCAATGCTCATATGACACTTTAATCACTGTAGATCCCTTTTTTATCTGTCATCTTAGTATATTTTGACTAATGTCTAAACGCTGCTGCAAGGAATGAAAACGAAAAGATTTACAAAAGTGATATTGAATAATGAGAAAACAATAAAAATCAGCGTTAATATCCATATTTGTTCAATTTAAAATTCTATTTTAACAAATTTAAGTATTTATGATATATCTATGTATATATATATAAATCAAATGACATTATGAAATAATATAAAAATAATAAGAACACAAAAAAACCACACGAAGGTTGATTTGAAATTTTTTGTGGCCCAACAATCTTCACTGAAAAGTAGAAGTCTCACCTGTGTGTGTATATATCCATCAATATATAACTAAGCATACAAATTTATATGCATTCAAAAATATACGAGGTCCGTCCGGAAAGTATCCAGCCATGTAATATTTTGGTAAAAATAGCCAACGTAGAACAATGAGACCTTAGTCTCCTTCAAAGTACTTCCCTCGGGACCTCACGCACTTATCCCAGCGTCTCTTCCATTTTTCAAAACAATCGGCAAAGTCCTTTTTCGGAATTGTCATCAGCTGTCCCGTCGCATTCTCTTTTATCTCATTAACGTCAAGAATTTCGTGCTGTAATTGCAGGAAACGTATTCCTAGCTGCAAACAATGAACCAGGTTTTCTAAAAAGATCATTACTGGAGATAAGTCATGGTTCTACGGCTATGACGCCGAAGCAAAAGCCCAGTCTTCCAAACAGTCGATTTTTAGTTTTAGCTCTACAATCTGACATTTAATATAGAATTATTTATATATTATAGGTTTATCTGGCTGGGTTCGAGGAAGGAGAGTGTGGAGAAAGGCTTGGAGGCCGGTGCCAGTTGGCTCCCAACGTTGCGTAGTGCGGATCGTTCGTTTGCGAAACTTCTATAACGTGACCTCGTTACGCTCCGTCACGCACCGGTTTTTGGAGCTATTCCATCAAGTGTTGCGTGAAACTGGGCAAAACTGGGAAAGAGCTTGATGGCATCCTCAAGGCAGCTTATGTTGATAACGCCAGATCGGGTATTTTTGAGTGGTTCAAGTTGTTTCGGGAGGATAGAGAAGATGTTGAAGACGCCGAGCGTTCAGGATGCCCTTCTATCTAAGAAACTGATGAAAATATTGCAAGAGTGAAGGTTTTGTTGAACAGGAATTGCAGATTAAGTGTTCGCATAGTTTCTATTGAACTTGGTATCCCTCAAAGTGATGTGCATCGACTTGTAACCGAAAACATGGGCATGAGAAAGGTGTGTGCGAAGTTGGTGCCGCAATTGCTCTCGGAAGAACAAAAGGAAACTCGCATGGGGATCTTCGAAGAGCTTTTCGACCATGCCTCAGCCACCCTACAGCCCACTAGATTTCTTCCTCTTCCCCGTTTCAAATCTGTACTGAAAGAAGAACACCACGGCTTGGTGGAAGCATTACGAGTTATAACAGATATGTATCGTATAACAGACCGTGACGAGGGAGCTTAGCAGCATCCC
This sequence comes from Hetaerina americana, assembly GCF_022747635.1. Taxonomy (NCBI): domain Eukaryota; kingdom Metazoa; phylum Arthropoda; class Insecta; order Odonata; family Calopterygidae; genus Hetaerina; species Hetaerina americana. The sequence continues at coordinate 906,106 of NW_027287073.1, read as the reverse complement.
GGGCGAAGTCTTCCGGGAGGTTTACGAGGTATGGAAAACCCACTAGCAGCAATGTGTGGCTGCACAAAAGTGCTACTTCGAAGACCTTTGAGTGAATATATTAATGCTGGCCATGATTCTTTCTTGTCAACTTCGTCCTACTAATTTTGGGACAAACCATGTTCATTTATTTGTGTCCGTAGTGATTCCAGCCATTTACATTCAGACTATGAGGCAAAGGCTAAAATTAAAAGTAGTTAGTAGTTCATGTATTCGGTTTACTGTGTTAAAATCAGAGTTGAGATATAAGTACATGTGACCCATACAATTATTTTTAATAGGGAAGGATTAAGACATTTGCTGATGATAGCATGCTCATTGAAATATCTGCAAACACTTGCTGATTTTTTTTATCTGATTAAGTAACTGGATTATTTCAAAAGTTGGCTTTCGGTCACGATATGTGACAATCACTGTTGAGGTGTGCGTTTGACGCTGAACAGTTGTCCGTAGGATTATGTACCGGGGGAAATGCAGTTTCAAATATCTTCAATGGCGCACGCCGATTCGAAATTTATCCACTCCTTCGAGTTCGAGAATTGGTTTTGGAGAATTATGGGCACCGATTTATCAAAATCAGGAAGGATCGTTTCTTGCGCGCGAGGATATCACAGTATCTTTTTAGATAATCGACGCATTCCGATTAAATTCGAGAAAAATGAGGTTCACTCAGTCGCAGAGGCCTTATCTTATTTCCTTCTCTTGCAGCGAAAATTTGGGGGTTTGGTGAATGTGTCAGACTTCTACTCTTTCCAAACGGAATATTTCTTTCACAGTCTTTCAGAAACTTTGATATCCCTCTTTCATAGCGATTTCAAATAGCACTTCACGTTACTTTCGTTTATTTTGATTGAACCCCACTTGGCAAGTGGGATTTTTCAAATTTTTGTGCAAGATGTTATATCGGCGACCGAATTGGCAAATGATATAATATTATTGCACAAAGTCACGCCTTCTTTTATAACACTGCTCACTAACTCCCGACGTGTAGTTGAGTGTAAAGATGAAAATTTGACTTGCAAACGCTGAATTTTCCAATCCGATTCCATACGTTTTTACATGATGTGACATGATTAATGAATTTGTACCTTCATCCCGAATTTATTTCTTTGTGAATGTTAATTTGCGGTTTTCCGATCTCACTTCAAAAAATATTCTCTTTTATGATATATTTTTGTACCTCTTTTATATGATTCTCCTTGCTTTTTTTCTAAACGGTAAATGCTAATACTAAACGATAAGTGTTACAGCCGATTTACACAATGTTTGTTTTAGTACTGAAAGCAATAACGAATACAAGATACTTAAAATAGCCTTCGATAAATGAATTTGATTCTATTTTCAGAATTGAAAAGAGAAATAAATACACAACTTATTTTCTATCCTATTCTTGAATCAAAATACCAATCACATGTGACCAAGGATGTTTCAGGAGACTACCGATTTTTGCGTTGGAACCCATATTATTTTTGTAGGAAGCCAGTGTTAGTGATATCTAGGTAAAATTATACTCTTGAATGAAGAAGCTGCAAGAAGGTTGAAATATCTCATAATCTGGGGACATTTAAAAATAACTTTTGCAACTCCCAATTTCTTACTTCAGCAGTTAGCACCAGTATCATTCCTTAACGTTCTCTTTCGAATCCAATTTCTTCCATGGATTTCCATTTTCGGTATTGTAAACATTTGGCAGTTACCGTAGCCTCTAATACCACGGCCGTTTTCTCGTGAGAACTGTGGATAAAATCGGACATTATGACAACTAAAGTTTGTTGGAATCGAAGCGTAAATACTCGTGTCGACCGAAAACATTCAAAACAAAATCATGTGCGCATACGCAAAAATTTTAAACCAAAAAGATAGTTGGATCGTGTGTAAAAGGTAAATCTAAACTTGGCACTAAGTTCGAGAATTTTGATTCGAGTAATGATGTCAGTAATAGAGTAGAAGAAGTAAGCATCTTGAAAATCGGCCTTTATCGATTCCGGTGCAGGAATCTATCAAAAATAGGAAGTCTTTTAAATGTTTAATTGCGATTTCATTGGAAAAGATGCGCGCTAAAATACCTATTGTAAAGGCATAGAAATATTTGCAAGGTTTCTTCCCCTCATAACTCATTTCCTAACATTAAGAGGGTCCATCAACATGCTGCATGTGTACAATCACTTGGGTCTGTTGGGTCATTAGTATTTCTAGGGATGAGGTTCTTCTTTTAAATGACGCCAGTCTTAGTGCTATGATTTATGCCTGCTTTCCCCAATGCAAACATCTCAAAGAGTCGTCACGTATTAAGGTGGGCGGGGATTGCTTGACCACTCGGCGGGCAAGATTGTCATCAAAGGAGTATTTGTGGAGCTCGAAGGTCCCAGACAAGGGAGAGACATTCACATAATTGTCAAAATTATGTGTTACCGTTTTGAAAGATGATGATATACAATCATATTAGGACGTAATAAACTTTAAGGAATTGATTGCAGTGCAATGGCAATGTTTAATGACATATATTTAAAATATTTTTTATTTTCCTGTGGAATTAGATTTTACGAAAACGATTTCAAACCCTCTATTTCTCAACCATAGTTTTTGATGAATTTTATTTTCATCCAAAAACAAAATTTTATATTAATCCTAGACGGTTCTTCTTAAGAGCCTCTAACCTCTCATACCACTAAGCTGGAAGTATTAATTTTAATGATTCGTAATGCGGACAACTCAGTATCAATCTAAATCTTGGATTCCAGACTTGAATCAGGGGGCTTGATGTTGGTTCAGACAAATGGAGGTACACGTCTAAACAATTTTCCCGATTTACCTCCCTTGAAAGTCTTCATGATTACATTCCACCTCCCGTTATATTTAGGTATCTCCACTGTACTCCAATGATTCGGTTAACAAACTTATCTACTGTGCTCAACACTGAGGAATTGAGTTGAGGACAGAGAACACATTGGAATTTGCAATCAATGCAAATGGTGGAGAGAGAATTTTAATTTGCAAAATCATCAATCAGACGTCAATCTCAAAATCGGAGTGTCAAAGGAGTTGCTTCGTCAATCAAGGGTTGTGAAATTGAAACCGATACATTGGAATGTTTTGTTTGTCACCGCCCTAGTCGCGCAGAATGAAACCAAATCCCGGAGAAAGTTGGAAATTAAATTTTCAAATTTTTGAAACTCTCGAAAAAACGAACATTGTGTCACTCACGGTTGATGATTTTTATATATTCATCACCAATTCTTCTTCATTTACATGGTACCCTGCCAGCCAAAGCTAGGTTTTGCGGTAGGATTTGATTTCAGATAATACGCGTAAATCAAATTTTTTAAATATTTAGTCCCCGATTAACATGTGAAATAATTCAAATGATCGAGTTGACGTTTAATATAGGAACATACAGGGTGCGTTCTGCAATTATCTTTTTCAAAGTAATTTATTGAACAGATTTGCACAAACACTTATAATTCTTCAAAGTGCTGTCCTTGGGCCTCTACACATTTTTTCCAGCGACCCCGTCATAACTGGTACGCACCCTGGAAGGCGTCTTCGGGGACCTCTCGCGAGGTCTTCGTCACGGCTGATTGGATCTCTTCTATGGACGATAAACGGGTTTCTTTCAGGGCTGCCTTATTCCGTGGGAACAAAAAGAAGTCTGATGGGGTGACGTCAGGACTATAGGGGGGCTGGGGCAGCGTTGGCACATGGTGTTTGGCCAGGAACTCGCGGACTTATAACCCGTTGGGGCAAACACCTCGGGCACGAGTTTGGCGCACACTTTCCTCATCGCTAAAACTTCAGTGGCAATGTGGAACACAACAGTAGACGACAAGTTCAGTTCATTTGCAACCATAATAAAACTCAATCGACGGTTAGAGTCCAACAATTGTCGAACACGAGCCATATTGTTGTCGGTTTTGCTGGTTTGCAGCCACCTATAGCGTTGTTCGTCGTGAACCTCTTCCCGGCCCTCCTTAAAGATCTTTAATCACCTCGAAACTCGTGATTAAGACAGAGCAAAGTCCCCTTAAGCCTCACGAATCATTTTGTTAGTCTCCTCAAGATATTTTTTCAGTTTAGCACAAAACTTAGAAATCACGTAACGTTTCTCGATCGTCGATTCTATTTTTTTTTCGTGGCACGGTCGGCGCGCAGAGGTTTATAATAACTGATACACCTGCCGCTTTTACAGCTTGGAGAGCACTGAGACCGATTTTGCGGCAAATCTTTGTTTCTTTTCACCTACTGTAAGTGGTACGATCCCACTTTGACCAATATGAGCGGTGCGGGAAATTTAATTGCCTTACCTTCGGATCGCACCCTGTACATTACGATACCTAAGAGTGAAGATACTTCTCTGTGTTTGCGAGACAAGCTGCCAGTCAAGACGGATAATAAACTAAGGTCTAGGTGAAATAAGTACAACGTACGAGCATACATTACGAGGCAAGGCAAAGTTTAGTTGGCAAGGATTCGAAGGAAGAAGGAAAAGTTGATGGATGAGAGGACGATATTAGAATTGAAAAGAATGCAATAGAAAATGTGGAAAGTGGAGGGTTAACAGACTCATGTGCGGCCACACAGGATGTTTGGAAGCATAAATAGCTGTACAAAAATGTGCAATTGATGGATATGAACATGGAATGAAATATAGAGTTGGGTTAATGAGGATATAGTGTGATGGATGTTTGATGACACTGGCTTAAGAGACACAAATTTCAGTAGATTATCCTCTTATTTGTATGATAAATAAATGGCTCTAAAAACTACCAACATTTTCCGTGATTACTTAGCGTGCATTTTCTATTATGTATGTGCATGTAAATTTACATTGGTATGGAGTATAGTTATGTCTTGCACCGAAACTTGGTCGTTGAGGCAAGAGAATAAGCACAGGTTGGAGGATTTTGAGATCTGGGTATGGAGAAGAAGAGGAAAATAAAATAGGCAGAAGGGAGAAGAAGCTATGCAGTTCTAGGCACGTTTTGATGACGAGAGACGGTTGTTCGGAGAAATTCGAAGAAGACAGGACGATTGGATATAGGAGATACTAAGAGGCTGTAGGATGCTGAAGGTGGTAATAGAAGGGAGAGAAGAATGCTGGGAAAGTGAGGTATATGGAGGGAAGGAATAGACAATTTGTTTGGATTGAAAGGGATGTTGGCAGTATTCAGAGGCAAAGATTAATTTTTGCAGTACGATGAATGGGGTTTTCAGGATATTTCATTTGATGTAACGTAGCAGAAGTGAGCATAGTAGTGTGTTTCAAGACTAATTTAAAACATACCTTAACTAGATTAATTACTGCTTATTATTATTACGTGAATTTATGAGCGAAATCATGATTGTCAGTAATATTTTAACGGCCGTTGTGATGAATTAAAATCGCTAAATTTCACCAGGTTTCAATAATATTTAGACCAGGTTGATAATGGCTCAACAGTGCTGAAAGTATAGTTTATTAAATAAATTGAGTGTGGCAATTAAACTAGAAGATTTTAATTTATCATAATTAACGAAAAATTTTTCCATCAAGTAATGTCTGATCCCATTCATTTTCTTACATTTATACCTGCCTTTCTCTACTTCCCTGGCATGGATCTAATGGAAATGGAAAATAATCCAAGAGACCAGTCACGCTGTGTATCCTCACTCGATAAATGCTTCCCCCCCCCGTGTACGTGCCATTTGGAAGAAGCGATGGCTACACATTGGAATGCAGGTCATCCGACCGCCTCTTCAGATAGTCCATTCTTCATTAAGTACCCCTAAAATTCACCCGAGTGAATTTTAGGGGTACTTAACGAAATCTCCTAATGGAGGACACTGACGAAAAGATTCTATTAAGGGATTAGGCAATCGGAGCAAGAGGAAAGGGGATGAAAAGAATTAAACGCCTCCGAATCCGACGACGGCCACTTTTCAAATTGGCAATCTTCCCGTCGGCCGAGTTGAGAGCGGTACCGCTCGGGAAAGTCCTCTCTTCCCTCCCGTCCCTCATCCGTCATCGAAGACCCCCAACTTTAGATTAGGAGCCGATGGATGGTGAAATTCGCAAATTCGGTAAATTTTATTCGGGTTTATGTCGACGGGGACGTATCGGGTAGGCCCCAACCTCGCGATCATATCCACTTCGTTAGATAAAACAGCAATCAAACCCATTCATATTATCTCTAACCCATTGTCATAGCAGCATATCCTTTACTGTACAAGCCATAAGAACTGAACCCCTAAAATTGGGTTCAAAATAAAAATCTAGGGGGTCAGATTAAAGCTAAACGAGCTTGCAAATTTTGCTATGCATAAAAGTTCAATGCAAGCCAAATTTCATTCATCAATTTTCTTCCTGTCAAATTCTGTGCTTTTTAACGCTCCGATTAAGTATTTCCCAAATTATATGCCTGAAATATATCTTCATCGCACCTAACGAATACGTCTGAAGTACACCCCGTTTAGTGCGCAAACTATGCTAAGTATGTTGATGCCAATCGAATTATGCGTTTTTATGGAGGGAGCGAAGAAGCTGACAGCGCTAAAAACATGAAGAAGAGAAATGTCTCTGCAACCATGACCATTAGCAAAGCCCTCACTCTCAGTCTACAAATCATGTCGTCAAACCATTTGAAGTTCTCTAATGACATTCAAATTTTAAGAGCGTTTCCCGTTACAATCCATTTCATTGGACGTTTCATAAAAAGTATTGCATTCGCTTTTCGGCCCGATTTTGAGGGCATTTAAATTGGCGTTCGACCTACAGATACGGGCCATAGACGCATTTTACTAATGATGTTGATTTTACGTAGAATATATAATAATTTTTTTGATTCCTTTCTCACTTGATACTTTTCGGGATACCTTTACATATGCAATAAAATACTTTAAATGTACGGTCGTCAAACCAGTTCGATGAACAACGAGCACGGAGAGTCAATTTTCCCTTTCAATTATTTTCCTCTTTCGTGGAAAAAAAAAGATTCAACTGGCATTTGAAATGTGTACAGAACATACCCGTATTAATAAAATTCATATTTTTTCCTCTCACGAATTCCGTCACCTGCCATATCCACCACGCTCAACCGTGAAACTCACCTTCGGAATCGATCTCGAATCCCCACAATACTCGCGTCCCCGAATACGCAAATTTTCACTCGCCAATATCTCCACCCTTCATCCAATGGTCGTTCTATCATTTCAAAAAAAAAATGTCACGCGTCCCCGATAGTTTAATTTACGCCGCACCCGCGTGTGGGCGACACTGCTCAGGCGCCGCGTCGGTCGCTTAATTGACCCACGTCGCCTGCCGGCGTCGTGATTTGCCTTCGTCCGACAAATTCATGCGGCCGGTGGAAAGAGTGAAAGTGGAGGGCTGTGAGTGACCGCTCGCACCTTCACAAAACCACCCCACGCCCCAACAACTACCTCAGCGCCTCCACCCTATCCCTCCCCAATCCCTCCCGTCTCTCCATCCCTATTTAGTCCACTCACCCCATAGAAGCTCGGACCCGACTTGGCAGAATGCCCGTCGAACTGAAAGCAGTGGACATGAGTGGTCCACTTGGAATGAAATAAGGAAAAAACTGAGTTTTCATTCAAGATGATGGTATTTTTTTCCCTTATGAAACTAGCTTTTTAATCACGTTTTGTGGGACAGGACTTGCCTCTGTTATATTAGGATGAGAATTAGATTACTATTAGAAGAATTGGGATGGGAGTCCCTAATTGACCGTAGGCTTAAATACAGGTTATATTGACTGCCTTAATTGGAGTCAGGTTACTTATCTGAGGATGTTAAGGACATATTATAGGTCCCCAATTACTATAGTAGATCAGATGACCAACGTAAAATCAGGTAGATTTATTGTAGAACGGATAGATTTAAAATGATGTTTTTTCTTCTAATCATTAGAGATCATCGCGTAGGAGATAATTAGAATTGTTAGTTTAGATATTTATCGATATCTTGCATGTTTCTTCCTGAATTTTATTCTTTTTATTTAATGTACCCATCTTTTTAATAGTTCTGCTGTATGATTTGAATGTACGTATCCTGTTATTAAATATTGTTCCATGTAAGTATTTTCTTTCGTGTGATGAAGGTTGTCAAGTGCATGTGAAAACAAATACTTGTGTAGAGGTAACATGATTTGGTTTTGCATGTGGTTTTATCCTAGTTTACAAATGGTGACCTGACACCCCCCTCCAGACGCCCTTGCGGCGGCTTACGGAGTATTGTGTAGATGTAGATGAAAGTTTGAATCAAAACGCGGGTAGTGCCAAAGAATAATAAATCCATCAAAGTGTCCAGGTTCATCGTCTGGGAATTTGGTTAGGATGATTAGGGCAGTGGAGGCTCTTCTCTGTTGTAATATTCCTCGGATGTAATTCATCAGGATTATTACTTTATTTTTTTTTCATTTTTCCACTTTTCCATTCGTTATTGAGTGACTAAATTGTTGTTCAGCTAAGCCTAATAGTTTAGTTAGACATCAACAATCATTTGATAACGGTAAAACTTAGTAAAAGCTGTTTTTGGTAATTAAGAATATCAAAAAGCCAGACTGACGAGGGGAAATTAAAGTTTTCATTCTGTTTAAACTTATTTTTGCTTCTTGAATAATATTAAGATATGAGCGAAGTTCTAATGATCGCTGACAGACATTAGCTTGTTGAAGTAGTAGTATTTAGGGGAGGCGACCGACTGCTGAGATCATTTGCGCCATTTGGGATGGACAGGAAAGGATGAAGGGTGGAGAGAAACCCGGCGTCGGCATTAGCCTACTCTTTACGAAAGGCGCCAAGGGGTCCGCAGCTTAACGTCCCATCCGACGAACGGCGTACTCACTCAAAGTGCCATCCACAAAGCACCCCAAGTAAGGATCGAGATACCACTGAAAAATATTACCCAGTAAGCCAGTACGATAGCCACCGCAACATCTCGATCCCCAGCTTGTTGAAATATGTTCAATTCGGCACATCATACCCTGTAAGCACCTTTATTTTCTGATTTCTCAATTAACATACGTGACTGTGGAGGTTCTTGTATTTCCCGAGGAGCACCTAAAAATACGAAGAATAGATGTGTGTGGTACTTACATTGTAAATCTTTCCCTCTCCAGCACCGAATGCCTTGTCATATTTACAAATATCTTTTTAAATAGATTAAGTTAGCACATAAATTGTGGCAGCTATTATGACCTGTATGCATCAAATAACGTCGGAAGAATGAAAAAGAATACAAATAGTGTTACCTTGCGTCAACAAAACCATTCCACTTCGTCCAAAATCTGGGTTTTGTCATAGCTGTCCTCCTCAGCTAAAAAGAGCCACACCCGCTAGAAGAATGTATGGTCACGGCAATTTTCTGTGAAACCACAGGGGAAAAAATTCCAGGCTTAGATTTCACACATCAAAAGACGTAGTACTCGTATGTACCTTAGGGTGAGGAGAGGGAATTTATCCCGCCCACCGAACGGACCTTCAATTCCTTAAGGGTTACTATTAGCGATAATAGTGCCTTTATGCGACTCATTTTAAACATTTTAGCATAGGCTGTAATTTTAAAAACTCAATTCAGCCTTTGCATTGGTTTTAATCAAAACCTTCAATAAAACTGAGTGATAAATAACAACAAATATACGTTTTTGCGTATAACTTGTGTGATTAGATGATGCAATGACAAGCTTTTGATATCTTGTTTTGTGAAACTGTCCTAAGACAAGGTCTTCGTCCTTATCTTCTCCCCTTCCCCAAGACATTTTATCTCGGAGTCACTCAGGTGCTCAATCACGGCTGCGTCTTTAATCTTTAGAGTCGAATTAAAATTTCTAGTCCCATCGATCAAGTTTATTTATTATGGTAAGTAAGTCCATAAAAACAGCGTCCTTCATATTTAATTATAGGAAAACATGAAAATCAAATAAAAGTTGGAGCAGAAGAACGAAATGATAGACAAATGAAATATAATATCAAATCTCATTTGTTTCACCTATCACAAAAAAGAGATCGTCAATTGGATATTAAATCCGAATGGATAGGATAATTTTCAAACAAATTTAAAAGGGGTTTTTCTCCATTGAATGTTGGTAAAATGTGAGCCATTGCATATTTTTTTAAATGAGTGGGATCTGGAACAGAGAGACAAATGAATTGCCGCAAAATGTGAACTGATCATTCGAGAGAGTGAACATGCCGCTTTTCAAAGTCCGGATTCAAAAAATAATCGCATCCGAGTCCTCGAGGTCGTTTCTTTTCTATTTGGGCCAATTTTGCACTGACTACTGCTTCCTTTGATGAAAGTCATATGGAGCGTGAGGAGTAAATGGGGAGTTTTGCATCGCGGCTCACAATTCATTGGTCATCTTTTGATAGAACCAATCGACGGACGGTAGCAATACAGTTGATTGTCCAAGGCTACTGCGAAGTCATTTCAAGTACAGAAACCTACAGTTGGTGCGAGAGATATTTAATGACATCCTCCTACACCTTGTTAAAAGGTCGTCAATGAATTTGGCTTGGAATTAACTCTACTAATGTAACGCGAAATTTTGGGACATCTTTGTTCATCTACCCATAGTGATCCGGAAAAAATAGCGATGTTTTCCTAAGATTCGCACCTCTTGAAAAGACGGAATTAGAGGAAAAAACTCTTCTAGGTGGTGACATTGAGTTCGTTTTGATTTAAATAATCGATCCGACCTGATTTCTCATATAAGAATATCATCGGTTTCCTTATATGAGATTATAATTTTGTGAAGAATTGTCTCAAGAAGAAACGAAGGAGTAAGTGTGTGTATACATATGCTCGTTGCCACCGAAATTCTCCATGGTAATAGCTGAACATGAAGCTGTGATATGACATGAAACTAGGATGTATGGAAAAACATTTGGTCAACAGCAAGGTTTATTAAATGCTGTCTTTATAAAACAAAAAAGGATAAATTTAAGTCAACTCTTTATCCTACAGTTGCTAATATTTTGTCCGTAGCAGTTGTGAAGATTTTTGAAAGCAATCGTTTATAATTCATTAAAACGAATTTTGTGGAATTGATAATAAATATGATAATGAAAGCAAATATTTTCCTACGCCCGCAATAACTAGAGTTATGCTGTCTCCCACAAATAAACGAACCCAAATCACAGCTCGTTTTCCGTTTCACTTTTTGTTCCGTTTTGTGTTTGTCTTTATGTGAGTTCCTATCCCTTTTCCTTGTATCTATGTCCATGTGAATGTATATATGTTCGACATATGGCGGGTTTCCGTGTTTCAATATATATATATATATATATATATATATATATGTTTATGTATATATATATATACATAAACATATATATATATATATATATGTTTATGTATATATATATACAAGACATACATATACATAAATAGAAAAACTCAAACCACAGACTCAAAAATAGACATGACACTTCAGAAGATTTTCTTTTTAATTTTAAACTTTCAGAGGTGTACAACCGTTTCCATAAAGAAGAATAAGAATGAAGGAAGGGATAAAGTGAGGGGTGTGTGAGACCAACCCTTTTCCCTTCTATCCTCCACGTCGAAGGTCTCTTTTTCTTTTCCTGAAATTTTGTCAGTAATCGCCTCCTTAGACGCACATGCTCCTCGCAGAGACTTCCTCCAAAACCTATTCAATGAAATCGTTACCGATAACTCCTCTTTTGATAACCTCTGCCAGCATAAAGGTTGCGCTATGGCAAGCAGATTCGGCCCATATTATGCCAGCCTTTTTCTTGGTCTCCTCAAATAAAATTTTCTTGCCAGCCTACCCCTGAAACCCTCCCCCCCCCCATGGTTTAGTTATATTGATATTATTTTCCTCCTCGCGCAATATGACACCGACTTCCCTCAAAATTTTATTTAATTCCTAAACTCCACCTCTCAAGGCTCTTCTACCTACATATTCTGTGCCTCACAATAGACCTGCTTAGATATTACCAATGCCCATTCTGAGGGACAATTTTTAACGTCTGTTCGCATAAAACCAACCAGCAAGCAACATTACTTCCATTTCAATGGTTAAATACGGAAATACTAAAGGTTCCCTCCCGTACTCCCTTTTTATCCGAGGTCAGAGCATTTGTAGAAAGTCTGAATTCAGCAACCTTTTCTTTCCAGTTCCCATGTCTCTGACTCGATTTTCCAGAATCTCCTATATTCCTTCTTATCGAAAATATTTTTATAATTTAAGTAGTCACCATTCCTCCCAAGTTGTAAATTTCAAGTCTGTTGGAGCTGATATTGCAAGATACTCGTCCAATTTTGTTGTTACTGTATACTCTGCCTCAGAATTAAGTTTCACTCAATTCAAATGTATAAATCAGGGTCGTTATTACTGTAGCATTTACAACTTGAATTTACTTAGTTGAAAAAAGCTGTTGGCATAAGGTATGTATTAGGTTATATCATGTCATGTTGTGGCATATTATGATAGAAATCAATATTTTATGAATGCATAGTTTGTTTCAGGTGTTCTTCTATGAGCGTAATTTTACACCACTTAAATCAGTATTCTACCTATTTTAATGGTAGGTTTAGGACCGTCCCTTTACAGGTGTTCCTGTAAATCGTATCGTGGGAACTTCCTCCTATATTTCTCTTTTCTTTTCTTCGTAATCTCTGTCTACCTTCACTCTGTTTAAAAACCCTACTTTCTTTCTTCTTTCTCATTTACCCAACGTTCTCCGTTCTATCAAGGCCTTCAGCGTTACACTGCCTTTTAATATTTCCTCATTCCATTTTTTTCTGTCTTTTTCCGATTTCCCTCGTTAAGATACTACCTTCGCTCATCCTTTTCGCAATCTCAGCGTTTGTATTCTTCTTTGTCAAACTTATTTTCTCCATCTTACGTCACAACCAGATCTCAGAAGCCCTCCATTTGAGCCTTTCTTACCTCAGAGACCGGCTTTCATATTCATAAACTCTTACACTCAAAATTAAACCCTTAACTAATTTTTCCTTAACATTTTTACAGTTATTGTCATCAGTTCTCTTTTTCTTGCAGAATCTTTTTTTGCTAACGCAATTTTTCCCCTCATCTCTTCATTACGATTCCCCATTTTCTCTAAAATGCCGCCCATATATGCATGAGGTTCTCAATCTGCTTATTCCCTCCTACTTAAAGACTCAACTTAACGTTTCTACTGCACAAGAATCTAATTACTTGGGTGTTTAGTGGTTTATTCTTATGTTTCCGCTTGCATTGTTCTCGTAAAATGTTCAGTAATAACTATACATACTTGGTTGTTTGACTCACTATTGCTTCGCCTTTTGCAAAACTAAGTAACCTCGCCGCTCACTTTTATTCCCTTCCTTTCCTACCCCTAATTCAAGGGTAAGTTATATGTTCCTAGCGTATATTTTGAAAGTTAATGACGGAAACGTGTAACACTCTCTCACTCCCCATCCCAATCCTCCCTCTTCTATCCTTACCTGTACCGCCTAATTTATGTAAAGATTTGAAATAAGTCGCATACCCCTCCAGTCTACCTTTTAATATTTGTTTAAATTGATTTAATTTAGAGTGCTGAAAAATATTTATCGGTGGATCAATTTTTCAATATTCTCATTGATTTTTCCCACTCTTCACGATCGAAAGCCTTCCTAAAATTGGCAAAGCACACAAACACATCCTGATTATATTTAAAGTTCTTTTCCTATAATTTTCTCATGAATGTGACCACAACGCGCGTTCCTCTTCTCCTTGAAAGCTACTTGAACTATTTTGTAACCTCATTTTGATCATTTTATAATTATCAGACAAAATAGAGGTAACACGTGACGTTGCATTAAAATGTTGCTTTCGCCTGAATAAATAACCTATATAATTAGGCCTATAATAAGCCCTATATAATTCTATAGGATGCCTATGGATAGTCTACAGCTATATTTTCCGATAGAGCAGTAAGAAGATAGTTCAAATGTTTAATGACGGGAGAAAATCAATTACTAAGTAAGGTAGATTCGGATTAGTTAGAATGGATTAGTTAGAAACATAATTGAAGGAAAACTTGAAGGAAAGATCCCGCGAGGAAGGCCAAGTGACAAGTACATAAGGCAAATTAAGAAGGACGTAAAACAGGGAACGAATCAGAGGTTGAGGGAATTAACACTAAATAGGGAAGAATGGAGGGTTGAAGTAAACCAATCTTAGGATTGAAATACTAATGATGATGATGATAGGCCACCTACGCTCCAGACTGCATTCGGGCGCGCACTTTAGGTTTGAACGGAAATGAGAAACGAACGAAGGGCATCCCACCCTTCCTGCATTGTCACTCCCTCGAAAACTGTCTACTACGACAACTCCTCCTCCCCTCATTCCACACCCCTCCCACTCTTGTGAACGGCGAGTTGTACAAACAGGAGTATGAGATGCCCCCCCTCTCTCTCCCTCTCTCTCTCTCTCTCCTTCCCCACCCCACCACCACAGGCGGCATAATGATAAAGGACCCCTTAATAATTCCCCACCTCTCACCCTCTTCCCTCCCGCCCCAAATATCGACTCTCTTTCTCTCTCTCTCTCTCTCGTCAGCCATTCCCGGAAACGCGTGGAGTGTTTTCCTTGGGGGATGGGCAAAATGTTCGCTCCGCAAACGCACCTGCCGCCGCCCCCCCTCCCTCCCTGGCCGGCAGAGCTGTGTCTGAGTGGGTGGGAGAGAGAGAGAGGGAAGGCGGGCGTGTGTTTTGCCAGCCGATTAGGATTCGATGACTCATGCCTCGAGCACCCGATAAGTGTTTTAGCGCGCTCGTTGTTTTTTTTTATTTTAAAAGGCAATGGAAGGGGAGGATGGGATATTTTTAAGGGCTTATGGGAGATAAAAATTTTCACTTTTATGACGGCGAACAACCTGAACATGGGAAGGTTTTAAGTACAAAGGCAAACGGGTGCGTGCTTGTGTGCTCGGCAGCCTCACGAAACAATATTTACATCTCGATTAACTTAAGAGAGAATAAGCTGGGAGCGGAGTGTGCCTTGTAGTTCATATCCGTGTGATAACGTCGTCGTGTTTTATTCCTAAAAATATTTCGATTCCAGTTTTGAGTAGGTTCGCGGAAAAATATAATGCTTGCCGGAATGGAATCCAGGTGTGGGACAGGAGGCGGACGGTTTGGTATACGCTCGCCAAAGAGTTTCTCGGTAGCCGCTGGTTCATAAAAACATATCTCATGTCAATCATTACGGGGAAATTGTTATCATGCATGTAAAATATTGTTTCAATGAGTATAAATTGATAATTCACAAAAGTTACCCGTCAGGTTACATTCAGAAGTTTTTTTTTTGGTTGGCTAGTAAAAATTTCAATAAAGTAAAACATAATAGGAGACCTCATGCTATTCCCCGATTACTTGTTTCGAATTACACATATATTCTTGGTGAATAATTTACCCTAACAAATGGTGGATTAATATTTCTTGCTCACCGAAAATTAAGCAATGATGTATAAGTTGGAATAAATACTGGAATGAAGTCCCAGATCTCGTTGGTGCAATGGCATAAAGATTACCTCCCAGCGCATATATTTCTATCAAAAATCTGACTGCAGTAACTTTGTTTAAAATTAACATATCTGTATGAGATATTATGGCATATGCTAAAATGTTTTCTGAGTCGGTCACTTTAATCGGGGCATGGCTGTTAGAGTTGAAATATCATACTTCCGATATTAATCGAGTCACTGGCAAAACAAGGCTTGTATAACAAGGGTCGGTAACAATTTTTTCCTAGCGTGTGCGTGAAGTGTTGAATTTAGACCGCCGATTAAGTGTGTGCGTTATCGCTGATTATATTGGCATTAATAAGATGATATGCACACCATTATCACTGAATATTTGGTGATTCGCAAGATCTGCGCTTAACTCTTTCCTAAGGACTTGACGGACGACCAAGAGCAGAGTCGAGTGTCTACTTGAAAAGACCTGCTACAACAGCATCGCGACGATTCCCCAACATCCCTACAGACTGGACTTAGCACAAAAAGACTATTTCCTATTCCCAAAAGTTAAATCTTCCCCAAAGGACCACCATGGGGCCCTAAGTGCCGTCAAAGAAGTTTGCACGCATACCCTTAAGGACCCTCCGGACTCACCAGGAAGTCTTCGAACCGTGGAAAAGCCGCTGGCGAAAGTGAGTCAATGCTAAAGGGATGTACTTTGAAGAGTTTTGAATCATTGTAGCAATATTTGAAATTAATCTATTTTTCCGATACTTTTTATACATATCATGTACGTCACCAAGTTATCACTTACTGATTGACTACCGACTTAAGTTTTAATATGAACTGTAGCAAAAAATTTAGAAATTTAAACTTTCATATAATTAATATTTTTTATGAATGCCTTCCATCTAAATTTCGTTTCTAAGTAAGAGACTATTTCACTCTGCTGCCCAAAAATCGGATTCTTAGTTTCTTCGAATCAATTCAATTTAGGATTCAAGTGTTCATTATGCATTATCGATAATTGGGTCATACGAATGAATAGTAGATTTATCCGAAAACCCATTCATATAGTAGTTTGAAATCGTTAAGTTATGCACCATTTTACGAAAGTCAAACTGCACAGTCCTATAAAGCGGCTTCAAAGGAATTTCGCCCCGGTAATATGAATTTTTTAGTAATGTGTAACATTAAAAAGACTATCTAGGAATTTAATCAACTAAGTAAGAAGAACTGGAGAGAGAATAAATCCGTGAAAACAATCAAAGATGAGTCAGAAAAAATATTATTTGAATAAGGGAGAATTGAAGAGTTTGATAGAATATCCAGAGAAACTATACGGAAAAAATATTAGGCCAGAAAACTTACACAATAAAGAGAATTAGTCATAGATATGGATTACTTATATCTGGATACGTATTTCACGGATATATAGAAAGCGTTTTAAGGAAATTTAAATTAAATAATGCCCTGTGGGTAGACATAATCCCCGCGGAATTATATTAGGGCTAAAGCAACCTCTTTGAGAAGAGTTTAAGAGTTTTCATGGGCTAATTCTTAGTGTTTATGAGGGAGAAATGTGACCGGCAGGATTTGTCAGATGAGCGCTGGGTCCCATCCCTAAAAAAGGTTAAGGCAGGCATATGTGAGGAACATAGAAGAGTTAGTTTAATTTCGCATGCAGATGAAATGGTGATTTATGATCATGAATAATAAGATGGAGAGGAAGACAAATGATTATTTAGGTGATTATCAGTTGGAATTCCGGAAGGGGAGAGGCATGTGTGTTGCCATTGCCGTTTGAGATCACAAATGGAGAGGAACACATAATAAAATCAAAATGTATTCGTTTGTTTCGTAGATATCGAGATATTGTTCGATAGAGGTAATTGTATAGAATTAATTAATGCATTGCAAAAATATGAATATGACGTTGAAAACGGTATTAGAAGGGAGAATGTTAGGCAAACGAGGAAAGGGCAGGAACACGATAGGGATGTTGGACGGGATGAAGGGAGGAAGAAAGTACTTAGAGATGAAGATGGACTTCATGTAAAGTATGTTGCTGGATTGTATTTTGTTTTGTTAGGAGTAACAAAATATTTATTTGGTAGTTGTGTCCATCCAAAAACCTACCTTAACCGGTAGATTACCTTATCATCACCATTGGAGAGGTAGGAGACTTACCCGAAAGATTTACATATCCTACACTACTCAGGTGAGGGTGGCGGATGAAGGATGGGGATAGGCAAATTAAGGAAGATGGATAAGACTAGGATTGTCCACTATCACCTTTGCTTTTCAACTTATATGTGGAGGTAATAGTTCAAAAGGAATGAGACGAACTTGAGAAAGGAATGAAATTTGGTGAGCAACTCATAAAATCAGTTAGGTTTTCGGATGACCAAGTTTTAGTTATCCAGTCAGCCTAGGGTTACAAGCATTTATGAGCACATTACGTAGTCAGCTATAGGAATGGGATCTAAATCAATGTAAACATAGCAAATACGATGTGTTTTTCGAGAAAAAAGAAAACTAAGTAAAATTCTTAAAACTTAGAAGACTATAATGTATAGCAGGAGGAAGAGCGTGCTATCTCAGAAGTATTCTGGACCAAAATTGTCAAAGTGGCAAGAACATAAGAAGAAGAATTAATTCCATTAGGCAAAGTAGTTTTCTCTGGGAGAAGGGAACTAATGACAGGGATGTTGAGTAAGGATGTCAAGGAAAGACTTTGGAGCGTACTTTTGTGCGGTACGGAAACATGGTCGTTGAAGCAAAATGATAAGCCTATATTGGAGGCATTTTAAACGACGAATAAAATTGGAGGAATGGAAAACAAACGAGGAAATGATGTGCATTCCGGGGGAAATAGGGAATTGTTGGGTGAAATTCAAAAGTGGTAGGTAAAGATAAATGCAGAGCATTTTGATTAGGGATGGATTTTTTATTACTTTGATGCTAGATACTTTAGTCGAGCTAGGAAGATGTGGGAAAAGGATGGGCATGTTGGATGAAATGAAGGGAGGAAGGAATAATGTGGAATGTAAGGAGGGTTTTAGTGTAGCGTGAGGTTTTATCTTTTTAGTAAATGCAAAGAAATGTAATGTCAATCTGTGTCTATCCAAATCTTACCTCATGAAATAGATTAACAATAAAACAGGTTGTTATTTTGTGGTCGATAGCGCTAATTTCAAGCCCTTTTAGTTTCGCAGCCATTATTTATCACAGGAATAGGTGCTATAATAATACAAAGGAATCACTTTTGGATTATACTTTCATGGCATCTATATGTGATTTTTCGGGTGCCAGATCTTCCTGGCAAACCATAACCGGCACAAGGAAAGGAACTTGCCCCCACCTACCCTGATGTGTGAATTTCAAACTCCGTCGGGCGAACTGGGTTAAAGCTACCATCACCTAACAAACCGAACCTCGGGTTGATGACTGTGTTTATGTTTTTTTAAGTTGTAATAATGGGTTAATTATTTGTATCTAAATCAGTCGAAGGGAGTTTTATCACAAGGATTAGCATGTGAAAATTACCCATTGCCGAATTTAAAGAACTGCTGGGAATTCTGTGATCGTTGTTTTAACGGAGTTAAACAAGGATATTTACCATATTTCAGGGATTTCACAGTGTGGAAAGCATTCGCCTTGACCAGGATTCAAAGCCGACGTTTCAAATTGAACCGCTTGGTTCTCTTGATATCCGGTCTAATGCCTCATTAACTTAAAGCTTAAGCACTTTCCCGGACAACGAGGGAATGCCAGTGGGGGAGAAATATTTGTACACTGCAAAATCTATGCCTTCTTTAGGATCCAAATAATAAAATTTCATAAAAATTAAATTTGAACGAAAGTAACACTGATGATTTTTGTTGTGGATCAAAAAATTATACAGATTCTAAAAAAAATATGCATTCGATAAATAAATGGCTCAAATTCATTTGTGTCCAAATTTACTTCATTTCTTTCAATGGGAGAAAACAATGCAATGAGGTGACCATTGATACAAATTTGTTGCTTTAAGGTGAACGAATATTTCGCCGTAAACAATGGAGTTTGATTTGCTATCAGTGATCGAATCGTGAATATATAATGGTAATTCAAGATATATCTACGCAAATTTTGATTCGCAAGACTTGTACGAGGGTCATCCGGAAAGTAGTACCCGTTCGTGAAATAAAGACAAAAAAGTAAATATTAACAAACATAAAAAATTTTATTTGAAAGAGGATACTTTAAACTACTTCTCAACATAATCTCCAAGCAAATTAAGGCATTTGTCATAACGTGTGACAAGTTTCTGTATTCCTGCTGCATAGTCCTTCGCCGCCAGCTCATTGAGATACAGGGTCACTCCTTCTTTAAGTTCTTCATCGCTGTCAAATCTTTTTCCTGCCAAAAAGTCTTTAAGCTTTGTAAAGAGATGAAAATCTGAAGGGGCCAAGTCCGGGCTATACGGTGGATGGTCGAAAGTTTCCCATTTGAATTGCTGCAAAAGTTTTTGTGTTATCCCAGCTGCATGAGGCCTGGCATTGTCATGAACGAGAATGACACCAGTAGACAATAGACCTCGCCGCCGATTTTGTATTGCCCGCCGTAATTTCTTTAATGTTTCACAATACGCATTGGCATTAATAGTGTCTCCACGGGCCATAAAATCAATAAGCAATACACCTCGTCGATCCCAGAAAATGGTTGCCATGAGTTTCCTGGTGGACAGAACTGTCTTGAATTTTTTTGGTTTGTTTGGTGAATGAGCATGATGCCACTCCATTGACTGTCGTTTACTCTCAGGTGATGCATAACAAACCCATGTTTCGTCACCAGTAATTATGCGAGTCAAGAAAGAGTCTCCTTCATCAGAATAACGTCCCAAAAACGTCAGTGCTGCAGCCATACGCTTGGTTTTGTGCTCATCTGTAAGCTTGCGAGGGACCCATCTTGCACAAATTTTTGCATAATGCAGATGGTGTTTAACAATTTCATGAACAATTGTTCGAGAAACATTGGGAAAATGCTCACAGATGTCATCAATTGTGACGCGCTGATCGTTCCTCACGAATTCGTCAACTGAGCTCACCAGTTGGTCTGTAATGACAGACGGTCTCCCCGAACGCTCATCGTCGTGTGTGTTCCCCCTCCCCATGTTGAAGTTGCGACACCACCGCCGAACAGACGACTCGTCCATTACATTGTCTCCATACACCTCCTTTAATTGGCGATGAATATCACATGGGCGAACGTTTCTTGCATTGAGGAATTTAATCACTGCCCTCACTTCACAACTGGCGGCGTTCTCAATTTTTTTAAACATTGTAAACAATCACAGAAACAACACAGGCAATGCTAGCGTCACGCAACTTGGCTCAGAGAAGGCAGACAAGCCACTGAAGCTATCTGACCTCGTCCAGCGGCTACTCGCGTCGTCAGCACTTCATGCGGCACGAACGGGTACTACTTTCCGGATGACCCTCGTATCATATCCCACAAATTAATAACTTTGGTTTTTGAATTTCACACTTCGCATAAACTATTTGTCAAAACCAAACACAAGAGCAAAATTTACTTTAAAAATGTTCAATTTCGGAGTTGCTTTGGATCTTACGCTCCACGCCAAAAGCGGTACCTTTCAAGTGAGGTCAAAAGAGAGGGAGGGAGCATTTGACTACCGCTGACGGAAAGTTCGAGTCATGACTCAGCGCTCCAATAATTATTAGATTACAATCAATCCTTCATTAAAACAAGTTGACCCTATAGTTTTTGAGGAGACCACTTAACTTACGGACTAATTAATAACAGTAAACTTATGTTGAAAAATCTAATTTTGTTTCATGAAAATGCAAATATTTTTCCTGTGTTACTAGTCTGCCGGGTCTCACAATATGGCAATTTTGACCATCCTCCAATTTTCAATAGATAACTGAATGTATAGTGCGTCCTTTCAAGCTGGATAAAAATTTGCACCGTTATTATTCATACGGGCACTCGTATTTCTGCGTTATAATTATGCAGGGTCAAAATCGATAACAAAGTACTAGTTTTGACTGCTTAAATTATATGTTATATTTATCTTTTAAGAGAACAATTTTCATTATTCAAGGTTGATACCGGATAAATTATGAGTTCCTGCCGTAGTTAATCCAATCCTGATTTTTTTTTAATTCTTTGATACGTATGTTTATTTGATATGATTCCGTAATATTTTATCCAGCTGAGTTATTTCAGAGTCGTACAGCGGTATCGAAACAATTTCAATAGTTGAAATTACGACATGTATGTATTCCCGGACAAAAAAAAATATAGTGATGTATCCGATTGATAACATCCGGCAGACAATGCATAAAAGGCTTCAATAGAGAGACGATGGCATTCTCATTCTCCCACCTCATCAATCAAACTGTTTAGACATCGCGCTCCCATTGTGTGGGACGCTCGTGTTGTTTTCAAGATTGAAAGTCTAACGGACACAAAAACGAAACCACTGGCAATCAATCTTTGGCGACTGACGCGCAATCATGCGCCACTGGAATTACTGCGACGACGAATAACGACGGGGGACGCCCATGGCAATTATTTAATAAATTGCTATATTAAAATATTGGAAAACCTATAAGTCTATTCATATTTATGACCCATTGAAAGAACGACGATAAAAATGTTGCCAACGATAAAACGTCCAATTTTAAAACATATGACGTTCATTTGGGCTTAAAATAATATTGAATGTGTTTAGTTCTTTGGTGAAGGGAACTTGTTCAATTATTATGAAAAAATCTAGTTTATTTTATAAGCGGGACAGGATTTATTTAATCAGCGCGGAAGCTATCAGTAATATTAAAAGCATAAAGATAATAATCATGATAGCGAGAGTTTTATGATACTGATAAAATGAGTGTAATTTTTATTATATAATTCGTCAACTTTAATTTCATCCGAATAAATTTTGAAAATGTCGAAGAGATCATTTTTTAAATTGTCTTTTGTTCCATTTATTGAAATTTACCGGATAATACCGTGCGTGGCACTGGATTTTATTTTTTTGATTCATTGTGACACGTGGGAATAGAAGTGGCAGCTAGTGGAAAGAAGAAAAGTACATAAATAACCTTTGAACAGTAATTAATTACAAATAAGAACCAAGTAGGTTTCTTTTTATTGACTTCAACTCAAATTTTTCCGAGGTACCTTATTTTATACCACATGATTGATTCTTACAGGTCAAAATGAATATGAATTTATGTTCATTTGTTATACTTTTTGGCTCATCGATGCAAGTACTTTCAGGAACGGTAAGCAGGCCCGAGGGGGAAAGAATTTTCCCGCAGTACTCTTAAAGGTAGATATATATTTAGACGAACCATCCGAAAAAAAACCATTAAAATTACCGTTGACGTAACTAATGGAGTAAAATAATTCCGTAAAAAAGTATCCGAAACCAACATATTTTTTCGTTTTGTAATGAATAATTTACTTGAGAAATAAAAACGAATGGTGCCGGGGATTATATTTTTTTTGTTTTAAAATAGTTATAATTTTTATTTTTATTGTTTGCGACGGCTTGACATATTTATGTAAACATGTTTTTTCATGGAGTTTTCTCGGGTCTTCCACCGGGTCAGGGGTTCCATGTTGGCCTACGTTTCGATGCCTGACTCGTGCATCGAAACGTCGGCCAACATGGAACCCCTGACCGTGAAATCTTCATGAAACAAATACGCCGGGAAAACACCAGGTCTTACTATATAACCATATGTTTACTATGCATGATTGATGGCAAACTGTATCATGAATATTTAAAAGTTAAATTTAATACGAATATTCAATTTTCACTAGTTTCTCTCAGGAATTTCCCATGTTCCCAAAGCCGTTTCGCGTATTTCGAAATGGTGAACTCAAAACCCTGAAGACGTGCTGTGGATCTATGTACCAAGCCTTCTTATAGAGAAAACAAGTCAGGATACCCAAGTGCCTGAAACGTGTAACACATACCTGTACTTCCGCATTGTAGATATTAAATGAAACAAGTTCACCGACTTTGGAAGTTCTCCTTTCATTAAGAAAAGATGCCAAAGTTTCAGAGAGATGAAAACTCAAGAATATCTCAAGTTGTTTCACTGTAGTGAATCTTCATTCTGGAGTAAGCAAGTCTCAATATGGTGAAACCTTTGATTGTTTCTGGCTCAACTTTGTGGAAGTTCATGTTCATTAAATGAAAAACACAATGTATTTTTCCACTGTTTTTTATTTTGGTACTACAAGTTTCAACACTTAGGCGTCATCATTATCAGGTGATGATGAAGTCTGACTGCATTATGAATATTTAAAAGTTTATTATCGTACCAATATGCAATTTTGATTATCAGCAGGTGATGATGACGCCTGTGTTTGTAAGTGAAGTTGAAGTGTTGAAACTAGTATTAACAACATAAAGAACAGTGAAAAAATACATTTTATTCGTCCATTAATGAACAGTGAAACATCTCGGAGGGCACAACATTTCCAGAACAATACTGTAAAAGTCCCAAACAGAGATGTCACTCATGGGTTTTTTATTAGCGCGTGGTAATAAAAAATCTTTGTGCCATTTCTTCCACGTATATACTTTGTGAAGTAAGCTACCTATGCGAACAATGAACACTAATTTCAACAGTCATTATGGCAAGGGGTGAGTCATTTAGCCTTGGGGTGATGACATGAGATATCGGTACAGGTGTATATGATTCCACCTGGTGTGCGTGCGTGAGAGATTTTTCCGAAACGACTTTGGCCGGACGGCGAAAGCAAGAGGGCAGGTGGGAGCGGTAAGAGAGGGACAGGTGTCGCCGTCCAGTGTGAGATTGGAGCAATTTTACCTGGCGTCATTGAAATATCGGTTTGAATGGGGGGTAAAAGTTAGAAGAAGAAAAAGAAACTCGAAAAAAAAACCAAGGGAGCCTGGACGCTTTGTGGGCGTGGTCGTACTTTCCGGAGCGAAAGCCAAGCTTATGTTTATGATCGCGGAGAAACATACTCGTGCGGTGCTAAGTCAAGTTGATTTCGCATGATCTCGCTAAAATCCTCTTTAAATCCTGTAACGCTTACTATAGAAATGGCACATTGAAACGTACGAAAAAGAGTAATGGCAAAAGACATTAAACGAAAGGGGGTGCTAAGAGTTTTGCTGAAATGGAGGACCACTGACACTTCTTGAGGAATCCTTACGTCTTATATCCACACAATAGCCCAATAGTCACCGCAAAGGAGGTGGTAGAGCGCCGGCTACCCATCCTCATTTATTAGTTTGAACATTCTTTGGAATGTATATTACCTCTTATAATCACAACACTCGTACACATACACAAATACACGCCTAAGTACTGGTACATTATTAAATAGTTGGCTGAGTTACCAAATGTTTGCCTTTAAATAAATATATTCGGGCCTTGGGTTCCATTGTTTTAATGATTACGTATCGCGTGAGGAAAAAGGAGATCGTGTATACTTTTTGGGCCACATAAACTCTTCACTTGAATTCACTTTCCAACATAAAGCTGCTCCTTCGTAATTATAAAAATTACCTAAAATTTCTATAGTATTTCGCAAAATTTTTGACTAAACCTTTCTAAATTTTGAAAACCAAGCAGGTAGCTCACCTTTTGCGACCATAGTTGGTTAAGGTTTAACATTATCTAAGTGAGAATATATGAGTTGGTATAACGCCACTGGCAAGATTCTAAATCAGTTTTTAATTTTTCCGGCCAACATAATATCGTGAACCTGGGCGAATGAGTCACGCCTATAATATGGAATCCAAAGTATATTTAACTGAAGACCAAAGTATCATCACATACTGGAGAGACAGCAGCAAAATTTCCAATGAAACAGTCACGCTTTGAGACGCGTGCTATTTAATTTCGAATTAGTTTTTCTCTGTTACTACCAATTCACAACCACATGGGGTTTGATAGGCGAGATCTAGTCAATTAATAAATTCCCTATACCATGGGCAGAATCAAGTGGAAATAGTCATTTTAACATACGTTCTGGAATTGCGTAGTTTTGTATGTGATAAAAACTTGTAGTTTGGTGCTAAATTAATCTGTCAAAATAAAAATTGAGGAACATACTTAATTGGATATTATTTTACCTTTTGTAGCTGATTTAATAATTCAATTGAAGGGCCCCAAAATTTACGAGTGCGTTTACGTAACGTTCCGTAGGAATTTCTACGCTCTAATAATATTTTCAGGGAAAATCCACAAATTAATTTCAAATTAAAAATATACTCAGTATCGCTAAATTTAGCATTATTATGCGTTCATAATGTTATTAAATATTCAATAATCCTCTCCGAGCGTTGTAAGTATCTTCCATGAATAGTAAAGTTATCTTTTTCTCTTCAATTGAATCACCATCATGTTAAAAATTGGATTTTTTAATACCGTGCCATCAAAATGGAGAGTAGTACGAGAATTCTTTTCACTCTATTCCAGACTTTTTTTTAGAATGCTTTACTCTATTATTTAACTTCTCCTATTTGGAAAAAAATAATATACACCTGTTTTAGTGGGGCAGTTAACATTTCATCTAGATAAATCTATGTACATAGATTAAAGCCTGTATTGAGAGACCACACGACATAAAGTAGGCGTAGCAACCAGCGACTAGTATTTCCTCTCCTACAAATCCGCATTAAGAGACAACACTGCCACTAACTGGCCTGTCTTTTCTTATTTAGAAAGATTACTTTGTTGCCACATCCTTTTTCCTTTTGCATTTAAATATCAGCAAAATTTTCCTCGATTAAATCTGAGAACCGGCCAAACTAGTCCGGACAAATAAAACACGGTTTGGATTGGCGTCATACGAGCCAAAACAGAGATTGTTATTGCGACCTTAACATCAAAAATACATGAAATTTTGCTAATATCAAAGCCCTTTGGAGATTAAAGAAAACCGATACCGCTAGTAACACACAAGTAATTCAGATTAGCTTCAAACTTTAAAACGGAAATGTTTTTTTTATTCATGGTGTTGTTAAATTCAAACAGCTATAATAATACGTCACTCGGGTATTATCATGTGAGAAATATAACTCACATTTCAACTTCACAATTGGATCGCGTTCAGCTTAGAGGAGTTAGATTTGTAAAACATTGTTACCATAAACTTAGTAACGTATCCAAAATATTAGAGCAGCTAGACTGGGAATCACTTACGGAGCGAAGTTAAATTACAGATTTAAATCTCTTGCACAAATTAGAAGAACGTCTCTTAAGCAGTTAAGTTGAAATATATCATTACCCCCATCGTACTACGGTAGGAGAGATCATGTCAATAAAATGAGATAGATTTAAGATTTCGTTTTTTCCACGAACGATAAGGGATCCCAATAATATTGTCCGACCGTGGTAGGGTTACGTTCGGGTAAAAATTAGTGTCGTGTGTATTCACTCCCTGCCACACACCCTAGCGGTAGATTGCAGGGTACTAAAAAAAATTACCACGATCATTCTTGGGCTTATAATTCCGTTATCTAACGTTTACTTCAGTACAGCGTACTGGGAAGTAGTTAAGGAAACCTGGATATAATTAAAGGCAGAGAGGAAAAAGAAGAAACATGTGACAATGACTCGCCAAAAGATGAGAACTGATATTCGTGCATAGCGAACAGCTTTGACGCTACGCCAGAATTGGGAGGTGTAAATTTCTGTATTTATTCACTTAGGTGCCAATTTGGAGTTGACAATCGACACCGTTGGAGTGGATGTAAGATAGCTGAAATTCAAGACTAAGTCACTGTTACGAAATGGCATCTATTTGATATGTTCCCTTTGCTGATAATTTTGTTGGTCGAAATACTATTTTCTAATGCAGGAAATAGCGTCTTCGCAGGCCCATTGGTGTCACAAAGCGTATTTATGGAGTTATGGCCACTTTTCTGACTTCAATTATCAGTTCGTCATTTTCAGTCCTGAGCTAAAGGGTTTCTTGCAAACTCTCTCTCTTTGAACTGTTCTTCTTGGTATTGAACAGGTTGCTCTGAGAAGCTTTCTTACTAACACAATGAATGGAGTCCATGACTGTGCTTTCAACACTTTTTGGGTCATATCATGCTGGACCTCTACCTCCCAATCCACTACCTGCGTTAAAGTTGAATGAAAAATGACCACCTGGCTTTACCGAATGTTCATCTGCTTGCTGCTTGTTTTTTCTTCACTTATTTAGTGTCTGGTACCGGTACTTACGTATGAGAATTATAAACCTCTTTTCTTTAATACCACAAATACCGCAGGATCGATTTTATTCTTTCTTAAAAGATTACTATTATTTTTGCTTAGTTGATTTAAAACAGTAGTTAGGACTAACGCCATACACGTATTAAAATATACAGGACATCAATATTTGTATTCATCTTTGCTTTAACTCCTGATCCCGTTGCAGATTCTGTATATTACAAGGGTTCCATAAGCGTCTAAAGAATGTATTGAGAAAATATCACCTGCACATATCTAATTCGGTCTCTTTGATTTAGCCATACGCATACAATAGTTAAGGCGAGTCAGTCTTTTCTGCTCACAGCTTAGTTCTATGATGCAAATGTTTTAGTCAATATAAATTAATTTATGTATGTTTGTTTCTGGAATTCGTACGTAAAATTCTGCAGTGCATAGCGTCATCCTGTCTATCGTTAACTATGTATTATTTTCCGTAGGACAAAGTCAGCATACACTTATCTAGTCTAATCTGTAAATATAATGCAGCGATTTGTAATACGGCAGAAAATTGGTAGGATGCAATACTGATAAATAGCTGAAATGAATAACGTGCAAATTAACTACTGAGTTTATGACTTGAGATATTCTGTACTTTTCAGTCAAAAATTATTTTGCGATGGGGTAGGTATCAAGAGTGGTCATGGACAAACTTGATAAACTAAATGGCCTCTTTTAATAAAAATACCTAGCATGGAACGATAAATCAGAATTTCATAATTTTAAAAGTTGTTGATGAAAAAATTCTTTCAAATGATATTCAAACGTCTGTAAAAAGTATTGTACAAAATGAAGTAACTAAATAGATGACCCGAAGTGAAAAGTTAATTCGACAAAACATACGAGAGGAACTCCCGGCTTCCTTCTCTAGTGCTTTCCAAAATTACATGCACGATAATTCTGTAAAATTTTAGTACTTTAAGACGTGGGAGTGGCTGCTGCGTCCACAGTTGACTTTTTTCACCGCAAACGGGTTGCAATGAATGCAAATTTAGTCCAAATTACCGGAAAGTAGCTAATTTTAAATGAGGAACGAAGTCCATTAAAATGATTATCCTCTTGGCCTAGCGTGCATTAACTGACTGCAATGTAATCATGAGACTGAAAATATTTTCTGCTAAATTTTGATGCATTCCATTTTTAAAACACCGAGTAACACATTACTATATATAATCAAATAATTACAGGGAAAATTTATTTTTAGTATTCGATATACACTCCATTTACATAGTTTTGTTATGGGATGACCTCAAATGCAAATTGTTGATTTGTTGCTTATTTTAGCGAGTGTACATGAATTAATTCCCTATTCATATTTTTTAAAATGTATTCTCCAAAGTGAAAAAGTTAATGCTGCTAATGGCCACAAATCTCGTAAAAGAGAAGAAATACCGCTTTAGACATCCGGAGATTGGTTTCTTTACATCGTTATATTTATGGTTAAAAAAATTAGAAGCGAATGGTCTCGAAATTATTTTCAGTAATATCATAAATTTTAAGTGTTTCATAATCGACACTAAAGTTTTTATCAATAATGGAGGGTCAAATTTTATCATAGAACTTCGGGATGACGGGTTCGTTTTGAAATTCATATTCACTCTGTGCCCGCGATTCATAAGTGCACAAATTGGTGATAAAAAATCACCAATTTTTCCACTCAAAAATTGCATGGAAGTACACTGGTTACGGGCAAAAAGTAAACTCAGCGCAGGCAGTAGTGAGTGGCTGATTTCCCCTATATGACACTTCGGGTTAATTCCATTTGCCATGTTTTATTAGCCTTTTGGGATCATTCATAAAAGCAATTACTTAAGACGGTAATTTTTTGGTATCTCACAGCGAAAATGGAAGAGAAATTTTCCTTGTGAATTTGTATGCAGTAAAGTTAAATGAGGGAACTTGGGTAAATTTGGTCTTTAAATGTCATTATAGGCAAGGTACGTATTGAAGCAAGGTTTGGACGGTCTCTTAAGTATTGATTATTACATTTCTCATTAACTTCTTGTTATCTTTCAGTATTTTACGTTAATTATATTTTGAGCGCCTCGATTATTTTTTAGTCTTCACAGAAGGGCAGTGGATAAAAGTTAAATTGATCAAACCAACAGTTTTTGGGATAAAATGGGAAAAAAAATATTTTGATTCCTTAATTTCCCGTCTGTCCTTTGTTTCATTTTTAAATTATGTGAAAAACTATTTCAAGGGATAAATTATCCTGGTTAATAGCTCGTTAAATAATTATTTAGTTTGATGTGTGACCTATAACTATATAGTAATCTCGTACAATCGCTAAGTCTGTTTGCCTTAAACGTTTTGAATACTTCACAAATACACGAACACTATCGATCAGAATAAAGAAAACCTGAAATTCTTCTGCCAGCTCATAATATTAAGCGAAATATATTTCTTCACCAATTCCTAGAAAAAGAGTCACGCCGACCGATTTATTAATAAAATAAACAAGCCCATTGATTTTTCCCAACTTTTTTTTGTTAAGTCAGCCAACTTGTAACTTTAATGGAAAATGTTCGGGTAATGGGTTCACATTGTTGATTTTTAATTTTCTTTTTTTTCCAAATCGAATAATTTTAACATACTTTGCCACAAAATATTTGTTCCTGTAACTACATTTATGAAGATTACCAATTTGATTTCAATTTTAATATCCGTATATTTTCGCTTGTTAATCGGAACATATGCATATCCTTTAGAGGGAAGGTCACCTCTGTATCATATTGGGGCACTTTGGTGAGGAGATTCTCGAGATCAATGATATCAGCATTCATTTCTCGAGAGAACTCACTTTAATTAGTACGATGGCTACCTCTAGAGAGTGAAGAACGGCGAGAGTTACTCAAAACATAAAATATTCCACGAATGACATACCAAGACTTATTTTCACTTTTTTTGAAGAAACTAAAATGATTCGTATTACGTACTTCTATATTTTGATTCGTTCGTATATTTTTAGTGCTTTCAATTAATACCAACCGAGAATTGCCTATGAAAGTGTGTCACTCTCTGTTTGTCCATTAAATAACTTTTCACGAAATGGGCAGATTTTCTCTGAATCTTTGCAAATATTATTTCCTGCATAGGGTCACAAATGATCCACTTGTATTCAAGTTGAAGTCTAACAGACAGTAAAAAAGCTCATCATGTTAAATTTTTCATTTACGTATTTCCTTTGTAATATTCTTCTGATGAAACAAATTTCCTCTTATCCCAAATTCCGTAGATGTTTCTAACGTCTTTGTCTTGGGTTAAATACGCTTTTGGACTGAATCTCATTTATTTCTTTTAATCCGCTCTGTTTACGTAAATAGCTCAGAGTCTACAGGTGCAAGGTACCCAAATTTCTTCCCTCAGAAATAAGTTACTTCAGTTTACAGTATTTCAGTTTTAACTGGAAACTTTTGAATCAAAAAGTTATACTGTTTACAACACTTGTAAAATCCTCAAAGTCCACTTATCTACTTATATATCTGTTGATGACCATGTCATCAGCAAGTTCACCGATTTGCTAGTTTATTACTCGTATAATTAATGCCATTGATGTAATAGATAAAAATTATGGGACCAATCACGCTTCTCTGCAGGACCCCAAGTGTCGCTAGAAAATCAGATTTATATCTATAAATTATTATTTTTTTATCACTCAATAATGAAATCTCGAACTAATCTTATAGCTTTCTCATCAAATTCATCAGTACATATATTTTATATTATCTAAATAGATGTCGATAGGTTGATGTGAGAAGAGCTCACACTACTAAGCTGTGGAAGCAAGCGATGGTTTAAAGTACCCGCGTTGGCTCGAAGGGACGATAGCGCGTTCTATCCTTAAAAAATCACCCAAACCGAACTTAGAAGGTGGAGTCACGTGAGACGATAGAATTAATTGAGTTTCTGGTAACTTATTAAAGTATACAAATCTGAGTTGGATGATGTGAATTAACCGCTACAAGTACAGCAAGGTGCATTAATTCATTTCGAGCGGTTCCTGTCAATTTTGAATCAACAGGATTAACATCATGGCTGGTGCTCATAAGTCATGTTCAAAATATACATGAAAAAAGTTAATATACGTCCTCGTTCTTGGAGAGGAAAATAAGTAGCAGGGATAACAAAAATCCCCCGCAGCGCTTTAATAAAAGGAAGTAGGTGGACATCTGCACGATCAACGGTTCCTTTCTGTTTGCAAACCGGTCGTCAGAAGTTAATATTTTCCAAGGGCTTGGATCGAGTCACTCGGCTTTTAGTGAACACTTCTCCTTGGACAACAGGAAAGAAGGAAGGAAGTTTCCAACACTGTCTCTCTCGCTGTCTCTCTCTTATTCTCTGGATGGTGTTTTCTAATCCTCAATCAAGTTTGTAGGACGTATTGAAAGCTCAAGGAAACAAGTTTATGCTCTTAATTCGCACCCAAACTTTCCGCCTGAATCTTCACTCTTTGATTTTCCACGGGCGCCAAAAGTACAT
This sequence comes from Hetaerina americana, assembly GCF_022747635.1. Classification (NCBI taxonomy): domain Eukaryota; kingdom Metazoa; phylum Arthropoda; class Insecta; order Odonata; family Calopterygidae; genus Hetaerina; species Hetaerina americana. The sequence goes on along the minus strand of NW_027287073.1, from coordinate 873,872 downwards.
TCCGTCCTTTGCTCGTGTTTATTCCGGCCCCTTTTAAGGGCGTCTCCTAGTGATTTCCCTCGTAAACCCCCACTTCCCTGGTCTACCTACTTTGAGGCGGGGAGCGCGCTTCGGCACATAGGGGGAGCCTTAAGCAAGCAGCAGTAGGGGCCCCCCTCGCCTTAAGTGTGTTTGCGCATCTCAAAAAGGCTAAAGGCAATCCCTTCCCCCACCACCGCCCCCCGCTTCAACCCCCATTCGAGTTTCAAATCCAACCGTCTCTCCTTCGCTCACCCCTTCCCAAACATGCCAACCCTCTCCTTCTGCCTCATTCTCCGGGATGCCCCTGAGGAGAAGGGAGTGCACGAGGGCCGGCCAGTCGCTAGATAGAGTGAGTGCTGTGATGCGGCGGAAAAACACTTTTTCGAGACACGCTAATTGTATGCCTTCGGAGGAGCCTGAATAAACCCACCGTATCTCCTAGCAAACGGGCGACACCTACGAAAACACTTGTTCTTTATGACAGCAGTGGAGAGAGGATGTGAGGGAGGAGAGAAGCAGGTCCCAGAAGAAAAATAAACATTCGTTCCTCACCCGTGACTTGTCAAAATTTTCTTCGGGTTGGAATTGAAACCGGCGGTGAAAGTCGTCTATAGCAGGCTTCCTTTCCTTGTGCGTTCATAAATTATATTCACGAAAATTCTGTTAAATTTGAGTACTTTCAGACGTGGGAGTGGCTGTTGCGTCCACAGTTGACTTTTTTCATCGCAAACGGATTGCAATGAATGCAAATTTAGTCCAAATTACCGGACAGTAGCTAATTTTAAATGAGGAACGAAGTCCATTAAAATGATTATCCTCTTGGCCTAGCGTGCATTAACTGATTGTAATGTAATCATGAGATTAAAAATATTTTCTGTTAAATTTTGATGCATTCCATTTTTAAAACCCCGAGTAAAACATTATATAATCAAATAATTACAGGGAAAATTTATTTTTAGTATTCGATATACACTCCATTTACATAGTTTTGTTATGGGATGACCTCAAATGCAAATTGTTGATTTGTTGCTAATTTTAGCGAGCGTACATGAATTCATTCCCTATTCATATTTTTTAAAAATGTATTCTCCAAAGTGAAAAAGTTAATGCCACTAATGGCCACAAATCTCGTTTCTGAAATAAATACCATCATATTATAACGCTATACCCTGTTTTGTTATAAATAAACTCTTTAGAATAAAATCCCTCATTGCGAATGTAAATATACTTATGCTCATTAATGAAAATTATAAAATAACAAAGTGGAATTTCATAGTTCTGTGATTACTCAATCGCATCGTGTTTGAAGATTCGAGGATTATTTACAGTCCATTTGTCTTTGAGATAGTTAATCCAAATTAACTTATATAAATGATTGGACTTAATACATCAATTTAAGAGGTACGTATGGGATTCTTTGACTCGCTAATTACATTATGCATTGGCACATTTTCCGGCATGTGCTGAATAAAATGTGTATGTATTCTCGCTGCTTTTATTGAAGACTTATAAGTACCAGTTATTTTTCGATGGGCTAATTTGTTTAGAGATATCCACAGGAAGCGTTTGAAGATCAGTGATATAATCAAATTTGAAATCCCTTCTTCCCTGGACGACTTCAATTTCGAGGACATGTACCGAAGAGATTTGAGTTTTAAGGTTGGAATGAGCAAATTGGGAAAAGTAGAGAAAGAAAATATTCGATTGAAAATCAGTTGGATAGCGATCTTGTTTAAAAAATGAAATTGTACAAATTACGCTGCTTTTAAGAAATTTCCCCGACGTAGACACGACAGCTTCAACGAACCAGCTCGCGCCCTGTGAACTGTAATAGAACACTAACTGCGACATAGGTCTCAAATTTTAACTAATTTTCTATATAGGTGCCATTTTGAAACATTTTGAAAAAATGAAATTGAAACATTTTAAAAAATGTTCGAACGATCACTTCTGATGATTAGACTTTCCAAAAATGCAAATTTTCTGCCTAAAGAGACAAAACATGATATTGTAACTCATCGAGATAAATTATTTTTTGCTCATGTAGTCTATAAAATTATAATCAATTTGAGATTCTCGAATATATGCAAATAAAATCCTTATTTAATCAGTATGTGTCAATTTAATTTGTCGAAGAATTCTATTTTCCCCATGAATATGTATAATATTGCTAAAAGTTCTTCTTTCATTTCGAAATTACGTGAAGGGGTAATAATAATGTGTGTATTTATTAGAGTGACGGAATATATGAGTGACTAATTAATGTGAATTAATTAGATTCCATATCTTCAGAGGTCTCAGAAAAAGGAAATGTTGAAGTACCGATTTCATGTTATTTACCTTTTCTCCAATTGATAAATCGCTATTTGAATATCATTGCTATTACGATTCATCCCTGAGGCTTCCCTGTGTATAAAGCGGAGTTTCTCCATAGATATATCTGCAACACTCATAACGATTATTATTTTAACTTTTCGTTTTATAACACTGGGGTCTTCTTATCTTTCCTCGCTAGAAAACAGTACATTGATTCTATTCATTTGCTTTACATCACTCATCAAAGACTATCAACAATAGAATAGATTTGCATATCCGATGCAATGGAGGGATGGTTAAAAGAATGTTTTGTTTCACCAATGAAGTACTCAACCTTCAGGGCAAATATAAACCCTCGTGGTTTGAAGTTATGTTAATCACTGAGTAAAGATAGATAGAATGATAGATAGAGGTCTTTATTAGGGCGAAATTGAGGCCTAATGGTCCCTTCTTCCATTTAACCCATCGTCGTATACATGCATTAAACTTATAGTTACATTCATATGTACACATAAATACATATAGACAGACAAAAATTCATTTAGCCCAGATTTGCACATCGAAAAGAAAAAAGTATATACAGATACACATATAAATACATAAGCATATTTTATATAAAAATATATATATATAGTATACATATATATGCATATATATATATATATATATATATACACACACACACATACATACACATACACACATATACATTATTATATGCATACACATACCTACACATATACATACATATCCACACACACATACATACTATACATACATAAACATAGTAAACGTCATTAGGTAAATATCAACAACATAAAAGGACTCAAAAAATAATCGACCGTAGTCAGGTATTGTAGAATCTGATTACCGACGAAGTATTTTATAGAAAAAATAATGTTTTACATGTTTTATAGACTACATAAGATTAATAGTCTTAACAACTATAAGGTACCTCTCCAACTTTTGGTAACAGCATCATTTTTCTCTCGTTTCAGCAGTCATCCTAGGAAAATGAAATATTTTATTGGTTCATGAACGTTTGAGATTAATCCTTATTAGAAATCACTTTAATATTTCACAATACTTAGGCAGTCAAACGTACCGGTGGCCGCTATGCGTCATCACGGCAGCTGAGACGACGGCTTAGTGCGGTCGAATCGACAGCCTTGGAAGCCGGATGACATGTCTATTCCACGGCGGACGTTAATTTTTCGTGCGAGGCGGTCGGTGAGCGTTTCCCTGGGCGTTTCGCCGTCCGTGTCAAAAGCGATCGCTCTTGAAGCCACGAGCCCCTCACTTCCTTTGCCCGGGAGGGGGTGCGATGCACGTGTCTGGGGCTTTCCTCGAGAGCTTCGCTTCCGACTCCCGACATGATTAATTGAACGGAAGTCCATCCACGTGAAAAGAAAGGCCAAGAAAGATCTAACATTTTTCGCATTTGTTGTCGTAGGATCGGCAGGAAATCTATTAAATATATTCTGAATTATTTGATGTGTTCATGTGAATATAGGGGGGACGTACGTATGATTCTTCGAATTACCACATTCACGAGACTAACGATATTAATGACAATTAGTCAATTTACGACTACGTAAATCCATATTTATATTGTTAATGCTATCTGATTAGTCTATTTGGTAAGACAATTCGTGCTAAAAATTTTATTTGGAGAATTTGGCAATATTTGTTTAATTTGAAAGTATTTGGTCATGCAGGAACAATTGACAGCTGTTACAATTGGCTTTCTTGGCATTATTTTATTGAGTTATCCTTTAAACTTGTCTTTCCATTGCCTATATAAGGCAGGATTTTTGAGGAATGAAGCAGTAGTAATTGCTAGTTTGACGAACATTAAAAAATATGAATATTTAGTATTTATGACAATGTTTTATTTTTAAGTGTAAAATGTTTTTAAAAAAATATATTTTGACACCTAAATTGACATTTATGTTTAATTTACAAACCCATAGAGTATCGACTATTTCTTCCAATCAAGAGGTCACGGGCTCGATTACCGCCTGTGAGTTTTATTCCATCTTGGGAGTATCTTTATTATCATGTTAAAAAATTTGACACAAAGGTCAAAGAGGTTGTTTTCTAATACTAAGCCAGTAAAAAGGACTGGTATTCACCTGGAAAATAGCATTTCATTGCCTTATTGCCTGTGTCTCGATGAAGACAGATGAAACGTTATTTCAGCTTCAATATTAATGTTGGTGAGATATGCTGCAAAATTATATGCAATTCTAGTTTACCTTTTTTTCCAATTTTTAACAGCATTGACTAACTTTTGTACTGTTCCTTATCCCTTTAAGTACTACCGACGATGATTATTACGAATTTCACTGTGGTAAAAAAGTGACCCGTACGTTATGAGTTCTTTATTTAACACATAATTGTTCCACCACCTCAAACTTTATGTTGATGACGTCGAGAAAGTTCACAAGAGGCAAGTCTTATCAGCGGAACGGTTTAGTGATGGAGAAATAAGGAAATAAGAAACGTATTCTCCCAAGTTCCAAAAAATACGAGGGGCTTTAGCGGTTTGGAGCAGGTCGTAATATGGATTGGAGGCAGTAGGGTTGCTGGAATACTAGAAGCAGGATCCCAGGGGTCATCACCGGACTCGTGTATCACCCTAAAAAGGGTTTACGGCCGCATCCTCACCTCAACTCCCTTCGTTCCCTCGCTTGCTCGCCTCACTCCCGCCTGAGCTCGTCCTCTTCAGTTTAATTCAACCGAGTTCCGTGACACGTTATTTACCTTTGGATTCGCTGTAAAAAGCCATGCCGGTGAACTCTTTACACTGAATCATAGATGTACTTGTTGAAAGTTTATTTGAAATTGCAGTTGTGATTTCAGTTCCGAAATGTATTGCCAGGAGTATGTGGCCGCAGTAAGTGTGACTTCAAAATGGCTCAATTCTTCAACACATACAGGATTGGAGTGAAATCTGATGCTATGAAAGATTAAAATTTATATCATTACAATCAAGTTAAATTTGAAAAAATCAGTCGAATTGGCTCCAGCTGAGTTTTGATTACTTACTTGAAACAAAACAAGTCTACCTTTTAGCAATGAGTACGTACTTACTCGGATACTGTCCTTCTATTTACGCCACGCATCAGTAAAGCGTGAGGTTCACTTTTAAATTCGCATGGGTATTTGGACGATAAAGTATTATAGAACCTCAATAAAATGGAATATTAGTAAATTAATTATTATATCTAAATACCCATGTATAGATACGAGGTGTGTCATGCCCTATTCATTGGTAAAAATCAAATGGCACAAGGTATTCACACGAGTCGTTCACATAAGGACGCAAAAAACAAATAAGAAAAAATACTCTTTTTTTAAATAGAACTATTATTGATTGGAACCAGCAACCTGGTGGTTTGTTTGAGCCGTTTCCATCCAATTTTAGAAGTTTTAATTATAAATGTAAAGCAGCCATCGGGTGATGAACTTCATTGTAGTTATAAAAATATTGTTTGTATGTGATGTGGACGGCATTTTGTATGTGATGTGGAAGTTTGTTTGTATGTGATGTGGAAGTGTCATTGTATGTAAGAATATTTTGTCTCCTATCTGTTTTTATAGTGCGTGTATGCATGTATTTTTCGCTGTAAGAGTGATCATTGATCAAACTTGACCGTTGCCACCAGGAAAATCGCCTAATTGCGACTTAATTCTTAAATAAAATAATAAATAAAACATCTGCTCAGCCCTCTGAGAACATTTTGCACCACCGATAAACGTTGCTTCGGTTCAAGATAGCTTCTCCATATGCCACAGTCAGAATTCGGAATGCGTCCGCGCACTTAATTTCGTTTTTCATGCAAAATTTTATACAGATTCTTTGATCCATTTTTTGGAACAGGCAAAAATCGAAGACAAGCCAAAACACGTCCCAGAAAAACAACCGTCAACGACTAACTGAACATTTAAAATGGCCGAACTTTTCGACATAAGTGAGTGACTTAAGTACCAACATAACGTCACAATAAAATCGAAAATCAAATATACGTAACCCGCGGAAATTCAAAATTTGCGATACTTTTTGAAGAGACCTGGTATGTGGTCCTCATGGAGATCTTTCATAAAAAGATGGATACGAACAAATGAACATTTTTGTATTTTTGTGCTAATAGTTCGCAGTAATAACTAACTCAAAGTTTGTGTTTCTTGCTTTCATTGCAAGCATGGCCTAGTGCTAATAAATTTGAATATATTTATTTAAACTAATAATAAAACTAAATGATCTGATTTCGTCTTTCAAGCAATTAAGATTACATGCAACATTTGCGTATTATTTCATAATAATCAAACCTTAAGAGTGTTTCTTTAAGATATTAGCTGAACTTCTTCCTAATAAAAACAATGGTTTATAATTAAGAATGGAAATAGGGAGCGCATTATGTCTCTTAAGAACCCTCTAGGTGAAGGTTGATGAACCTATGGCACGCGTGCCAAAAGTGGCGCGCAGAGTAATTATTTTGGAGCGAAGAATTGGGTGGGTGCTACGGGCAATTCCACGGGGATAACTCGATAGGTTGGCACGCGATTCAAGAGCATACTCATGTTGCGAACGTAAATGTTGGCACTTAATACCAAAATGCAGTTGCGTTTTGGCAGTATGAGTATAGTGAAAATTCAACTTCTTAAATAGGAAGAGTTGCTAATGACGTTAAACAGCATTGAAAATGTAAATAATTGGCAAAACATTTCAACTTCATAATTACTGATGACTTGTCGTTCCACTACGAAGAACCTTGTCCTGTCATAATGGGAATGGAGTAAGCTAACCTTTGTTAAAAATTAGAATTTAAAATAAAACAATAATTAATACACCCCAGGAGGTTACGAGAGTATATTGATTCTCCATTGTTTCTTCTACAGTCGAACGATTAATAATCCTTGTTTCCAAATGGACGATATTGACAATAAAATAGAAGAAAGTCAACGACATCTATGTATGAAAACTTTGGTACATAGACGCTGTCAAATTCCTTGATTCTACCCATCATCTCTCTCATTAAATAGCAGCCAATCATTCAATTATCAATCGCCTTCTAGTGGTTTATGAGGGCAAACGTAATTATGCATTAAATCCACAACTTCGAATACATTTTTTATTAAAACCTTTATTATGATAATCTCATTGAAAAAATTTTCAACCCTAAACTAAGCGATTTAAGATAAATTTGACCACCATCTTTGCCTCCTTACACTTGAGTTACCTCCCAAACGATGTAGTAAAATTTACTTTGCCGGCCTCTTATCATACGAGGTCACGAATGTTTTCACGAAGGATTTTAGTCGGATTGCCTTTCCACAATTTCTTCAAAGCGGGAAAAAATATTTTCGACTTCAAAGAAAAGTGTAATTCCGTTAACTAGAATGGTAACTGGGCGCAACACTCGCATTTGTACGTACTTCCCAATATATAGGTCAAACTGGTAGTTCGATAGATATTTGGATCTTAGGTCTTAAGAAATATCCATGCACGATCTGTGTCATTTCTATTTTTTTAATACACATCATATAAAAAAGCTACTTCAGTGACTATATTCCGAAAGGGTTTAAAATTCACATGAAAAGTACAAAGTTGGATTTCCTTAAACAGTTTGAGATTCAAGCAGCGGCTGTATCTGATGTGAACTTTCTCGTTTACTAAGCCTCCTTTTTTAGACTCACCACTGCTTTTCTTACCTTTCAACCCTGCCCTTTTAACTTTTAATAATACCTTCCCCCACTCTTATCCGCACTCGGATTTCCTCCAGTCTCCACCTCCCCTTGGTTATCTCATCCCCCTACACTTTCGATCAACTGAGTCAGAAATTTAATAAATAACATTAATTTTTGTTTTTCTCTCTCGACATCCTTCCCTCCCACGTATTCGCCCTTATCCGTACACTTATACTTTGGCTCCACGTTTAAGCGCGGAACAGACAAGAGATAAAATTCATCAAACTAGATCCTGCCAACAGTACACTCGATAACCTCCTAATCCGAGGAAACTACGAAACTATTACATCGACTGTGAAAAACAAAATATTTGAGACCGTAAACTTGATTGGCACTAGGTTTGTTTAAAGGGGGAAGGTAAAAAGAAAGTTACAAGTAAGGGGAAGATGGGAAACACACACTAGGTCACTTGCATGTGTTTGGAAAACAGCGAATTACGCGTACCTCAATCAGACACAAAAAAGCAAAATTAATAAATAATAAAACATACAACCTTTCAATCACCAGGGTGCGTTGAGGAATAACATTCACCCTCGTGAATCGCATTCACACTCACACACACACACACTCAGGGTTTACAAGGATATCTCCTATGCCAGGGACCCGTTGTACTCACACTGGAATGAAAAACAAATTGAAATAAAAATAAAAAAGGAAAAGGCCCAAGTTCACGTTCGCAATCACTCAATCACTTCGGTGTGTTAGACCTTTGTGAATCGTACTCGCTCAATCTTTTAGGGTTTACAAGGATTCCTCCTACGCCAGGTGGAAAAGGAACAAATGTCTAATATGGAAAAAAAGAATAAAAAGTCACGACTGTGGAAGGAAATAAAATGATTTCACCATTCTAAAACCAGTAAATAGGCGTTAGGAGTTTGTACCCGTACATACTTGTATTGCTTGACAAATAAAATAATTTTAAACATAAAGAAGACATTTTTTAAGATCTATGCTACTTTATTTCTTAGGGATACCACAGTTATCAATCCGAAGATTGGTTTATTACTCTTCGATCATCATCAAACGGTAAGGAATTATAACAACTGTAAACGACCGCGCTAGGGAGGGGGGCAAATGCTTTTTTTTTAATTTTACATCGAACCTTTGCCTTATTACCCGTGTTACTAGCGGTGTCTCATATGCATACAGAAGTATTTCATCAGTATCGCCTCGTATACCTTAGAAGCATTTCATCTATAGAAACCGTGGCGCATATACCCGTAGTTTACATTTTCTCCAATATTTGAATAGTTTTACATATTTATGGTGACTAAAAAATCCATAGGAAACAGGAAAGATTGACGTAGAGCTTATTAATTTGGGGATTGACTGATGAATACTTTGACAGAGGGAGAATATTATTAAGGCGAGGTAAATTGATTGGCATGTTGAACTAAATGAAGGCTGGTAGAAAGTATGCAGAATTTCAGATAAGTTCTAAGTAATTTGTGATATTAGGTTGTCCTGTTTGGACGAAGCTAAGAAATGTGGTAATTTTCAATATTTTTCCTTTCAAAATCTTGAAAACCATTTACGGTAATGAACGTAATAATTGTATCTAGCAATAAAAAAACACACTATTTTTGAGCTTGCCTCCATGATGTTGAATCACACCTTGCCACACACCCTAGCATTGTCTTGAAGGGTGTTATGAGATGTGGGTGTATTTAGTCCCTAGTTGATTTGGGTATCTATCTCTTACCGTTCTTGGATCCTCAAGATAGCCGTTTCTCCCAAGTCTTACGCACCTCTTATCTGAAGTTTGCAAAATCAGCGGGCCCTAATCTCTTTCTCTAGTGACTAATCGTAAGGGATTCACTCGAGATCGGTTCAAACCCGCTCCAGAGCCTTTCATTCCGCGGGAGTATCACGGAAAATAATAGACACTCCGGGCACGCGATCTCGTCCCCTGCCCTATCCCCTTTCATGGGTTTCTCGTAGGGGTTGGCCATAACAATCTGGTAAGGGGTTGAGAGAGGTTCCTATCCGCTGACTTCCGATGCTGTTCCCATAACGTGGCATCGTTGGCCCGCGATGCATTAAGCGAGAGATTTAATGGCGAGCGGGATATTTTCTGCAATTGAGCCGCCGTTTCCCAGACGACCCGTAACCAGCGCTGCCGATCCTTTGATTAAAATCTTTACGGCCAGCGGAGCAGCGTGCATAGAGGCCCGCTGGCGATTATAATTTACAGATTCCCGGGCCCGCGTGCAGTCGTTAGCCAGGATCCGATGTATAAGAGGGGGGGCGGGGGGGGATTAACATAATCTCGCGGCACTTAATATCCCAGTTTAGATCGTGTCATTTTAATTTTTAGTGGTCCAAGGGGAACAAGCCGAATGGTCTATCTTTCGGGGATTTTTTTGAATAAAAAAATAAGGCAAACGAATTGGTCGTAACTACGATGGAATTATCGGACGCGTACACGTTCCCCCGTGAACATTTACGATACGAAGCGGTAATAAAACAGCACTGCGGATCTATTGGATGGAAAATAGCTCGGATTTGTTAATAAAATGATGGTTCTGTAATCTCTAATCCGTGAAAGCTGGTAATAGTAAAATGAATTATTGCTGCAATACTTTTAACGGGCATATTTTTACCTTAAAAATCCCAGTTTAATGTCTTTTTCGGAACGATTTTAATGTCGTTATTTAGTGCTAAAAGGGAAAAAATAGTGGTTAAAATGAAAAAAGTTGTTAAAGGGAAAAAGCGGTGGTTTTTTTTTGCTTTTCTTTATAAACTAGATTAAAAATAATATTTGCATCAAGTTACTAATAAATCTGAGACATTCATCTAATTATTTGGTATAATAGTCGTCTCAAGAAATTTTTGACAGTACATTATAGTATATTTTAATTATATATTATTCTTGTCTATAAATTGAAGTAATTTTCCAAATAATTCGTAAAAAATTTAAAGTGGTATTTCGCCCCATTTTTAACGTGATTGTGAGTGAAAGTCTTGATTTAAACAATTGGTAAGTGTTAATTAAAATATGAAATTATTTATATGGCTCCTAAGAAATGTTTGCAGTTTTAGCACAGCAAAATGAGGAAACAAGTGTTATTCATTTACTAGTATGGCCTTAAATCAATATAAATAATCTAATTTTATCGGCTACAAGTTAACCGGCATGTGTTGAACTAAAATATTAAATATTACCATATTTGGTAAAAAAACGTGAACGAATCAGACGTCCTATTCATCCGAGGACGCCTTTAACATAATTTCTACATACTATCCCGCTAGCTACCGCAAGGGCCCGTCACTGAAGGGACCTATCGGGGTGTCAGCCATTCATACATTAATATGAACTGGAATATAAATACATTTTTTCACATGCATAAACATACAAACATGCCTATCTGTCGTACATCATTAAATTGACGTGTTGAATTAAATGTTTCAATTTTTATTTCTGTATTGAGATTCTACCAATGAATATATAAGATTCTTTTTGGGCCCGTATTTCTCTGTGACTCACTCTGTATCCTAAAAACAATCACATGTTAATGATGGCATCGGAACTTAGTATATGAATAAGTAGAACTTAGCATCGTAACTCAGTGTATGAAAAATATCAGGGCCTCCAATAAGTATTTGATCCTAGTTCATAACACTTACTTTTTTTATCTTCTCATAATATCCCAACTATTCCAAAAGCACTCCCCAAACACCATCGATGCGTTAGGTATTTCGTGTTCGAGATAGAAAGAGGCATGGATATGGCAACATCCTTCATTATTGATACCATATTATTTATAATATTATATTCAGATATATCATTATATAATGTTAATAATATCACATTAAGAACACAAAAATTGCCCATTTCAGCCAGAAAAGACTATTTAATTCGATGTTGCCAACAGTTTGCTTTATTCAAGTATTGTTTAATCGTAAATTTCTCTGAGGTTGACATCACTTTACGTCCAACATCATGGGCTTATGATTCTGGAGAAAAACAAAGCATTCTACTGACGGAAGCCATGCACAGAAATACCGAATTGGACACTGTACACTTGGTTGATAAAACGCCACGGTAATCGTAGACAGAGTCATATGTGCAGCTAAGAAAGCGCGCGCGAAGGAGAGAGAGAAGAGTGAGAGATTTCTGTGCAATGGAGATGAGATTTTGCGGGAAGTATCGCCAGCAACCGTGAGCGGACATTGGGTAGGGTCACTTAGGGGGTCTGCAAATCGAATCGATAGAGGTATGCGTAGAATCCGTTCCCTTTGGTGGGCAATTTCTGCGCTAGAGAAAGATTTCAATCCGTCGGGCAAGAAAACTGTTCCCACCTCCTGATCACATGTGAGGGTAAGTATGACGCGTGTTTATGTGTGTTCGTGTGGAAAAATGTGTGAACTAGTGCACGGAACTTGCGTATAACTATTTTATTTTCAGGAGGATGCGTTTACTAATCTTCTGAAAGTATTTATAGGTAAACACCTAAAGGAACAATTATTGAAATCTAGATATTATATGCGCTTATTCATTTACGATAATTCTATATTTTTATTAAAATTCGATTGATTTTGTAGGAGTATATTTGAGATTTTTGAAATTTGGGTGTGGAGGAGGATAGAAAAGGTGAAATGAATCGTAAGTATTACAAACGAAGAGGTGATAGGCAGGCAAGGTTGACGGGAAAGAGGTGGTGAAAATTGATCATGAAAATCTAAAGGAGACTTGTGTCCTCTTTCTGCCTCGAATGGTTGAGTTTCAGCGTATTTGAATATCAGCGTGCGACTTGAAAGGAGAATGCTGCAATTTCTCGACCCTACTGCAGAATTTCTCGTGAAACAAGGAAGCAAAATAAAAACGGTTCGTAGAAAAAAGGTCTGGAGGTATTTTGCATTGATGGTCCCATTCCGACGATACATTTCAGTCGGGGCGCGGTCCTCTGTGCTTACAGAGTAGGGCACGACTCTCAAGTTTCCGTGAAAAAGTTTCGAGGAAGGCATCTCTAAGTGCCAATACTGTTGGTTCTTCCTTAGGATATATGGCTTCAGCTTACATTTAAGAAGCTTCTTTTGCAAGAATTACCTCAAGAGAGCTTGAAATATGCAGCAATTCACAGTAGTAGGAAAAACTATCCGAAAGAACGATTTGCAGTTCCGAAGTTTCCTGCATAGTATATGTAATATTCATGCACGGTGTAGTATTGTTTCCAAGTCAAAACAACTCAAGGCCAACCAATGAAGTATTAAATAACATTAATATTGCATTAAAGTTATGACAGTGTTTTATTATTATTTATTTTATGTATGTTATGTATTTATTATTCATCAATTAACTATTATTCATTTTTTTCAAAAATAGTACGGCAATGGTTATTTTTAATTTGTTATTTATACGCTTTATCTTTTTTCCATTCCTACACCAACATAATATGCTAAAACGTCTCCATGACGACTTGAGTGTTATTGATAAGGCAGTCTGAGATATTAGTAAGCTTTTCCAAGTCATAAATTATTTTACTAGCAGAGAATTTTTTAGTCTAGGTTAAAATTAAGGGTTTTTGGCTGTTATCAAGAATAATCACAATATTTTAACTTGCTGTCAACAAAATTTTAATGTATTTAAGACGTCTTCTCAAAGTTACACTCGAAATGACTAATTAAAATTTCAAAATTGCCTCTTCTTAAGGAAAAGTAAATTATATAATTATATATATGGCATATGTGCCTTGTGTGCTTCCGATTAATTTTTAGTATATAATTAGATTGAATGATTCATTTTGTATTGAGTGGAGAAATTGACCTCCCGTGTTTCATTTCTGTTGCAAGCATTCAAATCTCTCTTCTATTGTGTAATTTATTCCGTACTCCACGTGTACACAGGTGCCTACCGGAGGGTTGATTATTGGAAATAGGTCACCCTGGCTCAATTCGTGAGCCTGAAAGCTTCCTGGCCCAAGAAGATCCCTCAAACCCAGATATGAGGTCATATTGGGCACATCATAAGGCACACTTTTGCGATATTTCGTTAGTCCCACTCAAATCAATAGTGTGAGAGGATGAAAGTCGCTGGGACCACCAAAATATCCTACAAATTCATCTTTTGTGCATGGGAATGTGATGGAAGCAATTAACTATGCCTCATTGGTGAAGATAATTTGATCATACATATTTATTAGTTTAACTTTTAATTTTTTTTGTACTTATTTCTTTAATTTAACAAAAAACGAATAGAACAACTTAATTCAATTAGAAAATAGCATTAGCCATAACAGGAGCAAAGATATTAACCAATAAGTTGAATAAACACTATAAGATATACGTATTCTGGAGATTCTGCGACAGCAATTATTGTTCTTCTTCTATTGGCTGTTCTTGTAACCGTTGTTCTCTAGCATCTCGTTCTTTTAAGCCCCATATTTAAAATTTCGGATTGTAAGAGATCGTTTGCTCCTCCGGCTAAAGAACTCCGACAGTTTTTAGCCCGGTTCGATTCAGGTATCGATTAATCCGGGTTCGAATCCCTGTTGAAGCGAACGATTATAATACTTTATAATTCTTACCTCGTGATGGGAATAAGGGGATTACTCCATTAAAAGTTACTATCGGGGGGTCTCCTGCCGTTTCTTGGAATTTGACAATGGTAAAACTCCGTTAGTGTTTAAAAGCTGGCAACCTCGTGGACTGTGGCGCAACGCAAACGACTATGAATACATGTGACGTTTTATGCTCGGTATTTCGTCTTAATATCTTGTTCCTTTGAAGCCCAAAACATTTCGAAGTGTAAGAGGACGCCTCGGGAGCTTAACTGGCTAAGGCACTCGGCCGGACATCGCGAGATTCACCTTTACCGAGAGTTCAACTCCCGGTAAAGGTGAATGATTCTTACTCTTTCAATTTATTGCATTGTATCAACTGATTTTTTAATCGAATAATACAAGTAAAATCCAGTAAATCGAGGCAAGGGACCAAAAGTAGCCTGCCTTTATAAACTAATATTCTATGGAAGCTAATAATAGGCAACGATCAAAGCAGTTGAAAGAAGGTTTACAGGTGTTGGAGATGAAATTCTTGAGACAAGCAAATGAATTCATAGTATTAGTCGGAAATCACAAATGGAGATATTAGAGAGGAACTTAGCATTAAAAACATCAATGATGATAAATCCATAATATCTAGAGAATTGGAAGATTGATGTGCAAAAGATGAATGAATCACGACAACGGAAAAAAAGCTATGAAATATATCAAAGAATATACGAAGAATATATCTAAGAATAGACGACGAACGATAGGTAAACCAAAAGAAGATTGCTGGAAACTTTTCAAAATGGAATGGACTGAAAGGCTATTCCATCTAGTGAATATGATACTGTTTCAATGTGTTAGGCGTAACTATTCTCACCGTCCCGCGGTGGGGCCAGAAATGAAACCCACCAAACTTTTATTGCTATCAAGTTGAGGTTACAACATTTGTTTAGTATTTTTCATTATTTCAGTTATTTTTATGGATGGTTTTTGCACAAAATATAACATTTTATCCACGTGGGCCAGTAAAAAACTTATACATTTGAATCAGCAGTCCTATACTTCTTGTTTATTTCTGCCTGTTGACAGGTTTCCAGAGTTATTTTACATTCGATTTAAAAATCCCTCATTAGCGTCAATGAGGCAACTAAAGTTTTAGTGCACGATCGCATAAAAAAGTGTAAAGCATACTGCTTATTTTTAAAATGAAAATATCCGAAACAAGCTTAAAAATTAAAGTGGTTTAATCATGAAATACGTAAGTAAGGGAGTTGAGAATTGAATTTGTCTCGTGACTGCTATGTAATATAATCCGTCTATTATTAGTAGTTTTAGGGGAGACGATCGACAGCTGAGGCCATTTGCGCCATTAGAGGTGAACAGGAAACGATGTAGGGTGGAGAAACCGGCCTTCGGCATTAGCCTGCTCTTAGAGTAAGGCGCCAAGGGGTCCGCAGTTTAACATCCCATCCGACGGACGGCGCACACACTCAAAGTAATCTCCAAAAAGCACCTCAGGCAGGGATCGGGATACCACTGAAAATATCTGCTGTCTCTATGATTCGAACCCTGACTCTTTTTGGTGGGAAGTACGTTAGCCACCGCAACATCCCGATCTTCAATCTGTCTATTTCTATGCATTCCTAAACGTTTGTATTTAATCTCATTGTTTTTTTTTACTTTTGTTTGGACGAAATTAATAATGTTGACAAAACCTAAGTTTTTCTTGAAATATAATTCCAAGACTTCAAACCTGTATTTCCCGGGCAGTGACGGTAAGCAATGGGTATTTAATGTTAAAATCATGTGCATGTGATAGGGAGATTAAATAATTTCTTCTATATAATAGCGCGAATACTATGGATACCTAGTTCTCTTTGTTTGACTTGACTTACTTCTGAACATAAGACACTTGTGACTTGGTGGAAGTCTTTCATTAACGCACTTTGCAGCTTCCAAATGAATATTTATTTGACACGACCACGGTTTCGTTGCAAGGCAATATCTGCGACAAATATTCATATAGAGGCTGCAAAGTCCGTTCATTTATTACTTCTGAACCTCTGAGCTTAGCTGAAATGTGATTTTATTTATAGGATCGCCTCAAGAACCGTGGTGGCATTTTCATTGTTGTGTAAAATATTCAATAGGAAATTAATATAATCATCTTAAAATTAGTCTTCGCTAACCAATTACTTTTATTCGTGTTAGTTTTCGTAACGTCGTCAGATGAACTATTGAGGAGCGAGGCCGAGGGGGTGGAATTTTGGGGGGGGAAAGATAAGGGAGGAAGGTGAGGCTCAGAGCCGTGGACATGAAATCACAATTCGACATGAGACGCGAGCGGATCAAATAAACACTGCGTGCAGCGCGTTTAATCATCCAACATTTCCCCTCGACTGCTCTTTGCCATCGCAAATTGACTCGGCATCCCTTAATTTGCTGGCCTCGACGAATACGATATCGTCCACTCGGATTTCCCGTGCAACCCGGACCCCAATTCACTCCGTGCCCCCGGAGTACAAAGGTCTCCTTTCCGATGATGGAAGAACTCAGTGGGTCCCCAGTGCGACATCAATCGGTGGTGAACTCGGAGCAATCAACTCCACCCACTCAGGAGTCTCGATGAAGGGATCAATCCGGGTGGAGGATTCTTTTTGTTCTGCGCCGAGTAGAAAAATAAAACGCGGTCACGTTGAGAAGGGGAGGAGGAGTAGGGAAAGAGAGTCCCTTTTGACGCTCCAATGGTTCCCCTATCCCTGTTCCCGCTTTGCACGAAACCATTCAAAAGCCACCGGCCCCGCGCGCCCCTTCAGCTAACGCATTCAACCCCGCGAACACCCTCTCCTCTCTCGTCCCCACCCAAGGGTTCTACCTGCCGGGAAGTGAATGGCTCTCACGACACATGATTTCCTTTCCATCAAACAGAGTGGAATTAGAATTTTTCGTTCGCGTATATATCGAGAGGACCAAAGCGTGTCCTCAAACTAGTAAGAGACCTTTTCCAGTGTTTTTTTTTATTACTGATTCTGGCATTTGAGACGACCTTCCAGGTTCGTCGGACATTAATTATCTTCTCAGCGTATTTATTCATGAGGGGAAAAATCCACGTTTCGAGAATCCCATAATTGGATTCAATAATTCATTGGTTCCCTTTTATTTCCGAGTGCTGTTTCGGTATGGAGTTGGGGGTGCTTGTCGGAGGGGAATTTCAAAATGTCTATCCACGCCCTCCTTCATCATATTGGTCTTCGCTAATTAGCATATTTATGATCCATTTTTTATTATATATCATCTAAAAGTACATTTCCATTCGGGGTATTATGGCATCTATCAAAACCTTTACGTACTTTGCTTTCAAAGTGAATATAAGGCTTTAATTAGTTCCCTAAAAACCTAATACTGAGGAAAAATTGCTGTCATGTGCACACCACATCAAGAGCGCGCTTAAGACATGTTTATCATGCACAAAATAAATTTAACTGTGTATTCCTAATTTGAAAAATGCTTGTAAATGAAATGAAAATACTTTTAATACTCCAGGTACAAAGTTTCTTTAGAGCAATTGAGGCAATATAGAAGTAGTATGATTTTCATGAGCCCTAAAGATACAATACACAGATAACACAATATATATCTATATATGGAAATAAATTTTTCAATCCTAAGGTTAAAGAGCAAAACTTAACCATGTGCTTATAATAAAAATCATATACGCAGTTAAAAGAGCATTTTAAAAATATATTTCCATATTTTTACATAATTATACTCAAATATGAACGCATGCAAATAATTGACTAGTTAATATAATGAAATAATATTTAGTACAATTAAAAATTACCCTTGAATTCCAGGTAGTTGATTAATTTATTTTTTAGTCTCACAACCTCAAGGTAAGCAAAAGAACTTTTTGTTAAAGTTTTGTGAAAACATGACTTCAATTACAAGTTATTCATTGATATGAATTCCCGTTACCATTATTTTTCTCGCCAATATTAATTGCTTATAGAGAGTTCAATGTCATACAATTTATCATTATTTTAGCAGATATATTAAACTTAGAGTAAATAAGCCGTACTCTAAAGAAGATGTTTCGGTAGGGTGAATAAGAAGAATAGTTCCGTGATTAGAGAATATTAAATAAATATTGAGCTTGTATTATTTTAGCGTAATGGTGTAAAATTAGTAAAAAATGTTAATATATGGTTGATGAGGAGAGTTAAAGGCGTGTGTTTTCTTTTAATAAAGGCTATTCATTGTTCATTTGTTGAGATTGAGCCTCACCACCACTTGGGTGTCACTGGTCTATTTTTTGGAGTAAAAAGGTAGTAGAAAAAGTTTTTACTGGGGCGATATTTTGACAAGGTAGTCCCATCTTCCTCCTAACTCTTAAAATTAGGTGATTTAACAATGACCGTCGGTGTTTGTCTGTGTGGGTGAGTGCGATTTTTGAAGTAGTGAAGGTTGGTGACGATCGCTGTAAAGGAGACTCCGCTTCAAGGCCTCTTCTATGCAATCTCCATCCACATCATAGTTCTTCCCCATACCACCAACATGGGGACAACATTTGGTGAGTGGCATATGCAATCTAATTGTTGTTTTGTCGTCGCTCAACAATCGAAAGTACATTTAATAATTAGAGTTGACCTAATAGACTTAATGACCAAATAGAACGTGAGCATATCTCCCTTTGGGAAGGATTGCATTTGAAATCAGTATTTACCTTCTTTTGTGGTTTTGTCGGCTGTTTGATTCGTATTTGCTATGATAAGAATTTTTAAAATGCCGATGATAGATAAGTGGTTTAGAATTTCTTATTTTTAATACGTATACCTGCTAGAAAAAACGCAATGGAGATAACGTCGCGGGAGAATTCGAAAAGAAGACTTGGAATGCGAAACAAATGATTTTCTCCGTACAAATTTGGAAAGGCTAGGTTAAATTTTTAAAGAATTCATTGAGGGGAAACTCTAAGTTAACTGCATTGAACAATATGCATTCAATTGAAAAGAATGAAGAATTGTTGCGTTCGTCTTAAGAGTTTGAAGTTTATCGCCGACTATCCTCGCGTACTTTTTCTATGTGAATGTTCTTCTAAGGTCATAGGATAACCATGTTGTCACGGATGGTGTACGTTTAATTCTCCGTTCCGATCGCCTAGATTTGATGTTATGGTGTTTTCGGGTAATGTAATGGTGGCAGCCACCACGTGATTTTTATTCGTCCACGGCGCATGAAAAATCTTTTAAGTGACGTGCCAATTTTTTTTATATCTCAGATAGGTATTAAAATGGAAGAACGTTCTTTTATCTGTTTCATCAGGGAATTATATGTCTACTTGAAATAGTTTGGAAGAACGATAAACCACAAACAAACAGGTTGAAGAACGCTTATCTAGAGGCTTTCTTTGACATAACCCCGATATTTAGGGAGACTCAAGCCTCATTTTGTATGCTAATCACTGTGTGCGTTTGTGTCTTGAGCGAAATTTTGAAATTTGGCTTGCCCCTATACACTTTTGTTGCATCGAAAATCAAAGTGCGCACATTCGGAAACGTGGGGAGAAGATGAGTGTTTGCAATTTTGTTTTATTTTTTTACTAGGAAACCAGAATTCCGGAAGCGGCCTAATCCGCACAAGTAGAAAATGGTTTGCTGAAAAGGTTTCACGAACAAAAATAAGCACTCGTGATAACTACTAATATGGTCGTCATAAGGTCCAGAAATCATGCATAAATGTCCTGTCACAACAATTTATGGAAAACTAGAATAAATTTTTTATATTACCCTGTAGTTCCCCTATTAAGAGTGGCAAAATCGAAAAGTTGCTTTCAAGTTAATGTTAGAAAATAAAATTTCTAAAACATTTACTCTTTAAATGGTTATCTTAAATGCAAACTGCGTCATACTAATTTAAACCAACGATGTACACTATCAACGAACACAGACCCGGGGAAATCAGGAGTAAACCCAGTCAAATTTCGTCATTTCAAACTTGCGCTTGAAGTTGGATACCGTAGTTATCCTTGCCACCGCTCAAGTGACCGCATGGGTTGCCAAAGGAAGCCCTCTTGTCATAAAATTGGCGAGTTATACCACGAGCCAAGGGGTTCCTTTGTCCTTTTGTCGCTCAATCCAGCTTTTGGCGGTCAGGGCTACTAAATCCCTTTATAATTAGAGGATCGATTTTGGATTTGAGTAAAATAACGCCGGAGTGTTTGCAGAGAGTGTAAACTTAAATTTTAAAACTATCTTTGTCGAGTTCATTGCATTATAACATCAAAGAATGGGTGTTCTTGAATATCACGCGATGTTTTATAACTTCTAATTAAAAATAGGTCCATATTTAAGGATAAAAACTACCTGATCGACGGTATTATGAATAATAAGAGATAGATGTGCTTCTTGGCGTGGAATTATGTGCACCAGTGGTGCTTTATGCAGCAATAGATATTCAACTCGAGATCCCTGTTATTTTACCAAATGTCTTTGGTCTTTGCTAGATGGTAAACTTGGAACAAAACGGCATAAAATCCACGTTTTCTGCTCAGCAATCCACTTTCTTATTTATTAAAATAGTTCTGGGATTGTAAAGAGCCAACAAAAAGAAATTTATAAAGACAGAAAATCAGTCTTGTAAAAAGCACCATAAAAATATCGTAGTTCAAGATGGGAATCAATTATGTTGTCAATTCGCCTGCCATCATGATTAATCCTGAACTGGGGTCTTGCGCAATGTCAAATTATTGACATTGCACCATATGGTTCTTTGATTTTGTCATATTACATTCCGCGCCGGAATGGACTATTATTTAATAAAGTACTGCACAAAGGTCCCGAATGTCATCTAGATATCATCGACTTATCGGTGCTATTTATGTCCATGAGGTTATGGAGATTGCCGATATATGGCAGTTGTATGAAAAAGGTTAAACTAAATCCAAATAATTTGTAAATACAATAGATATTTTGGAAATATATTGCCCAAAGAATGAATTTTGACAGAACTGCTTAACGACCGGCCCATATGTCGTTAGATTAGTTTATGTTCTGGAAATTTGCACAATTTTCGATCAGTCGATTTAGCGTGAAGGCAATGAGTTTATGGTTGCATCTCAAATAGTTAGAGATAATATCTTTACGTATGACATTTCGTATTCTTTTCGAATCGTTGGTAAGGGGGTTAATTATTTCAGAGAGAGACTTTTGGGAAACTTTGGCTCTGGGAAAACTTGAGCTGCAGAAATGATTTAGCAGCAAGACCGAACTTAGAGAACATACCATCACGTTTATGCGTTTTGAAGCGAGAGATTTTTATTTTTAAATATTTAAACCAACCTAACTCACATATTTGAGTCTGGGATAAATTTCGAGGAAGGTTCATTTTTTATGCTAACTTGATACTGGAGTTAGTTTGATTGCTTGAACCTGTTGATCCCCCTAGTCCCATCACTTTTTTGTAAAATAATGTCTTTTGAATTTTTTAGGACAGTATTTACTTGATTTGGCCAAGCTCATCTCGAACATAATTGTTAAAAAATAGAAATAATATCGAGAAGGATTCCCACTGCTATCGTAATTTCAATTAAGCCTATACTTGAAATTGGCCTTCACTGTTGGCATTCCATCACATGCGTTTGCAGATAGCTCAGAAAAGAACTATGCCGCTATGGTATTATCACAAATTTTAAATCCAGAAAATGTTGTTATTCTCTCTCTCTGCTGAGAAAAAAATCAAAAGTTGAATGAATCAAGCGAACATTTCTGTTTTGATTTGATACGTAAGCTATTTGGTTTTGGCAATCAATCTCAATGTTTATACACGTGATCTATTGCACCATCACTACGTAACTTCAGATGAAATTGTATGGTAGTATTAAATCGTATAAAATTAGTGTATACAATCCTCCCCTCACCACTTGAAACGCTTTATTGCTGATAGAGTGACGATGAGCAAAAGGAAATTCTATTCGGGTCAATTTCGTTACGTACCATCAGAATCTAACCCAAGTGACGCGGCATCGAGAGTTTATGTTTTATGCACTTCTGTGGAAGTTGATAAAACATGAATTGCGTCATTTGTTCCTTCACATATAAAAATTAACAGATAAAATGTTGATAAAAAATAATTCGATGATATTTCAGATGACAGAATGGAATTTACTATGTTATAGTGTCAAGGGGAGATACGAGGGTCATCCGGAAAGTAGTACCCGTTCGTGAAATAAAGACACAAAAGTAAATATTAACAAACATAAAAAAATTTATTTGAAAGAGGATACTTTAAACTACTTCTCAACATAATCTCCAAGCAAATTAAGGCATTTGTCATAACGTGTGACAAGTTTCTGTATTCCTGCTGCATAGTCCTTCGCCGCCAGCTCATTGAGATACGCGAGGGACCCATCTTGCACAAATTTTTGCATAATGCAGATGGTGTTTAACAATTTCATGAACAATTGTTCGAGAAACATTGGGAAAATGCTCACAGATGTCATCAATTGTGACGCGCCGATCGTGCCTCACGAATTCGTCAACTGAGCTCACCAGTTGGTCTGTAATGACAGACGGTCTCCCCGAACGCTCATCGTCGTGTGTGTTCCCCCTCCCCATGTTGAAGTTGCGACACCACCGCCGAACAGACGACTCGTCCATTACATTGTCTCCATACACCTCCTTTAATTGGCGATGAATATCACATGGGCGAACGTTTCTTGCATTGAGGAATTTAATCACTGCCCTCACTTCACAACTGGCGGCGTTCTCAATTTTTTTAAACATTGTAAACAATCACAGAAACAACACAGGCAATGCTAGCGTCACGCAACTTGGCTCAGAGAAGGCAGACAAGCCACTGAAGCTATCTGACCTCGTCCAGCGGCTACTCGCGTCGTCAGCACTTCTTGCGGCACGAACGGGTACTACTTTCCGGATGACCCTCGTATATTATGAATATCTTGCATTCCTTGATTAAATGAGCTTTCTAATAATGTACAAGGTTTTCTCCCTGAGCAAACTTCGTTCTATGAATATAACAATAATTTATTACATAATTGAACTTATTTTTTTTTCATTTTTCTCTTGTTTTGATACTCATTTTCACGGAATTAATGTAACGCCTACCCCAACAAATATTGTGCCTGATTTACATTCTTTCAAATTAATTTCAGATCCTGTTTCCAAAATCTAAATCACTGTATCAACTTCGATTAGATTTTAAATAGCTAATGAATAGGAAATACTTAAAAATACATGTATTTTCAGGAATGTACAGGAATTTCAAATTAATCTTGTTTTTGTCGTCACGAACGAAAAAGCAAATTACTTATTGATATTCAATACAAATAAACAGCGTGTTGGAGTAAGAACAAAATTTCAAAGCCGCGTGGAACTGCAAGATTGAACCCATGATTGCAATCCTAGTAATGTATTTTCTTTCAATGTCCTTCGGTGATATTAATGGACAAAGCTGCCGCCTCTTCCGAAGACGGCTTTAGACAAAGGGATTTAATTACGTTTGAATTTGAAGTTTCCAATTGGATGCTAGCGAATTTGTGAAAATTTGAAATACGGCAAATGTTTTGTGACAAATTTATTTGGAAAATCGATATTAAAATACTCGGAAGAACATCCACAGCTTCCGTTATCTCATCTGACCAGAGTCGCTCGTTAAATAATAACTCGCCGTATGTTACGGACGTACATATTCAATGCCCCATTCATCCAGAGCCCCCATCCCAATATGTACACATTGTGATGGGGGCTCTGGTGCATTGCGGGGAGAGACATTCCATTTTGCTATATGGAGAGACGATACCCCGGGGCATAGGCAACTCTCCATGCATAAGAGTTATGCGGATTGACGGAAGTATACTCCTACCACCCGACTAATCAAGAACATTGAGGAAGAAGAAACGTAGGAAAGGTCAAAGGGTAACAAAGGTCTCGAGAGGAAAGGGGCGCAGATAAAGGAGATGGAGAAAATGAACGTAATCAGACGATGTATCGAAGACGTTTCGATTTTTTCTCTCATCAACTGGGTCTCCGTGAATTACTAATAGGAACCGTAATGACCACATCGGTATTTGTTCCCGAAGTTGACGATACCGACCACAAATCAAATGGTTCACAAAAATTGTGTGATATTGTGGTTAAAATTTATCAACAGCGACTTATCGTGTGACGGGGTTGATAAAAAAAAAATTGAAGAATTACAGGTACACAAAATCTGTCCAGAAGTATCCATCATATATTTTGAGAAAAATAGCCTGAAAATAAAACAAATTGCAAACTCCTTTTTCTGATAGTCATCAGATGCCCTGTCGTATTTTCTTTAATTTTGTCAGCGTCAGGAATTTTGTGCTGCAGTTTCAGGAACTTGCTCCGAGCCGCAAACGATGACCTAGGTTTTCTAAAAATGGTCATAACTGGAGATGAGTCATTTTTAGTTTTAGCTTTACAATCGGCAATGGAATGTAGAATAATTAAATATACATGTATAAATAAATATTATAAATGAATATATATATATATATATATATATATATATATATATATATATATATATAATATATAACAAATATATACTTACATAAAGTTCCTTCTTTCCCAAGAGGAAGGTGGTTTGGCCACCGAAAATTCGAATAACGTGTGTTTAGTTTGTATGTTTCTCTGCGTTTTTGCTCGCTATCTTGCTTCTCCATTTGCATTATTATTCACATCCGTGAGATTTGCTTCCTAGATACACACACACAAATATGTATATATATAGATGATTTCGTCGACGTAACACGGAAGTGCCGAATAGTACATTACACAGTAACAAACAATATAGAAACAAAAAAAGATAACTCACACCACGTTATTTCTTGATAATTTCGACGGAATTCCACTCCGTCGAAATTATCAAGAAATAACGTGTGAGTTATCTTTTTTTGTTTCTATATTGGTTGTTACTGTGTAATGTACTATATATATATATATATATATATATATATATATATATATATATATATATATATATATATATATCATCAGCTATCTTGTTACATTCTCCTTTAGCTCGTAAACTGACGGTTGGTAAGACTGGGCTTATACCCAGTCATGACCTCTAATAGAAAACCTAAGTCATTGTTTGCAGCCAGGAGCAAGTTTCCTGCAATTACAGCTCAAAATTCTTGATGTTGACGAGATAAAAGAGAATACGACGGGGCAGCTGATGAATATTCCGAAAAAGGACTTTGCCCATTGCTTTGAAAAGTGGAAGATACGCTGGGATAAGTGCGTGAGGTCCCAAGGGGAGTACTTCGAAGGAGACTAAGGTCTCATGGTTCTAGGTAGACTAATTTCTCAAGGCATTGTGTGGCTAGAAACTTTCCGGACAGGCCATCTTATATAAGAACAGAACATTTTTAAAGCATTTATAATTTCTTGCTAAAGTTTTATGATATTTTGGAATGTAGAAATCTAAATACACTCCGTCCATCTAATGTGTCGCCGCATGGAAAATCCTCTCAAACATTTTCTTTCCATGGATTTAACCTCTACAAGGTTGGTCCATTTCTCGTCTTCCCATTTCGTCCCTTTCCTCTATAAGCATATTAACCACTCTCATCTATGGAATATTTCTCGTCCAAATGTTCTTTGGTCTCCTCCTCTCGTGTCAGTTTAATGTTAACCTCGAGCCTAAATTTTAACCCGCGATATTATCTTGCAAATTCTCCTCTCCACCCTCTCTCGATTGTCTCTATTAATCTTGAATAGCGGCCTGCTCTCATATCTCATTTCCTCACCTCATCTCAGCAAGCTGCTTTTATTACTCCCTCCAATATAGTCCATCTTGTTACTCCATCTATCTATATAGGAACGAAGTGCAAGTGCTAAATTAGATCGCAGATTATTTTATTTTAGTCTTTAGAAACGACTTTCATATGATCGGAACCAGTTTCCAGTGGCTTAAGTAGGATAATAAATAGCTATATTCCCGTGAATTGCTCTAGAATTCATCATTTCATATTTTTTATTCATTGCAGAGTTCATCTTTTTAACAAGAGAGACTTATAAGATACTTTTCGTTAAATTCGCAGAAATTTTTCATTATTCAATTGAATTGGTTTTTTTAAGGAATCTTCATTTTTTTGTATTTCCTTGATTTCCAAACTATCAATACATTATGAAATATACATATTGAAATATCCGGATAAAAGTTTTTCGAGTATTATTTTGCGCCATTTGAATTTTTTCAAATCCATATTTATATTTAAAATGTCGATATTAATTTTTTATGCATTTATTTGGGACCTTTTGAGACATATTTTTAGGGCTACCTTAGCCTTTTCAACATCAGCTATCTCTGTTTATTTACTTCTGCAGAATTAAGTAAAATTTTAAAGAATTTATATTCTTAACAAAAAGAGTTAGCGAATCCACTTGTCAGGCCTGCACAACACTAAGGTGAAACTATTTATCGATTCAGGCTTTTTCTTAAGTTACGGGTATATTTTTCACGAGTTCTAGCAAGCCGTACACATATTTTTGAATTTTTTCGGCTTTAACTATTTCATTGCCACATTATTTTCTTCCTCAGTTTGTCATACGCTTTACCATTACCAGCTCTCAGTCAGTTAATAAAGTCATATATATATATATATATATATATATATATATATATATATATATAGATGATTTCAGCTTTCACAAGGAGGAGGGAGTTAATGGCGGAGACGTTGAGTAGGGATGTTAAGAAAAGACTCGTAAAAACTTTGATATGGAGCGTAGCTATGTACGGCGCGGAAACGTGGTCATTGAAACAGGAGGAAAGACGTAGACTGGAGGCTTTTGAAATGTGGGTGTGGAGAAGAATGGAGAAGGTAAAATGGACAAAGAAGAAAACAAACGAGGAAGTACTTGGTATGGTGGGCGAAGAGAGGGGTTTGTTGGGAGCAATCCTATGGGGGCAGGAAAAGTGGCTGAAGGGGGTATTGACCGGCAGCGGGATGTTGAAGACTGTAATTGAGGGGAGAATGTTGGGCAAGCGAGGAAAGGGAAGGAACAGGATAGGGATGTTGGATGGGATGAAGGGAGGAAGAAAGTACTCAGAGCTGAAGAGGGACCTGATGTAGAGTAGGATGCTGTGTTTTGCTAGGGGCCACAAATTATTTAATTAGTAATTACGTCCATCCAAAAACCTACCTTAACCGGTAGATTACCTAATAATAATAGATGATTTCGTCGACGTAACATGGAAGTGTTGAATAATAAATTGGACAGCAACAAACAATATAGAAACTCATAAAAAGATCCCTCGTGATCTTTTTTATGTGTTTCTATATATTATATTGTGTTATATATATATATATATATATATATATATATATATATATATATATATATATATATATTTATATGTATATATATATATATATAATGGTCGTTTTTAAGTGAAAAATGTTGTATATTTACATATATTCATTTATATTTATACATCCCAAATAATTAAGAAACAATGTTCACTCCACAGTGACCTTCAGTATTGCACTACCTCTTAGTATCTTACCCATGAATATTCTTATGTCTTCTTCAACTTCACCCAGATACTGCAGACAAAATTAAATCTAAATACGAATTTCATTTATCATTTTATCACACGTTGATTCACTCCTCCAAGAATAGCAGAGCTATAGTTTTTTTATTTTGTTTCATAAATGTTTAGTACAAACATGCTTATTATAAAAATAATTCGATATCGAATACCAACGTCACATTTCATTTGATGAAGCAATAATTAGGGATCAGTGATCGCTCCAAACCTCCTTTCTCTCAGTAATTTTGTAACTTTCTATCAATTTGGAATTAGAAGAAAGCCGTCTAGAGCCAGATACGTATCTTGGGCCAGATATTTCATCTCGCGGCGCTATGAATAATTCGAGATTTACTCTAGCGTATTTATTAAATTATATACTTCTACAGAGGATACTTATTACGGATCCTCGGTTGGATGTGTTCATTGTCCTCATTTCATATCTGTATGTCGTACCCCCTCACCCTATCCTCCGGACTCCTCCCTCTCTTCAGCCACCTCTTCCCCCCTTGGCTCGGTGGAAGACCCGGGAGCCAACTAATTGATATTCGTAGTCGCTAACGACTCCGCCGAAGACGAATATGTGGGTCGAGGGGGTTTTGATTTGGCCCCTTGGAGGCGGGGATCATGAATTAGGGGTTGGTTCGGGGTGGATCCAAGGCTACGCCGACCCTTATTGGCCCACGGCCACGTTCCCTCTTCCTCGGAAACTCATTTCCTGCTGAGTCTTTATTCACGATTTGAATGGAAGTCGCTATCAAAGAAATCCATTCGAAATAATCTTAGCCAATATAGTCACTCAGCGACGTTTATGTGCGTTTGTGTGTGTACGTGTGTAATATATATATATATATATATATATATATATATATATATATATATATATAAGTATATTTGTATGTGTGTCTGGGTTCATATATATATATATATATATATATATATATACATGCATATAATATGTTAATATATGTAAACACAATTATAAATACTACATATAATCTCTCTCTACCGTACATAAACAAAAGTAATATTATTTGTTTTTATCAACTTAACTCTAAAGAGTTTTTCGACCCAAAAATACATGTTTTGGGGTTTGTAAAAACGCTTGCTCACTATTGAGAGGTCTCCGTCTCATGTAGTGCGTATGTTTGTCCTATTATGATCAGAATCAACCAAGAGTATGCGATACTTCATCGAGCCTTTTCAAAAATTGAATCAACACATTGGTTCGAAATAAAAAATAAAGAATTTCTTATTCTTTTAAATTTTCACTAAAGGATCTTTAAATTATTTTCTTACGGTGATTTTGGTTGCATTTTTTCAATGGCAATTTTGATATGGTTATTGCGTATCTGATTCCATCATTCTTTTTTCACGCAAGATCTCACTTTAGTAGCCACATTATGGTGACATAACCCACCATTATAATCCCTGCTTGCTAGTTATGTAAATACAAGTTCTCGTGTATGCCTCTCTCCTAACTTTCCGCTATAAATATAGCTGACAGGAGACAAATTTAATTAAATTATATAATTTCCAGGAAGGAAACTTTTAACTTGCAGTACTCCATTCGAATTACTCAGAATATCATAGAATTCATTTTGAAAAAAAAAATTCAAAACACATCGCTGAATTCACAAATCACTTTAAATCTTATACCATATAAAACCCTTAAATACTCCTTACCCCCGAAATCCGTAATATTACAAAATATTAATGAGGAGACGGGTGACTGCAATTGACATTTATTATTTAATTCATTCC
Organism: Hetaerina americana; assembly: GCF_022747635.1. NCBI lineage: Eukaryota > Metazoa > Arthropoda > Insecta > Odonata > Calopterygidae > Hetaerina > Hetaerina americana. Next base: position 843,948 of record NW_027287073.1, on the reverse strand, counting down.
ATTGTGATTCCGAGTTTCGTTTCGGAACAAGTATCCGATCGAGTCTTTCCTAGTCCAGTATCTTGAACCTATCGTTTCTTGAGGTAACAATGCCTTGATGCTCTTAATTCACCATTATTCTTCCCCTGCAATGTAAAATGAAAGTTTTCTGGGCTTTCTTTAAATCAGAAGTTTTAAAGAGTCTTGAAGGACCGGCGGGAGGACGTTTCCGAGCCGGTGTTTCTAGTCAGCTTTGATAGGCATCCCTTCGGCTTATCTTCTCTCTTAACTTCAGTTTTCGTTTCTGTTCAGGTTTCAGTTCAGGCTTCAGTTTCAGGACCTCGTTATTAATTTCATGGTCTTCAACATCGCCATATTCCCGTAATATAATAACCCAGTACTTAATTTTATGAACATTGAACTATGTCCAGGTAAATTTTACATGCCCAGTATCTATTACCAGTTCCTTGAAATTCAAAATTATCTATGCCTTAGCTTTGCTGCCTAGTATTTTTCTCTTTCTCTTCTATCGCTGGAAATGTCGCAGCCGAATTATCATTCTTATTGATTTGTACTGTTATTTTATCCTCTCTGCATTATTTATATGCAGTACACACCTTTGAATATCCATGAAAATGACATGTTCAAAATAATATTGCAAAATGTGTCTTGGGCAGATAGTCATTAGTGGTGCCTTTCAAAGTTGAATTTGCGTGGCCGAAGAACTTGATCGGAAACGATGGCTTCCCTGAGACTGGAATTTCCTATCGATCGGGCTAGAAACCAACATTCAATAGGTCGTCATCGAGGTCATCGGCGGAAAAAAAGAAGTAATTAATGTGGATAGATAAATAACACGCATGGTCTTTAGAAACAGAAAGTATAATGTTGGAGAGAGTCGTAAATCGGAGAATCTTTAATTACTGCGCGTCTTATAACGCCCGCCGTAAAGCGAGAGAGCAACACTGAACCTGAAGTTGTTCCATCCAGAGCCAACGTTGAGAGCCAGAACAGCAAATTTTTTATGTATTTTGAGGCTAGTGAGAAGTAAAATATTTTAAAATAATATGCGGTATGTTCATTAAATGACGAGAATATGATTTTTCTGGATCTATAAAATGGTTATTAGACCCGTTGTAACTTATTGAGCTGAAACATGGACATAAACAAGTCAGGATGAAGAAACACTTAGAAAATTTGAAAGAAAAATCATAAGGAGAATCTATGGTCCAATTAGATAAGGAAAGAGATGGAGAATAAGAATGAACATGGAGATAAATGAACTACTAGAAGGGAAGGACATATTTTATATTTGCCAAGCCACTGCGGCTGGCATGGTTGGGCCATGTAGAAAGGATGGAAAATGACAGAATGCCCAAACTGATACTTAATAGGGAGATGGAAGGGGTCAGAAGAAGAGGTAAACCAAGGAGGAGATGGTTACAGGATGTGGAGGATGATTTGAAGACAATGGGAGTTACAAGATTGAAGGAAAAAGCAAGAACAAGAAGTGAATGTAGGAATATCATAGAGGAAGCCAAGGCCCACACCAGGCTGTAGAGCTGCAGATGACGATGAGTTTTCTGGGATAAATTTCATTTATTCGTCTATATCAATTAAGTCTCCGAAGTAGTCCCCATTATTTATTATGAACGTATGCCAGCGCTTTTTCCAATCCTCTAAATGCACCTAGAACTCGATCTTTGGTTTAGTTTTTACCTCTTTCAGCAATGATCTTGCCTATGCTTGTAATACGATGGCCGTTTAAGGTCCTATTTATTTATGTGAACTGAAAAAAGTCACGCGGGGCCATATCTGGCAAATATGAAGGCTAGAATATAATTTCAGTGCTGTTTTTGGCCGAGTATTCACGAGCAAGCAGGGAGCAGTGTGGGCTGATGCAGTACCGTGGTAGTAAAAAAGCCATGAATTGTTTCACCACAAATATGAACATATTTTTCATATTGCTTCAATAAATAGAATGGTTTAAGGCGTCACTTTTTGGAAGCCATTCATATCGGAAAAGAAATACTTAGTTATTTCACATATATTTTATTAAACACAACCTAGGTTTCGACTTACAAAGTCATCATCAGGTCGTGTTTAATGAAATATATGTGGAATAACTATTTCTTTTCCGGTATTGCTTCACACAAACAGCGTTGAACTTGTGAGTTATACTCTTTAATGATAGATTTACTTTGTAGCAGTACCTCATGGTGCACTATGCAGCATTACAAAATTCCCGTCACTCTTTGAGCTCGCCGTTTTTGTATAAAAATTAAATACATAATTGGAAATGTAAACAAAGAGTTCAGGCATTTTGGAAAAAATTAAACTAATGCCATGACGGAACAAGCTTCAATCCGGGGCCAATGCATGAAGAAAATAGTCTCAGCAAAATTCTCGCCATTAGAAAAGAAGTTTTCTTCATTAACCCATGGTTGTTTTAATGTGTCTCTCACTTCGTTATGATTCCTTCGGTTAGTAACCCTCTTTGTGAGTGGCTTCGCGTAATACGCCACGACGCACTTGTTTGTTCCCAAGGGAACATCAATCCTTGATAATAATATTGAGTCTGATATTTTAGATAGATTTTCTTAATATTATCTTGAAATTCTGATTTTGATAAATTCTAATCACTCAAATAGAATAAATAATATGCATTCATGATTAAGTTGGGTTAAACATTTATGACTTAAACGATATCTCATTTCAATCTTTAAGGTGGAATAATTTCGATGAGATATTTTTGGTATACGTACTCGTATAATCTAATCATGGTACTCTGCGAGCCACTGCTAGAGTGTGTACCCTAGAATGATTCCACACTAGGCATGCTTCATAAACATTTTTTTGCTCAGGTAATATAAAAAATTATTTAATGATCAGTTACTAACCAACCTAGAGTTATCATTTATATTGGACCATGAAAGGAATGCAATAAAAAAACCACTTTTTCAAAGTTCATTTTGACATAATTAACAATCAGATAAGTAAAATTTGATTGATGAATTATTGAACATTTCCAGTTCTCCAAGATTATTTCACAGACTATAGAGAAATTTTGAATTAATTTCTGATCGGGAGATTGTTCCTAATTTCAGATTTGATCTAATGACTAAGGCTGTTCATGCTTCTTCAGCCTCACATCAAAAATTATTGTTTCCTGCAGGATCTTGAGAATTTATTTCAATGAGGTGCTTTAAAACTAGTTTCTAAAACATCTTCTAGTAGCTAATTTTACAACTGTCGCAATCACAAAATCTCTCGATCCCATGTTTTTCTCATTTGAAAATAGGCGAATTATTTTTTTACCGTGATTTAGCCACGATCAAGACGAGTGATTCTAAAATATGTGGAACAACCACTGCGGGAGATTGGAAAGTCATAGGGACCTACCGCTGGATAGGCTTTCATCTACCGTACACAAGATAGAGAGAGAGGGGCGGAAGGAGGGAGGGCTTAGCGATAACGTCGACCGCGAATCCGATACAGCGAGATGAGGAGGGGAAGAGGGAGGAAGTGCGGGGATGAGGGTGGGTGGGTGAAGAGAAGAGAGGGATTAAGACGCGTCAAAACAATGACGGAGTAATTGGCCCACCCCCCCCCCCTCCCACGCCTCGAATGTATTGCGATTGGAGAGGGGGAAACTTTGCCCTAGGGAAACTCTGCACGCCTGACAGAGCAAAGGCAGTCCCTCACCTCAGCCCCTCTCACCTCCCTCACCCTGTAGCGCCGCCGTTCAAAGAAAGACACCCCTTCCATCCTTAAACCGCATACGTGACCCTCTCCCCCATTCTCCCGGTCGAGATAGGGAGAGAGAAGGGGAATCGCACAGGGGAAGAGGGGCCTCTCCTCCATCTCCGCATTCCTCCTTCCCCCATCCCATACCGGCATTCATTTCGCCCCAATACCACGAGGGGACAAAGGGATGAGGGGACGGAGACATCAAAGGTCTACCCGGGGGCAGGAGGGAAGGGGGCGGTTTGGTAGAGGGGGTGGAGAGAGGGAAAGGGACAATCAAGTAGCGACGCAGAGAGAAGGGCAAGCGCTTATCGTCGCGCCGCCTGAACTAAGAGTGGTTACCTCCGGAGAAGTTTAAAACGGCCAGACGAACACCTTTTCCCCCCTTGTTCACATGGTACTCAGTAAGTTCCGTTTACTCAGGTGTTGGGTGCAGCCGCACTTGTAATTTTCGCCTTAAAACTTCTTATTCCGTACTTTGCAACGCGTTCACATGCGATGGGTGGAAATTTTGTCCAAGGTTGCGCATTATCAATCATGCAACGCGACGCCATAATTTCCACGTGGACTCGGTGATTTAATTCAAATGGCAATGAACTTGGTCAAATTTAAGGCCCTTCTACGCTTTGGAGTGGCACCTATCTGATTGAAAACTGGAAAAAATCTGTCAATTTTTTGAGTGGAGTCAAACTCCAACGAATACGTCACTCATTCGACGTAATTCGTGGTTGGGATCAACTTTGTTCGCGACGGAACGTATGTTCAATGACCTGTTCTGAGAGTCTTAATTTTGGTCTTGTTGCAAATGGAAAGAATGGAAGCATGAAGATAGATTCCTGGGTTATATTATGAGACGTTCTACGTCTACATAATACGCGGCAAGCCGTCGTAAGGATGTGTGGCAGGGAGTGGTATATCACCAGCCATTCTAAATATATTCCCTCTATTTCCTCATGCACCTGGCACCCCGCGATCCACCAAAAACGGCGTGGAAAGGGGGTAACTGAACACCAATCATGCAACATAGCTACACACATATTACGAGTATTACATGGTTAGCAGCTATTCCTAGAAGACTTTCGAAACTGTGACACGAAACAAATAGGGCAAAAGAAGCATGATGAAGGACGCAGTGCGAGGAATATGGAAATTTTAGAAATAAAATGTGAAAATAGTGTGATACATAGGAATTCGAAAGCTGTCAAAAAGAGAGAAGATTAGTGAAAAAATTCTAAGGGAAAATATTAATTGAACCCGGTCCGTGGGGCATTCCCACGTAACTACCTTAAGGTACAGGATAACGTGGGAGGAAGAAGAGTTTTTATGGCCGAATTCCTCCTGTTTGTGGGTGATATTTGGCCGTAAAATTTCGTCAGATCAATTTTAGTTCTTATCTCAAAAAAGGGAAAGGCAGACATATTTGAAGACTACAGAACAATAAGTTTGATTTCGCACGCTGCTAAATTGGTTCTCAGGATCATCCATAAGAGGATGAATGCTCAGGGGATAATAAGTTTGCGGTTAGTAAGGGGAGAGGAACGCGTTATACCATAACCGTAACGAGGTCACTAATAGATAGATAGAGGTCTTTATTTGGGCGAAATTGAGACCAAATGGTCCCTTCTTCCATTTAACCCATAGAGAAGAAGATGTGACACAATCAGGGTGTATTTGTCTCTTTCCTGGATTTCTAGACAGCTTTTGTCAAGGTGCATTAGGTGAGATTAACAAATGAGTTGGAGAAAATATGGAGAAGTATATTGAAGTGATTTGAGACTTATTCGCAACCTGTAAATTTCTCAGAGTGCACAGGTGCGAGAGGCGGAAGAGTATTCAGGATAAGCTGCGTAGGAAAGAGGGGTACGACAGGTGTGTCCAATTTAATCTGTTATTTTCAAAATGTGTGTGGAGGAAATGTATACGATATTAAGTAAAATCTATGGAGCTATTAACATCCGGTTCCGTTAAATAACTAACGGCAACTCACGATAACTAGATGAAACTCTGATGAAATAGAATGTTTCCTGCTCATCAATAGGCTTTATTGACATTTCATAGGTCTCGTTAACCCCAAATAATAGTAGTAGAGGAGATCGAGATGGTGCGGGGGCTAACGTACTGGCTTCCCACCCTGAGTGCGCGGGTTCAAATCCCGGCGGTGTTGAATATTTTTCAGAGGTATCTCGATCCCTACTTGAGGTGCTTTATGGAGGGCACTTTGAGTGAGTCGTCGGATGGGACGTTAAACTGCGGACCCCTTGGCGCCTTTCGTAAAGAGTAGGCTAATGCCGACGCCGGGTTTCTCTCCACCCTTCATCCTTTCCTGTCCATCCCTATGGCGCAAATGACCTCAGCTGTCGGTCGCCTCCCCTAAAAACTACTACTGCTACTAACAGTAGCAGAGACAGTTTCCGGCTATACTGTGTGAAATTCTATCATACATTTGATAACGGAAACAAATATTCCACAGTAAATTTTTATTGACCAAGACTGATTCATATCTGTTAACAAACATTGACGCTCAGCGTTGAAACATTGCTTTTAAGTCAATAACAATCATTCTGTGGATTTGCTGTTTCTTAACCACCTTAACAGTAGCAAATATTCTCTCCCTGCTGTGTAATAATATATATTTACGATTAAAGGTCACGTGTAAAGGTGTCTCCTCATAGAAGTACAATAACACTTGCATGCACTTAGAACATCGTAGCATCTCCACCTCATCCAGACACGTTCTCTCTTTATGTACTGCTTGTTTTCCAAACCAAACTAATGATTTTCTTTTTCAATTGTAATTGAAAATGATAGTTAAATAGTTGATGCATCTAAATTACTACTTGAAAGTGATTTGAAAGAAAAATTTTAGGACGAACAATGATCTTTTTTCTTTTATTCGTTCATTTCTCACGTAAAGTTTTTATTTTTTGTACTTTTTTATTGCTACCATTAATCTCAAATGATGTCCTCAATGATGTAAATGTATCAGGTGTTAAAACATGAATATGCACATATTTTCATGTCAAACTCTTGACCAAATTAAACTAGTTTATAATCGGATAAAGTAAACTTATTTTTCATTGAAATGATTATTGTTCATAATGATTGGGTATTTTTATGTGAACCAAGTTTAATAATAGTGGTGTGATATTTTTTATATCTATTTCATTAGTTTTTATATAAAACTCATATGGTGTCAAAATGAATCAGTTTTAATCTCTCGCGATAGTCAAAAATATGATCATAGTTAGTTTCCCACGGAAAGGGAAGCAGTACCGCAGAATTACCGTTATGAGTTCCAGATTATGGCAATACTGGTGGCACAAGTGGTGTATTTCATAACTTACCCATTATAACAGCACTTGTTGTTGATTGTCGTCCGATGTAGATATTTACAGCACGAGATAGATATGTCTACATCGCGTGCTCACTCTTTGCGACTCATGAGTAGGTTAAATGAGTTACAAACATAATTAAATCGCAAACTCTCTTCTTATGCTGTCTCGCTTCTAGTCAACTCCAGATAGCGACTTCCAGTGACGAAAAAAAATATTGGAAAACGGTAAACTAACTTGGAGTTGACTTTCACGGCGACTGGCGTCGTAAAATGTGAAAGCACCCATTTCGGACTCCATAATTTGCAACTGCTATCATTAAAGTATTGTTCGTATCTGTCGTATCGATTAAAATGATGCCGTATCGATAAAAATAGATTCTGAGCGAGGTCTCTGCCGCACATGCTTGGAAATGCATTTCCTTGAACATTTCAAGCCATTTATGAGTCAATAAATATTTTCGCATTGTTTTAATCCGTTGTTATGGGAGAATTGGAAATGATATACGGGTCGGAGGAGGCATTTTCATTCCAAGTGAAATAAAATTTCAAAGGAATCTATTGTTCTCATGAACATTATTAATATTGCTCATTCATAAGGATAATCACATGTATTTGATTTTACATGTGGTTTCGTTCCCTTTTACAGGTGATGACATAACAACGCCAACCCCCCCTTCGCAACATGACATGGCCGAGGCTTGCGAGGTATTATCTAGATTATGTAGATGTAGATTCATTCACAAATTTCAAATTTAAAGTTAATGTAACAACTTCAAACTATCTCGTGAATGTATTTAAGAAAAATAATTTTTTCCAAGTTAAGCAGTTTATGTTTAAAATCATAACAACTTGGTGTTTGAATGTTAAATGTACTCCATAAACTCTTCTACGCAATAGGTGCTATGAAAATATCGTCACTCAACAATTACCGGTGAGTAGTAGTAGGTAAAAATAAAGGGACTAGAAACCACCGCACACCTCAGAGAATCGCGTAGCGGGGACAATCGCCCCCTCCCTTCAAGCTCTCCATCCCCCTTCATCCCCTCCCCTCCGTTTTCACTCCTTCAAAGTCATTTGATTTGATAGAAGCACATTACATTTCTCTCTCCCGGCTGATTTGCCACCTCAGACCATTAACGACCATCAATATGGCATTTTCATGATCCATGAGTCTGGACCGCATCCTCCGAGCAGCGCCACAGTTAAACGGGTGGGTAACCCTCGATGTTAGCGCGAAATTTTTAATGGTCTATTCATGTTCGGTGCAAAGGTAGGTCGTAAGGTATAACAATTATAATATACATAAAAACTTTAAAATCTATAAAAAGAAAAGAGTATAGCATATTTATGATTGATCTGATCCAAGCAAGTAAGGAACTGTGCTCTTCTAAACGTGAAGTTATCCATTCACTTTACCATCTGTCCCAAAAATAAGTTGAATGAATCTGGGGAAAAAAATTATTATAGATCAAAGTAAATTTTACTAAAATTCTTTAAAATAGTACCCTTGTGTATCGACGCCTCGATGCCAACACCTCTGCCCGTCGCAGTGTGCTTCCTGGAAGGTGTCGACGGGAATCATGTCAAAGTCTTCTTTGACGTTAGGCAGCGTTCCAAAATGGTTGCCTTTATAAAGCTCCTTTGTATTCTTGTGAACAAAGACAGAGATATTAGAGTACCTAGAGTTGAACCGCTCCAAAATCATAGATTATTTTATAAGTTAAATCATCATCTTCAGTGTTTCAATCCTAAGATTGGTTTACTGCAGCATTCTTCCCTATTTAGTATTAATTCCCTCAACCTCTGATAGTTTCCCTGTTTTAAGTCCTTCTTAATTTGCCCTATGTACTTGTCTCTTGGCCTTCCTCGCTGGATCTTTCCTTCAATTTTCGTGCAGCTCTCCATATGGTCCTATTCTGCTCTTCTATATACTTCATCTTTCCTCACTTTGTCTGTCCATTTAATCTTCAGCATTCTCCTCCAGTACCATGTTTCAAATGCTTTTCTCCTTCGTTGGTCCAATTTTGCAATATTCCATGTCTCCGATCCGTAGAGTGCCATGCTCCACACGAACGCTGTGACTAACTGCTTCCTTGTTTGCAATCTTACGTTCTTTGATCATAGTAGTTGCCTCTTCTCAATGAACGCCTTCTTTGCTTGGGCTATTCTTCGCTTGATTTCGGTCCAGCTTCTTCCATCCCAAGTTATACTGCTGCCCAAGTGGATGAAGGATTCCACTTTCCCTAGTTTCACCCCTCGAATTATAATATCAGCATTAAGCTTCTCTCTTATACACACAAGGATTTTCGTTTTCTTCTTGTGGATGCTCATATTATATTCCCCCAGTACTTGGTCCATAGTATTTAGGTTTTCTTGCAGGTCCTCTCGCGTCTCTGCTACTACTGCGATGTCGTCTGCAAACCGCAGCATATTGATTTCTTCTCCATTTACCTTGGCTCCTTCCATGCCCAATTCTTGTGCTTCATTTATTACCTCTTCTAGATATACGTTGAATATTGCTGGCGAGAGGTTGCATCCTTGTCGAACTCCTATGTTTATTTTGGCTTCTATTTTCCTTACGATTTTCAATTGCATGGTTGTAACCTGATTCTTTTAGTGGTGATAGATTATTCTTCTGGCGTTGTAGTCCATCCAGGCGCTTCTAGTATCTTTCATATTTTATTCCATTCGGCGTTGTCGTCGGCCTTCTCCAAGTCCACGAATGCCACATATAATGGATTGTTTACATGGATCAATTTTTCAGTGAGTACCCTCAAGCTGAGTATTGCCTCTCTTGCTCCTCGAGTTTTCAAGTTGAATGAGTAAAGTAAATTTGAAATGGATCAGTTTATAGAAGATGTACAGCATGTTTTGAAAATTCCATTATCATATAGAAGAAAATACCCTCCATTTGACATCAAAGAAATTAATTGTATAACGGATATGACTAAGATGATGTTTTTTCAAGATAAATTATATATAGTATATTTCGGGCTCAACGGATGCATTTGGCGGATGGAGAGACGAGAAAGGTAGTGCTGGGCAGTGCTGAGCAGGGGTAAGACGCTACTGTTCACGGTCACCTTTTCTTTTGTCCTGTTCACGGTCATCATTGTTAACATTGTCCGACCGCGGTAGGGTCATGTTTGGGTAAACATTAGTCTGATGGGTATTCACCTCCTGCCACATACCCTAGCGGTGGCTTGCAGTGTACATAAATACATAAATTAAATAAATGCTTTTAAACGTACACGCGGAAGAAATGGTAAAAGATGCATTGGACGAGCTGGAGAGAGGAATGAAAGTTGGTGGCGAATACATAAAACCAAAAATGCGGATGATTAAATTTTAGTTATTCCAGGGCACGTTATAACATCAGTATGCTGTTTATGAGATGAGGCAAAATTTAACAAAATAAATTTATCAGATGTTTAAAGAATTGGAAGGCTAAGTCAAAACTTTAAATAATAGTGTGTAACTTAGAGCAGAAGATACAGTTTAACTATCTAGTTAGTTTTTTAGATTAGGGCGGTCAAAGTGGTAGAGATATAAGAGCAAGAATTACATTAATCAAGGACAGAATTGGTGGTAAGGAGGTTGAGTAAGGATGATTAGAAAAGGCTCGCTAAAAAGTTGATATGGAAAGTGGTTTTGTGCGGCGGGGAAACATGGTCATTGATTAGTGTACTCGTAAATTTGAGGCTTTTTGAGATTTTGGTGTAGAGAAGAATGGAAAAGGTGGAGTGAACAGAAAGGAAAACAATAGAGGAAGTGCTAGACATGGCGGAGGAGTAGTATTGGTGGAAATCCAATTGAGGTAGAAATGTTGAATGCTGAGCATTTTGATTAGTGATATGATGTTGATTATTGTGAAAAAGAGAGGAGAACGTCGGGTAATCTTGATAGGGGGAAGGATAGTCATATTGGATAAATTGAAGGAAGGTAGAATACATGCCAAATTAAACAAGTGTTTATTGCAGTATGCAGGCTGTTACGTGGCGTTGTGTTAGGAGAAGCTCACAAATATAGCGGCGATTAACCTGCAACCATCGAAAATCTATATTTAACGGTAAAAGGATGCCATTAAATAAGGTAAAGAAACAACTGTGGTCCACACAAACTTGATAATAAATAAGCATTATTTTCTTTCGCTATTTTTGCCACTATTTTTACTAACCTACGTCAATAGTAATTACTATTACATATTATTTTCATAAGGTTTTACGTATTTTAGTAATTTTTGCCCAACGGAGTTGACAGCGTATTTTCCCGTCTTAGCATATTGGAAATGTTATTGATATAACTATTTGATTTCTCTGTTTGGTTGACTTATCCACCAGGCGATGATGATACCTCCTCCAAGAATTGACACTTGTAATTTTTTACTATCCCAATGATAGACATTTTTTGTGTAACTACAGTCTTTTAATGTACCGGATTAGACCACAACGCATGGCGGACCCAGCGTTCCTGATGTCGATGCACTCCTTGCCACACACCTTGCAGGTGACCTACGGTGGTATTGTATACATGAAATCTGTTCCCATAATGACGCTTATTTACTTCTGCTCATTATTTTTTTTTTTTTAACTTTCGGTCTGAGTGTTATAGAGGTTACCCGAAAATTCTCCATAAGAAAATCTAGTCCAAATTTCTCCATATCAAAACTATAAATATCTATTTGTTCGCTTTGAGCGATTTTACCCTATGGGGAAATAATTTATCTGTCACTTTTTTTTGGTCCATAATTTCCCTCCCATCCAGTCTCAACGATGAAAGTTGGTCCAGCAAGACATCTGCGCGTATGGAACCGGTTTGCTTGTCGTGACTTTCACATTAATTAACTCGGATATAATGTCAAGATCCGATGTGAGCTTTTTTGAGTGTCAAATATTTGGCCTTTATTTTAATTAATCATCACGTAATCGCTTGTGATGTTGTTGAATTATATTTTTTCGTCGGCGTGTAATTTATACATACGTACATATATATATATATATATATATATATATATATATATATATATATATATATATATATATATATATGTGTGTGTGTGTGTGTATATATATACACACATATATATACATATATACACATATATATATATATTTATATACTATATATTTATTTACTATATATTTATATATACATATGTACATACATATATATGTATATCAGTTTAAAATGTGGGGCAAGCGGAACTGGAAGCTGCTTTGATTGATGGAAATAGTATATGCACTCAAGGACCCGACGAAAAATGTGTTCTCATCAAGTTACTCTGCATGTTGATGACTGTAAATTAAACTCTTAATCGATAAATTATCGGTGACTCATGCTATAATTATTCTGTCATGTCAGAGAAATTCTGACGTTTCCAAAGGTCAGTGAAATGCCGTAAGCATAAGAGAAAATGTGAATTAGTCGCTTCATTAATTTCAGAGCACGTGAGCCTGGGGTCATAATAAAAGAAAATGTATTTTGATTATTTATTTATTTAGTATAAGTCCGAAAACAGCACATTTTGGCCTTTACATCGAACTATTAACAACGATAACAATGGTCACATTTACAAACACCCAAGCCCTAGATGGAGCGAAACTCACCCAGGCGGGAATCGAACCCGCGACCCTTGGAATGGCAGACGAGGACGTTACCCCGCCGCCACCGGGGCCGGCAATTCTACCGGCCGCCATTATCTATGTAAACACCAAATTACTGGGGGATCGTGAAGGTTACCGTATTGGATTCCCACTTAGAGGGCCCGGGTTCCAATCCAAGCGGCGTGGAATACTTTTCATTGGTATCTCGCTCCCTACTTGATGTGCTTTGTGGAGGGCACTTTGAGTTCGCCGTCCATCGGATGGGGCATTAAGTAGCGGACCTCTTGGCTATAAGAGTTTTCTTAAGAGTAGGCTAGGAATAGTAGTAGGAATGCCTTTCTTAAAGAGTAGGCTAATTCCGACGCCGGATTACCCTTCATCCTTTCCTGTCCATCCCTAAAGTGAAAAGCCTAGGAGTTTATTTAAGCAGCACCTTAACCTGGCGCGAGCAAGTAAATGTCATTTCTAATAAAGTTCACAAAACTCTTTACACAAGGAAGCATTTCAGACACCTAATCCCTATAACATTACGCCAGAAGCTTGTTCAAGCGTTAGTATTACCACATCTCGACTTTGCTCCGTTGTCTACGCTGATGTAAACAAGGAGCTAAGTACAAAATTACAAAGGCTCCAAAATTCTTGTCTACGATTCATCTTTAATATGCGTTTTAATGAACGTGTAACTCCTTACTATAAAATGTTGAGTTGGCTAAAACTCGAACAGAGGAGAATGCTTCAAAAGGCCTCACAATTATTTAAATTTCTGAATTCTTTGAAACCCCTTCTTGAAAAATTCTCTGAAAACCCCTTCATATTTATATGAAAATTTTATATTCAATTCACTGACAACAAAGTCAACCCGGATCACAAAAAACATTCCATCTTCCCAAATACCGCACGGCTATACATGAAAAGTCATTCAGTATTTCATCCTGTAAACTATGGAACTCTTTGCCTAATGAAGTAAAATTATCCAGGAACACATCCCAATTCAACAGGAAAATGTTTGAATATCTGTCTACCACACACTACCAAAATGACCTTATTACTGTTCTATCAGGCTAAATATTTACGCTATAGTAATTATAACTATTGTTATTTATATATGTATGTATGTATTGTACTATATGTTTCGTTCAGTTGATGTTAAATAGTGTCTTGTGACTGGTTTAATTACCTTATTCTATGCATTATGTAAACCTGTTTCACTCCATATGTTCCAAAACCTCATGTAACATGTATTCTGCTCCAAGGGACTTTGCTCCCAGAGCAATAAAAATTGTTTATTATTATTATTAATGTCGCAAATGACCATAGCTGTCGGTCGTTTCCCCAAAATACTACTACTAACACCTAATTACCTGCAGTTTTAACGAAACCAGTCATTAAATACCCTCACCAACGCCTGTCTGGCTTTGGTGAGGGTATTTTTCGACTCGACTTAAGTTATTTGGGCAAAATTACTTACGTATAGTGCCATGTCGCTAATCCATGCCGAAACCCAATTGTTCATTCAGTAGTGTGTAATCAAGGCCACTCTGATTTGTTACCTCGGATATTCTAAATGTATGAAGGTAATAAAAACGTAAGAAAGTTAATGACTTTCATAAGTGTTATCGGGTTTAAAATTTGACAATCGTTCTTCATGATTCGCGCGACATAATCTCGATATTTTCAAATGTTTTCATTAGCCCTTCAATAAGTAACAGGGTTGCGATCATTTGAAAACAAATTTTAAACGAGATCAGCTAAAATACGTCACGTCACGACTTCCTTAAAAAGTATTACCTTATTCATTATGGTGCTCAACTATGATAACTCTTTCTTGATATCTAATAATTCATTATATTATATGATTTTTATATCTTGTCTACTTTTTTCTGCTACTTTTTTCTCAATCTTCTCTAATGTTATTATTGCTAAATTAAGTATAGTATTTGTTCCTGAGGCGAAGGAAAAAGGGGTGATTTTTTTCTCATCCAGTGCAGTTAAAAGAAACGATGAATCTGCATATAAAAAATCTCAAAATTTTCTATCATTTATTTATACAAATAAAATCTAAACGTGTCTTCGTAAGAGGTACAAAAATGCTAAAAAAGAGAACATCGGAACACGCAAAAAATACGGATTTTATTTAGAGAAAAATTCTCGGGATTAGGAATGAAATAAAATTGTTTTTTTTTGTATTAATGCCTGTGCCCTGGGAAGTGATGATTTATCTGCGGTCGAAATGGCTCCGCGTGTTGAGGGATAAAAAAAAGGGATGGAACTGTTCGGTAAACTGATAAGAGATGCCATCACGGTCGTTTTGATTACGAGACGCTAATGAGGGCGATACAATGGATTGAAATTCCAATTTAATCTCTTGCACAATCGAAGCTTTGCACCGCCATCTGAGATTGGATGGCGGGGGGGGGATTTCGATTGGGGGAGGACGAAGGAGAGAGGTAGGCGGATGGCTTTTACGACGGACACCATTGTTCCGTTTGCGTTTGCATAGCAACTCGAAAGATACGCTCTCCCGCCCCTCCCCCCTTTCCCTACTCTCCGAACAAATAGCGGGCCATGAGTGACGTTTAATTACCACCCGGTCGCCGCCAGCCTTCGAAAACGCAGCCATTGTCATCAGGCCTCTTACCAAAATCCGAAGTTGGCATGACGACGCCGAACTGAAAATTCGACCACTCATCCGTGTGTTTTGTTGCGAATGGGTCACGTCTAATATCGACTCGATAAATTTTTACGTTTAGTCTGTAAAATTAAATGAATGGGAATAATCAATCAATCGGTCAAAAATGAAGTTTTTTTTTCTCCTCACTAGAAAGCGTGTAAAAAAAATACGGCCTCACAAATCGCCGGGAAATAAGTATGAATGAAATTAATTTTTAATGACTTCATTTTGAACGCACAACTTGGACGGTTACGGAAATAAATTTATTTTTTTCCCCCGAGCGGAACCGGTTGCTTCATCCGCTTCTGAGTGATTCATTCACGACACCTGCGACTTTCTAAAGCCCTTGGCAATTAGGCTTCCCGCGAACGGACAAGGATAATAAATTTCACTGCAACCGTGAGACAGAACCTCTCCAAAATGGTAGTGGTGCCTTGAAAGTATGAATATACGGTATTCCCTTCCCCTAAGCCAATATCAACCCCTCCTATCTCCTCCCTTTCCCCTCTGACTCAGGACAGTGAACGACCTCGGCTTTGCCATCTTACTTCCCAGTCGAGTTCTTGTCGTGTCAAGAAAAAAAGACGGATTTAGACACCTGCGCATTATGTGACGCGTCAACTACTATGAGATTTAATGCCTATTCACCCTCATTCTCAAGGTGAACGTTCTACACCTAATCAAAGAAAGTGAAACATGACTTTGAAACGAAGACCGGGCATTATTGTCTGGCACTAAATCTGTAGTTGCAAAGGAATAAGACACTCGCTGACTTGGGGTAAACGACGAAAAAGTTCCACCTGGGAATAATCATCATAAAAACCTGCGCCAACACTATTGTTACTTAAACTTTTTACGTAAATTAAATCCCAGGTCATTAATGCTCGTAGGTAGGGCCTAAATATATGACGGCATTGATGCAAATCTTAACCATCTAGTTGTGGTAGAAGTTGTTAGTGGTGGAGACCGAAAGCTGAGGTCATTAGGAATAAGTGGGGGTAATTTGGGGAAGGTAGGATTTTCAGGGAATGCGGGGGAAGGGTGAAGAGAAACGCGGCTTCGGTATTACCCTCCTCTATTGACGGAAGGCACCAAGGGGTCACAAATTTTAACGTCCCACCCGACGGACGGCGTACTGCACTTGAGGTACTCTTTCCAAAAGACATCCCGAGTAAGGATCGGGGCACTATTGAAAAGTTCTGTCACCTCTGGGATTCGAAACCCAGGCACTCGGGTTGGATAGCCAGTACTCTAGTCCCTACAGTGAGTCGATTCCCTAAAAACTCTCTGTACTATTTTTGATTGGTTTAGTGAGAATTACAGATTGGACCTTTTCGCTGTCACTTCTGTTATCTCGAATCGCATGGTTCGCATTAGAAAGAGTAGGTGCTTTGGAATCAGATTGTGGTACATGATTGGTGTAGATTTCTTTAATTTTCGGAGATTTTGAAAGCAAGTATTTCCATTTTTGTTAATATTTGCTCGCGATTATTTTTCTGGAGTCGTTTTTTTTCCTCGATATCAATTTAATATGTGTATAGATATTGCCCGCATTCTCCGACTGGTGCCTGCAGCGCTCACCTCCGATGCTTTCACTCCCCCACCATGTACGGCCCCCTTCCCCAGCACACCAACCATCCCACCCCCTCGGGACCCCCTCACCTCCCCATATCCCGGCAAAGGCGGCGGCGGTCAGCCAGAAGCCGAACGCTGAAATAGCTTTCCGAAAAAATCCGGTCCAGAGGAGCGTTCGAGTGAGATGAAGGGATGGAGGGGAGAGAGAGATATATAAGGGAAAGACCGGAAGGTGGATGGGGGATAGGAGACCGGACACCGACCGCTTCCACTAGGGAGAGGGGGATGGGTAGGTCGACACGTGAAGGGGAAGCGGCCATTTTGCGCCCCGTGCGAATGAGGGGACACATATGAATTTACGAATCGACCATTACGAGGCAAATTACTAATGGAAAAAATACCAGAAGGCGGCCGGAAGTTTTAGCTTCCTTCCGAAAAAATCGCTTTATTGCATATTAGATATTTTATCCATAATTTGTATTCTCATTCGTCTTCACACTCAATGAATTGGTATTTCACTCTATCTCTCTCTTTTTCTTTGGAATTGAACAACAACGACAGCGTTTTTTTAATGATTTAGTTCTAATCCGAAAAATACAATGTTGGAACTTACGCATCTGATTATAAACTCTAAATAACTACAATGACAATCGTAAACGCTCGAATTCTGATTGGGGGAAGGTCCACCTAGGCGGGAATCGAACCAGTGACCTCTGTGCAACTGAGGGGGTTGTTCCGACGTCATTGGGGTCGGCGAATACACAAAACTAGTTCTGCGCTCAAAATGGCCAATGGCCAGCGCAAGGAATTCTGACAAGTATGCATCTTCTTCCTGATTCCAACACAAGCCTCATTTTACTTATTCTCTACACGCCAATGTCGTATGCGCTAGCAAAAAGTATGCTATGCCACCCTTGTTCTTCTTTCTTAAATTCAAACTATTCAACCGGTCAAAGGTTGTGAACGCGATCAAGGGATTATTATTGTATACGTATCACGAGAACTTCCACAACCCTTCAACATTTCCTTCGCTAACTTTTTCCACCTTCTTTGGATTTCCCCCGGGAACTTTCCCTCTTCATCGACGATATTT
This sequence comes from Hetaerina americana, assembly GCF_022747635.1. Classification (NCBI taxonomy): domain Eukaryota; kingdom Metazoa; phylum Arthropoda; class Insecta; order Odonata; family Calopterygidae; genus Hetaerina; species Hetaerina americana. Next base: position 825,946 of record NW_027287073.1, on the reverse strand, counting down.
CAAACACCATCCTTTGTCTACCATTCTGTCCAATTCATTTTCTTCATTCCTCACCGCATTCACATCCCAAGATTCTCCAATCGATATCCATCCTCCTGACTCAAAAACCATTTATTTTCACATATTTAAAGGAATATATTTTAAGCGTAAGTATTTTCTAGTCTTAGTCTAGTCTTTTCTTCACGAATTCTAAGTAAATATGTAAATGAAAATAGTAACTGCAAATTCAGACGCCAAATCGACAAAATCATATGGCGCTGTAAAATACCATACATGCCATGAACTCAAAAAAGTATCGGAACAAACAAGCAATAAAATACAAAATGTAAAACCTGCCAAAGTTGACTATCGTAGCGGAGATCAAAGCTCTCCAACCTGGGTTTTGCTAAACACTTGGGTTTTACAAAAGCTTCAAAAGATAACTCGTCTATGGGACAGAATATTGAGATGATATTCAACAGTTTTATTAATGAAACAAATATTCATAACTGCCTATAACAGAACTCGCCGTCGTGACAGCTGCTTAAGAGCTTGGCACTGCAGCGCTACGGTTTGGCGGGCGAACTAATTAAGTCATTTAACCTAATTGCATTGTACGTATATGTCGCTGTCATGGCAAGCTGATAGATATCTGCTATCCGCAGTGAAGCGAGCACGCCAGGCAGACCGGAACCCAACAAGGTTATGAGAGAGACGTTGTTTATGCTCCGCAGCCGTTAAGCATAAATTAAAAGTCTATTTATGTGTCTTTTTTTGCATCTTCTATGAATAGTTTAAATATTATTATTCACTACTCGAATAGGATACCGCTACGATGGATATTTGATTGAAAGAGGGGAAAAATCCATTTCAAACAACGCGGGAACTTGTTCTAACCTTGAAAAGGAGCAGCTGAATGTGAAACGGCAATAAATTTTAAGCGTACTACTACAAACATGTCCGATGATCCAAATGAATTCACTCGAAAAATAACCAAGGTGTGGTAAAGAAGGTTTTAATTTTAATTTCACTCTGACTGTTTATCCAAAATTACTGTGTTTTCAGTGTAAACAGGTGGTGTAAACTAGCGGTTAAAATTCTGCAAAAATAAAGCCATTCGGAAACGAAGAACCCATCTTCAAAGGACTACATTTTTGAGTATTTCAAAAGAATGTGTAAGGATCTGTATACAGGTATAGTAAAGAGCTGTATACTACCTTGATCAAAAATTTCCCGGAATTTATTCAGAAAATTAAAAATACAAGTTTATTCATCTAAATCTATATTGTCCCCTTCAAAGTAATCCCCATCGACTGCAACACACTTATGTCAGCGCTTGATCCAATCCTCGAAACATTTTTTATATTCGGTTTTCGGTATGTCCATCTGTGCTTCCTGCGATTTTTCCATTACTTCCTCTCGGCTGCTAAAACGCGTTCCCCGTAATGGTTTTTTAACTCGATTGAACAGAAAGAAGTCACAGGGAGCCAAATCAGGTGAATTCGGTGGCTGTTGGATGGTATTTGTTGCATTTTTCGTCAAAAAATTACGAATAATGATAGCACTGTGCGACGGTGCGTTATCATGGTGCAAAATCCACGAGTTTTCTGCCCACATTTCTGGTCTCTTTCGGCGAATTGCTTCACGCAAACGTCTCATAACGCCCAAATAATACTCTTTGTTTACTGTCTGGCCTTCTGGCAAAAATTCATGATGCACTACACCGTTGTAATCCATGAAAACCGTCAGCATTGCCTTCTTTTTTGACTGAAAACGACGTGGTTTTTTTGGTCTCGGCTCATTTGGTGAACGCCATTCACTTGCCTGATGTCTGGATTGCGTGTCGTACTCATAAACCCACGTCTCGTCTCCAGTAATGATCCTTTTGATGAATGTGGGATCGGATAGTATTGTAGTATAGTAAGCAAAAATTTATGAAATTTGTATATTACGATAGTAAGAATAGCTTTGGAAGTATTTTATCGGGTTAAGTATAGCATTGCTTTCACCCCATTGACGAAATATTAGTGAAACAATGTGCTAAAGATATAACTTCTTGCTTGATTGGAGAAAAACATAATACATTGGTGGGTTTTTTTGACTTTTTCGGATGTTATAATATCAAGGCGCATGAATGACGTCAGATTACTGTGGACTGGAACTCATAAAGCGTTTGAAAATTTCTGAGAATGGATTTATCGTTCAACTGGACGAATCCACAGGTGTCGCTAGATTAGCGATTTTGCTCGCTATTGTGCGATGTGCTCATGAAATGCTGCTCAATGAGATAGGTTAATTTGCGAAAGCTCTTCCCTGCGAAACAACAGGCGTAGAATGTTATTAATTGAACTATTAAGTATATATCGAACTTAATTAAGTACGATATATCTTTGGATTCATGTCATCGAGTACAAATAATGGAAGCTATGGCAATGCTTGGTAATTTGATGGGCGTGGTTGCATACAGAAAACAGAAAAATCTACACATTAGGAACACTAGTATTTTCCCGGTCAAAAAGAATATTCTTCTTGGGTTCCTTTCAAAGAATATTTTGATACCTCACAATGGCTAGTGAAAGAAAGAGAACAAAATATTGATATATCGAAAGACAGGAAGATTTGGAGACCCCCCTGGTGTAGGTGATCAGTAATTTGGTCCCAGGGAAACATTGTTGTTGTAATTAGGTAATTATTAGACCATTAGTCAATGATATAATGTCATTATTGAATAATCTGGGTGCATTTGACCGATATTTAAAACGTTTTTTGGATATACTTATTATCAACCAAGTAATTTCTTCAACTGTCCAGTATTAACTGGTGCCCTGTCTGTAAGGTATTTATTCTATAGTACAGTTGCAGGCGATACTCATAGTTACAGGTTTAGTGGACCGAAGTTATTCTAACAGATGTTAAAAATTACGTGAATTTTGAGACCAGGTGTCATATCAGTTGCGTATTTATTGACCATCATGACATCATAATTTGAATCAATGATATATATGGTTCAGTTAACTGCTGTATCAAATTTTACTTATTACAGGTGTCATATTCATTTGAACATTTTTTCAAAGAAATCATAGTATCCTTATTGGTGGAGCGTTCGGCTTGCGAAACGAGAACCTGAATTATAATATGAACGTAATTCCTCATAACATATTAAATTTCCATGCCAATTGAGGTATCAGATTTTTCTTTGAAACCGCAAACAGCAAAAGTGAAGGATATTGCATTCATATTCTAATTATTATATTCCATCGACTATAGGAATTGATATAAATTAAGCTAGTTCACGCCTTTCAAGCTAAGCGTCAGTTCTGTTAGCTTAGTCTATTATCTTTAAGCTACTGAAACTTTTTGGTGCACTATATTTCTATAACATTGATATACAACCCTTGTTTTGTCCCCATATTTTCTCAGGTCAATAGAACTATCCATACAATAGTTTACGTAACACCATAATTGAAATAATATCCATGTGGTATTTGTCCTTTAGATTCACTTTTCTGTCGTCATTATAAAAGTATATGTATGTTTGTAAAACGTATTATGCTTGAGCTAGTCATAATTAGCACATTAGTATAGTATATGGTAATGTATACGAAGGAAGATTGGGCAGAAAAAACACTGCAGACACTGGCTAATAGGGTGACAAACAGACGCTATTTAAAGCAATTGAATTAAATTTCAAAGGCGGATTAGCCTTATTAATCACTAATTACATTTTTCTCAAGGATGTGGATCGAATTTCTCACAAATATTGATAACGTTTAATGGTAAATCGAAGAGTCCCATTGTAAACATCAAGTATGGTATTACGTATCGAACGGCTTTCGTTATGTGCAGTTGGTGAAAGACTCATTCCTCTTCCGGGAGTTTCTATGTCATTATCTGTTTGGGTGAAAACTAAAGGGAAACGCCTGGAGGTTAAATTAAACCTTTATAAAAATGTTCAATGAATTTTTAGGGACCCAACTGAAATGAAATATTGATTTATAATTCCTTTTTGAAAGTGATGTTATTGATTTTTACTGGAACGCATTTCCTCGCTGCAAGGAACGTGAATTTTTGCCTTCCACTTCGCAGTCATATATAATTTCTCACAAAAAATGGATACATTAAAACCACCATATGGCGAACAAATCGAGTAGATCACGAGTGCAAAAATATTTCCTAGACCTGGACTTGAACCACGAATCTTTCGACTTGCCGGGTCGATGCCTCCACCTTCCTTAAATCTACTGTATTCGTCTTTTATGTGTATTCTTATCCCTTTTCCTTATATCTATTTACATGTGAATGAATATATATATATATATAATAAATTGGACACCGACAAACAATATAGAAACACATAAAAAGATTACTCAAACGTTATGTCTTGATCTTTTCGACAGAATTCTGCTCCGTCTTCATCGGAAGATAGAGAAGTAATCATTACTTCTCTATCTTCCGATGAAGACGGAGCAGAATTCCGTCGCAATGATCAAGAAATAACGTGTGAGTGATCTTTTTATGTGTTTCTATATTGTTTGTTGCTATCCAATTTATTATTCAACACTTCCGCGTTACGTCGATGAAATCATCTATACTGTTGCTATGAGCAATCACCCTGTCATCTTCTGTCAACGTGCTCTCTCTCTCTCTCTCTCTATATATATATATATATATATATATATATATATATATATATATATATATATATATATATTCAAACGCAAAAAACCCGCTGTGCGACGAACAAATATTCATTCACGTGGATGTAGATATAAGGGAAAGGGATAGGAGCACACATAAAAGACAAATACAGGAGAGGTGGGCAAGAAATCTGCCGGGGGGGGATTCATGCCAAGTCCCCCGCTTCTTTGGCCAGGAGATGGCGTTAGGAAGCTGTTTCACCCACCGAGGGAGAAATGGACGACACAAGAGGAAAAGGACGGTAGGGAAAGCAATCATACAACGTCAAAAAGGATAGGAGCAGTGAGTTTCGTGACACGCATAGCCAGGAGACGAGCCCATTGACCAAATAATTCAAGCACGATAAATCCGGCGCATATATATATATATATATATATATATATATATATATATATATATATATATATATATATATATGCGAGTGAATGTAATCAATTTGTTGAGTTTATAAATTCTAATACACGCAATGCACATGTCATGAGTGGGAATATGAACGCTATTTTAAGCGAAACGGTCTCTATTCAATGGCGCTGGTGAAAGGATTTCTCAAAGTTATGGTAAAAAATACATTTATCCGAGGAAAGATACTGTGGGTTTCCGAGAAAGATCTAAAAAGTAATGCATAAAATGAAAATGTGGAGAACAGAGGTGCAAAGTTAAATTGGAAAAGAAATCAGGGGCGTTGGGAAAGTTCTTAGGAAGCCTAACGAGACATCATTTGCCTATAGGGAACGGATTTCATTAGAAACTTTCGGATCGCTTTCACGAGAGTGGAAATTTCGAATTCAAATACTTCAGCTTAATTATTTTTCAGTGAAAAACTATAAAAGTTTGGAACTTCATTGGAGATAATCACTGAAGCGACGCAGCTTTTGTTGAATTATTATGCAATGAAACTTTAACACATTTAAATGAAATAACGGTTAGCAACAAGGGAAACAGTACACAATGCAACGAAAATTTTAGAGACCTACATTTTTTTACGTAATATTGTGCCAATAAAATTGTTTCAATACGGACGTAATTTAGAGAGCTACAAAAAATGCAGCAGTATACAATTGCGAAATGCAGGAATTTTATAATGCAAAAAACATTCGCCTAATCTAGGGTCCCAGTCAAGAATGTTTAAATGATTTTAAAACTGTGCAATCCTGCTTATATCTAATTTTCCATTGCATTCGCAGAAATCAGGTTTCAGTACACGGTTCAGCATAAATGAATGAGCAATAGAGAACAGAATTTTCATGAATAACGGAGAGGCAGCACAAAGATTGACAATCTAATGAGAAGAAATTAAACAGAGTTAGTTTTTTCTTCATGACTGCCAAACAGTTATAATTGCTGAAATTTGGTACAATTTTTTTATCGTTATTATGGCTCCAGGTGTTAATTTTCTACTCAACGTTACCATATAACTATAGATAAACAACATATAAATAAATTTGTTGTGCATTAATTCATGTCTTGTGAAAAAATGTATTGATTTTAGTGGAAAATCTAGTGATGAAAAAATTATGGGCATTTGAGGTTCAAATATTTTGTAGTTATTTTAAAATTTGGTTTCAAAAATGAATGCATGTAGATGGAATCTTGTTAAATGTTAATGTGTGAATAATCATCGCCTCGATCGTGCGGGGGCTAACGTACTGACTTCCCACCCAGAGGGCCCGGGTTCAAATCCCGGCGGTGTTGAATATTTTTCAGAGTTATCTCGATCCCTACTTGAGGTGCTTTGTGGAGGGCACTTTGAGTGAGTACGCCGTCCGTCGGATGGGACGTTAAGCTGCGGACCCCTTGGCACCTTTCGTTAAGAGTAGGCTAATGCCGACGCCGGGTTTCTCTCCACCCTTCATCCTTTCCTATCCATCCCCTATGGCGCAAATGGCCTTAGCTGGCGGTCGCCTCCCTTAAATACTAATAATACTCAAGCTTGTCACTGAATTCGTGGGATACACATTATAAAGTATGAGCCAAACATAGTATTCCTCTTAAATTACGAGTAGTTAGTTATTCTACCCGCTGTACTATAGTCGAGGGTAACACATTGTTAATATGAAAAATGTGTACCTCTTCAAGTATCGGATATAATGGAGGAATTAATTCTGATGAAGGTTTTAATTCGTAGACATACAGTTGGATATTATTCCGGAGTACTTATTCTTCTTCTTCTGTACTTCAAGTTCCAGAAAAATCGACTTTTTCGTCTTCGCATATGGGCTTTCTGCCATCTCTCCTTAAGTCAGCCAGCGTCTCTCTTTGCTGAGGTTTTACATTCGTATTAGCTTGGGTAAACCTAGGCCATCCATTCCATCGAAATGCTCCTTCCATCTATCCCTTTGTATTTTCCCTCCTTCAAGTTTCATCGCAAATTTTTAGCTCTGCTTTTGTCTTCATCGCGTATTTTATTCTTTCGTGAACGTACTTTGATCAATTCCGAAAATATCATCTCGGTTGCTTGAGTTATTTTTCATTATTTGCGATGGGGAACGTATGTTTCCCGGCCAATCGTCATACGGTAATTTGTATTGACTATATTGAAAAAGTAAAAACTATCAACGGCCATGCGAACGCGACAACTATTATTATGCGAAATTATTGCAACGTTTGAGGGTAGAAATCAAGCAAAAGCGGCCGTATTTGGATAAGAAGAAAGTGTTGTTTCACCAAGACATCGCCCCAGCTCTCAAATCCGTTATTTCAATGGCCGAAATTCATGAATTAAAGTTTCAATTGCTACCTCATGCACCCTATTCGCCAGATTTAGCCCCCTCATATTATTTCCCGTTCCCAAACTTGAAAAAATGGCTCGGTGGTCAAAGATTTTCCAACCGTGGAGAAGTGATGTCGGCAGTTAATGGCTATTTTGAAGAGCAAGACAGTTCTTATTATAAATAGGGTCTCTAACTTATTGAACATCGCTGGGTAAAGAATATAGAGCTGAAAGGAGATTATGTTGGAAAATAAAGACATTTTTTTCCAAAATATTTGTGTTTTCTTTGCTGGGTCGGGTACTTCTGGGATCACCCTCGTAGCTGGTGTTTGTATTGACATACAAACGTCGGACCTCACCTATTTGATTGGTTTATTATTCAATATTTTTGTGAATTTTCACGAGGAATAGTACTCATGAATTTGTTTATACTTGTGGTTTAATTCGCGTATAAATTTGTAAAACATAAGCTCCACTGGCGTTCCATCCAGTTTCTTCGGGTGAAAATATATTTATTTTTTCATTTCAGCTTTAGGTATTTAGTGTTCGGTCCGGCATGACATTATTGGCCTGCTCGTTTTAACTCCCGAGTTATTATTGTCATTTTTTCTTTTCAGAAGGTTACGAACGCATCCAAAAATTGGAAACGTGACTATGACCATAAAAGAAAGGAAAAAATGGAACTTTAATGGTGGTCAACGACAAAGGAAAAGGAAAAGAACGGATAAGGTCACGTTTGACCCGAAGCCAATATTATCCGGATTAAAAGAACAAATTGCACCACATCTAAAGAAGCCGACTGGACGGCGAGCGAAATTTTTGTTTTATGACATTACCTAACAGGGGGAAATTCTAAAAAGACAAAGAAAGTTGATTGAAATGATGAAATATTTAAAGATAATAGTATTTTAAAGGTCGAGATTGAAAGGAGAGGGATAGATGTGCCGGAAAGAGGAAGGAAGTGAGTAGACAGCATGAAGGCAGGCAAAAGTCGCGAAGAAATGAAGTGATAGATGATGCAGTGCAAATAAAGAGGAACGCACGATATTTAGAGGTAGTATATTACACGAGGTCGTTGGATAAAGTCCAAAACCTAACAATAACAGGCAAAATACCTTGAACGAATATAGCAGATGAAATCCAGAATGGAAAAGTGTTAATGTATTATCATTCAGTATTGATTATTAAATAATTATGTTTTATGGTTCCACTTATGTGCATCCTCTGATGTGAGTACTGATTTTTCGAAGGAATTGATATAATACTCAATTGGGAAAGCCCCTGTAACGGGAATAAGGACTCCTCTGTTCGGAGGAGTCCTTATTTAGCAACGACGGCATTCGGGAGGGAAAAGCGGGCGGCCACGGTGGGGAGTGGGGGGGTGGGGTGTTAGAGGGTGTAGTTCGGTGGAAGACTTGACGGTCGGTGGCGAAGGGATAAGGATGGCCGGGGAGGGGAGGGGGAAGCGAAAGGAAAGGGGAGATAGGTGGCCCTCCATCCAAGTTTGGATGGAAACGGGACCGGATAGGTTGGCGATTGCGGAGAAAGCGAAGGGGGGAGGGGACTGGGATAGGGATGGGAGCCCTGTCAAGAATGATGATTCAAACCTTCGGCGCTTTCGAAACGATAAAAGGAGCGCTGCCATGGAGACGCGGGTGGGGGGGGGAGGAATGAATCGCAGGGAAGAAGGAGGAGGAGGGGAAATAGGAGACGAGAAAGGGACAGAGGCTGAATTCCGAGGAAGGGAACAAAAGAGGCGGGAAAAACTAAAGGAACGAAAAGGAAGTTTGACGAAAATCTCCCCCCATCTCTCTCCCCGCGCTATCTCTCCTTTGTTCTCCCCGCCGGTGGGGGTGGTTGTGTGGTTCGGGAGTTTTGTGGGGGGTGGGGATGGGGAGAGAGGAGGAGAGGGAGAAAGGGGAGATGCCGCAGAGGCGAGTTCCTGCTCTGGGATTCGAGAGATGGTATCGCGCCCGTGGTTATGCTTTTGTTTCATTCGGTATTCGGAGCCTTTAAAAGTGGAAATGGGGGAGGAGTGGGCGATGTGGAGAATAGGAGTTTGGCGAACGGCGGGGGAAGGGGTGTATCGATCCTTAATGGGAGGACGAAAATAAAAAAAAAATAAATTTCGGGAGTGGGGCTGCACATTCTATTGGACGAACGGCCAAAGGAGGAAGCGATTAGGTTAATGATCAAATCGGGCGTCCCGTCCCTATACTATATATTCCCCACTTCCCCTTTGTCCCAATTTTTTTTTTATTGGATCCCTTTGTTTTTCCGCCGTCGTGTGCAACTTAATCATCATTATCATTTTCGGGTAATGCGTTTTTAATCCGGGTAGTTAGGGACGAAACCATGAGGAAACTCATTCAATGGCAAGTAAAAAAAAGAATGGGGGGAACTAATGCCGACGATTTCAACGTCTCGGTGGATAATCTCCATGGAAAATATCCAATTTTAGAAATGGGATACATCGTACTTGATTCTAATTTTAATGAGGGCAATTCCAGTCTGGAAAATTTAATATTTTCTTCTGCATCGACGGCATTTAATTGGCCATGATCATCTTTTGCTTTGGTTGTGTAAGTATGGTGCAACTCTCCACGCAGTTCCGTCGAATAACCTCCCCGAGTCCACAAATTTCTTCAACATCTATCAAGGCTCCCCGTTTGCTTCATTTGGTCCCTCAAATGACTTTACTTCTAAACAATACACGTCCGTCCACAAGAGTGGTATCGCCTTTCGTGAAATATTAGATTTCCACCCGAATTTTATGGCTAGCCGATTAGTCATTTCCAGTGTTTTCCTAATTACTTCGCTGCCCACAGTTCAATTATCTATGTCTAACCAATACTCCGCAAGCCGCCGCAAGGTTGTAAGGGGTTTTAAGACACCAGTATTTTCACTTCAATACAATTACTACTATATTTATATGTGTATATATACAAATATTTATTTATAAAATATATACATATATATATATATATATATATATATATATATATATATATATATATACACACACATAAACACAGTAATCAACCCGAAGGTCGGTTTGGTAGGTAATGGTAGAGTTCACCCAGTACTAAGCCCGACGGCGTGTGAAATTCACACATAAGGGTAGGGGGGCCCAGTTCCTTTCCCTGTGCCGGTTATGGTTTCCCAGGAAGACATGGTACCCGAAAAATCAAATAGCTTGGGTGGAGCTGCAGGTGCCCAGAGTGCCCTGCCCGGGAATCGAACCTGGGACCCTTTGGTTCCGCTCTACCCCCTGGACTACCACGACCCATTTATACATATATATATATATATATATATATATATATATTTATTTATTTATTTATTTAATAATATTCCATGCACACAATCTCACGAAAGATCAAACAATCTACTATGTGAGTGTCCTTTTATGTGTATTCTGTTTTCTTTTTCGACCTATTGTGCCGCTATATATATATACAATATTTCATGCACCCAATCGTATTTACACGCACAGATATGCATGCCTTCCTGCTATAATAGGTTTGTTCGAGTAAAGTTTTCAATTTTGTTTTTTTTTAATTTAGAAAGTAGAAGTGGTTACGTCTGATTTTGTATTGTACGAGCGTAGAGAGAGTACTTGACACTGTCAATACTGGTATCTATCTATCTTTTATTATTTTCTCCCTTTATTTCCTCAGTCAGCCAGCATAACTTGGGGCCATTAATCCCCTGGGTGTCATTAGTATACTCAAGCCTTCTGTACCTCTCTAATAATCTTAAGTCTTTCCTGCTCTCTTCGAGAATCGAGAAATCCCCAAACTAATTCCCCATAGAATACCCATCACACTTTTCTTCTCATTCCGTAGCAATTTTTAACAATTCTGGTGGATTTTGTTTGAGATTTTTCCAACTCTTTAATTAAAATATTTTACCCGAGGATCTCAATTACTTGCCATGGATTCCAAGCGCATTTCTTCTTTAAGGATTTTTTACGATTTTCGAGTCATATTTTTTATGCATCGATGAGTTTCCTTCTTGTACCATGGGGAAAAGGAGAATACTCAAATCTCAATTTATTCAAGTTAGCCTTCAAAATTCCTCCTTTTTTTCCATATTTTGTCATCCCAATTTAATATTTGTATTTCCCTCAGCTCACCTCATGTCCTTATCTTTCTTTTATCTCCTTTTGAACATTCCGATTGTACTTTCTCATCGGATTTCAAACATAAACAAGCCTGCTCTTCTGATCCTCCTCTTTTTCGGGCATCTCCTATGTTTTATATTGCGAAAAATGCCCTTCTCCTCCTCAGGAGTGGTTGCTGACTCTTGAAGAGATTTTCTCTGAAGTATTTATTGCTTTCTCAATCTGGACAATGAATACTATGAAAATGGAGTGTGCATACAAATTTCTTTCTCCTCGCTTCCTCACCCACTCCGTTCAGACTTCATTACAGACACCCCGTCTTTATGTTAAGGGTCATTGTGGATAATTCCTCCGTTAAATGGCACTCCTTTTGTGTCATTTGTAGGAATCATAATGTTCCAGTTCGTTTTCTCGGCTGCATCATCCAAATCTACTAATGTGGCTTCACTAACGTAAATCCATTAGGGTTCTTCATTTCGTCATCAGGCTCTTGGAGGGGCGGATGGGTGTACCATATCATTAAGTTTCCCTACTGGATGTGGGTGGAAGGGGATGAGGTGGAATCTTACTTAATTTTCATTTTTGCATTATTTCAATCATTTCTGATGAATGAGTAATTTTGAATGGCTTCGATCACCAAAGAACTAATGAAAATTTCGCTTCAGAATCATTTAAATGATTTATCAGTCCGTTGAAAGAGTTTGGTAATGTTTGTTTCTATTGATTTGTGAATTTTTTCATAATCATTTGGTTATTTGCGGTGGTGTAGTTTTTCAGTTCAAAACACGTAAATAGAAGACAATCTAAGTAAAAAACTCTTTTATCAAACCTGGATTTTCTCTTCTTTATTTTTCTGAAAAAAGTCATGGTTTAATATGTAAATGATTTCGCCTATAATATGAAGGAGGGAGGAATTTATATCTAAAGGGAGCGAAATGGGTTTTAAAAAAAGCTGTGAATGGCTTTTGAGAAATTTAAGGAAAGTCCCTTACTAATTAACCCTAGGGACCGAAATGACTTCTCTTGTGCTCCAGCTTACCTTAAAGCCAAATTGGCATCGATAAAGGATTCTGCCTCATTGCATACGCGTTATTCTTCTCTTTGCAATTCTTGTCAAGATCCTCGACGCACGGTGCCATAAGGGCTCTTGACCCTTGAGATTTCATTGCATTTTTCCCCCTCTTTTTTTTGTATAAAGTTTCTTTTTGTTTCCGTAGAATCTCACAACACATTTTTTGTAACATATTTGCCAATGATTATCTAGAAGATTCGTTAATTTTTGTTCCTCCTACGTTTTAATTAGCAACAAAGTTGTAAATTTGATTTTCCACCCTTAATTTTCTCAAAACTTGCCTAGGTTTTTTTGAATCGGTGTCAGTGTATAGTGAACTTATCTATCCCTTCTGGAAAATGTCACATCTTATCATTAATGCAAAACTTCCGTCCTACTTTTGTTCTCAATTCCTGACATAAGTGACCCCCGCCACACGCCCTTGCGGTGGCTTGCGGGGTATTACGTATATGATGATGTACCCTCTATTAGGGTTTATTTCCCTGACTTTGTCTTTTCCCATATCATACTTTTTTAGCCCACCTTGCAAAATGTGTCACTCTCCCCCTTTTGAAACTTTTAAAATATCGTTTTCCAAATATTCTTACAGCATTCCGAGGAATGTATTTCCAATTGAATCCCCAATATCCACTTTAAAATAAAGTGAAGTCCGCTTAAGGTAGTGTATTTCAAATAAAATTGATAAAATACATCTCGACTGAATTCAGAGAACTGTCAATGACGACCTCGTTTGAGTTTTCTAGGTAATGCCTGGAAATGGACAGGAGGGCTTTGAATGCTCGTCAAATATCGTTTTTCGATATTTTACGTCGGTGAGAAATAGTTTCAGAATTACTGAGCGGGTGGGGTGGGGGGAGTTGTGGTAAATAATTACTGGTGGAGGACTTCGTGGAATCCGCAGTATCCAGGTAGGTTGAGCGTCGGCCTCTGACAACTCAAGAGTCGATAGTTGCGATATCTTTAGAATTCGATACACGCACTTCGGTATATCGGAAAGCAATTGTGGGAGCACTGTAGACCTAAAAGAACATTACCATTTCATTTCCTGTATGTTCAAACGTCAAAATTCGTTCAGAGCCTAAAACTCATAGTCCCTTAGCTTCTTCGTGTTATTCAAAACTTTCCCATAAGTCAAGGAGATGTCAAGAAGGAGACAATGTGCGCTTAATTCTAGAAATATACTCTCGTCGTTAGGATAAGATAAGCAACACCATTCCTAACTCCGTTTATCCCAATGGGAAAAATACTTTCTCGTGTCTTCTCCTATATCTAATATTGCCATTAGTAGTTATCGATTAAAAATAAATATTTTTCATGAGAGACACACTACCTAATACACGAAGTAGACTCCACAGTAATAAAACAGAAAGTTGGTATAACATTAGATGTCAGCGTTGTATAACTTAAGTCCTCCAATAATAATAAATATGCATAATATCAGCGTAATCCTTTATGGTAATTCTATTTTTCATCCTACTTAATTAAGCAAGTTATACATGAATCAACAGTTGCTACCATACAGAAAAATGTCGCAGGAAAGAACCCAACTTCCGATGTTTAGTTTCCTTCGAATTTCCTCCCTTGCACTTGACGAAATTATGTGACTAACTGACTGTAAATCCTTCGTTAAACGTTGAATAACTTTGCCTCAATGTATTGTTTTAATTCTATATGACACCACTGCAAAATGCAACTGCTGAAAAAACCGTTTCCAAAATTAATGCTGCTTTTAAAGAATTGAAAATGATAGGAAGCATTTGAAGGAGGAGGACTTCGAGTAAATATGAAGTAAATCGAGAGCATAATATTAGAAGGAGATGAAGAAGATATTTAACTGTCAAAGGGAGCCATCAAGGTAGTAAAAATATTTTGGTCCCATTAGTCATGTATCGGCAAGGTGTTAGTATGATGTAGGTTATGGAGTAATTCAGGGTAGAGGGTAATCTTAATGTTAGATGTGGTTCTATGGAGCAGAGTTATATCTAAGGAAATAAATGATAGAATCCTGCCAACAGTTATACAGAACATACTGACTCATGAAACAGTGAGCAGAACTTAAATAATGAACGACTGAGAAGGAAAATACAAGCGTTGGAGATGGAAGGGGATAAGGAGAGGAGCCAGAATATCCAAGTTAGAAAGGAAAAATGAAAATATTAGACAAGAAACGGACATAAATAATCAGTGGTACAAAGAATACAGAGACGAACTCCCCAATGCAATGTTCTGAGAAAAAATGAGGAAAAATGGCAATCGACTCTTTTAGAATATCATTACCATCAGGAACATGGAAACGTGGACGGTCTACAACTACACCTACTTAATACCCCGCAAGCCACCGCAAGGGCGTGTGGCTGTTATGTTATGGGTGGTATTAGGACACCACCCATAATTAAGAAAGAAAAAAAACCGTATGCACAAGCCACAAATTTATAATATCCACAAACAAAACATGGCATGCATTCATGCAAGAACACTTACACCCCACACACATACAAACACTCAAACTCAGGATAACATAGTGAGTAGTAATTACCTTGATGATGAGAGATCGAGGTTTGGAGGAGGAAGGCTATTAACGGCTGAGAGAACTGGGGGATGTGAATACAGGGTAAACACTGAAAAGTGAAAAGGTTCTTAAAAGTAAGCAAGAGTAAGAATGTGATTGGAGAAAATGCTTCAAGTATGGCAACGATAGATACGAAAGAATATTGTAAAAAAGTTAAACATTAAAACTGTTTGAAATTAAAAGTAATGAAAAATTGCGACACTAGACTAAGTAATAGGTGCGGTGTGTGTATCGCAAGATGCGACGTTGTATGACTGTTGCGGGATTTCCAAGTAAATCGAGAGGTGGGCTCACGCTGAAGAATGGGGAAGAAGGGGGCGCGTCGACCCTCGATCGAGGAAGGAGACTGTGGTCAACAAACCCACACAACCCCGCCTCCTTCTTCCGAGGGGGACAATAGCGGCTGTCCCCTTTTCTTCTGTCCGCACCGCTTCCATGACCCACGGACATAAGCGGCGCGCTGTCAAGATAAAATTTGGGCAATCACTTCTCACCGCAGTTCGAGGTTTTACCTCTAACGGTTACGTCCGCTCGTTTAAGGCTAACAGCGGGCCTCGATCCGTTTGCTCAGAGCCCCAGGTAGGAGAGAGGACATTTAATGACCGCCGCCTCATGCATTATTGACCGCGAAATACGAGGAATCCGAAAACAATCTCTGCCCGTCGTTGCTGCCGAGAACTGTCTGTTTTCTCAAGACGAAAGAAAAGGCGACTGTGTAACGGGTCGACTTTGGTGACACACATTCAGGATTCCGAAAAGGGATGGAAATAAAACTCACTGAGTTGACTCTGACCCGGTGAAATTACATAGTTATGAAAACGTGAATTGGTTTTTAATTTTTGTTTCGTTTCCTTAACCACAAATACACTTAAATAAAGCTACACGACCGGTATCGACAAAAATTCGACGTCATCTGGTGTCATACCTTAATGGTAGGCCTTTATGGTATGCCTTTTCGACATTAATGGAAACATTGGTGCAAAAGGAGTCTGGTTATGTTTGCAGGTTGAAGGGGGAAAGGGGAGTGAGATGTTATTTATTGGAGTTGGATTCTAGAAATATTCATAGTCGTTAAGATGTGAGGTCAAAGGAAATGTACTGATTAGACCACGTTTATAATATGACGCTATTGCATCGGATCCTAAAGAAGTCGGTTCGGTTGTCGAATTGGATTGTATGTAGTAAAGTGTGCTTACATATGTGAAAAGTTGTTTTAATAAACTTCGTGTCATATCGAAAGTATTAGACGAACTACGTTGGGAATTATTCAAGGACGGAAGGTGCAAATTAAATATTTTGCATATATTGGAATCAGGTATATTTTACGATGATGCTAAATATATATAACTAGCCCCACCGTGCTACGATAGGATATATTATAAAAATAATATAAGAGAGATCAAGTGTATAAACGACAGATTAAAGATTTAGTTAAAAGAACGATAATATATTAGAATAACTACCAACAACCGTGATAAGAGAAGGGAGTCTTGGAAATGTTTACATACAGAGTAGCCTAGTATGCAGTTATTCCCCTATATTTTATTATTCTCTTTACCTGCATCTTGTCTTAAATGCTTAGTATTTTAAACTAGAAATATCGTTGTTCATGTAAACTGCTAACAAAATTATTTGTAATATTAAAATATTTAACATTTCTATGGATAGTGGGAGGGAGATTGGATGAATCGAAATGCGTATTTGTTCCTATTTCTCTATGCCTATATCGTAGCCTTCAAACCATCGTTAGGGTGTGTGGCGGGGGGTGATTCCACAGTATGTTTGCAATATTTTAATTAAATTTTCCATAAATATTAACATTTTAGTAACATACAGTAGAGACAGCTTGTCAGCTTGGGAATGCATGTTTGGATGGAAAGAAGAACGGAAAAAAGGGAGAAATATCATTTTAAGCCGGTACAAGGTGGAAAGTTATATAGGACGTTAGGGGGTGAATGAAATTTGAAGAGACATAGTCTATTTAGGGATATTCCTCAATCTGCAGGGCTTTTGAATGTGTCGGAAGGATAATTATTTTAAGATTGGCACAAGAAAAAAAATTTTGGTTGAAATCAGTTTTCTCCTCAATGCGTCCAGTTTGATGGAACTGGAAGTGAAAAGCACTTCCTGAGACTCAGATAAGCCTTCGGGCGAGTCCCCTCATCCGCTCTTCTGAACGTCGCCGAACGTCGCTCTCCTACCGCCTCGGCCAATAGGGTGGACTCGGTAGAGGAAGCAACCATCCCCTCCCTGCTTTCTCAGGACCACGAATCAAAGTATGACGCTAATGTTTTGTCTTTCTTGCATCAACTTGGCATCACGAAATTGATGAGGAACTTCAGAAAAATAATTCACTTCCTCCGAGACGGCGTTGCCAAAATGGAATGAGGAATAAAGCAAAAGAAAATCAATGTGCCCACACGAGTTTTGGGTTCTAGGTAATATTAATTGGAACTTAAAAAGGTTTTTTCTACTCCAATTATTTTCATTTAATATTTGTAACTTTAATTGTATCAAACCAAAAAAATACCCTGTGCAGAACGTAGCAACTGTACCATTGTAATTTTGAGGAGACTGGATTATTTGGCTTTGGGGACTAAAGAGAAATTTTGGATATTAACGGAAGCATTGTCAAAATATGGAATATGTCCCAATCTGGAGTCAGTCTTAAGCATACAGCGGGCATATGAAGAAGGCATTAACTATAGATTAAACAAAGGCCGTAAAGGTCATACGACAACTAAGTGGAATAAAGTGGAGCAAAAGGAATATAAATCCAGATTGAGAAAATACTATATCACAATATCATCGAGGGAATTGTCCCCCACCATTAAGAAGCTTGTGAAATGAGTAAAATAAAGACTGGGGAGTGAACTGCCAAGCCTAGAGATTGATTCAATGAGAATAAGTTGCAGAGTTCTGACATAACAGAATATTCCAAATGAAGTAATCGAGGTAAGAACCTCGAGGGGAGGAAATGTATTAGATAGTGTAGGAGGAAGAATATTGTCTTGACGCAGAATTCAATGAAGACTGAATGAGGAACGATAATCTTTGAAAAACTGATTCGGGAAACTCTAACGGAGAAGAGGATGACCAAGAAGAAAAAGGACAAAGAAGTGAAGGAAGTCATGCTCCGCAGACAATAAAATGAGAATGACATTTATAAGAGAATTAGGTGGCTAGTAAAAGAAATTCATCATGTGTGGAAAGTCTCGAATGAAAGATATTTTTCTCTCTTGATTATGGG
Organism: Hetaerina americana; assembly: GCF_022747635.1. NCBI lineage: Eukaryota > Metazoa > Arthropoda > Insecta > Odonata > Calopterygidae > Hetaerina > Hetaerina americana. The sequence goes on along the minus strand of NW_027287073.1, from coordinate 807,542 downwards.
AAAATTTTATTCCACACACATGTTTGCTAATCAAAAAGGTTCTCTCTCTCTCGCTCGTGGCTTCTGAAATAAACGAAGTGGCTGATGAAAACTTGGGCTCAGGAAAGCAAAGCAGAGAGACCCACGCAAGGCATCGATGGGCATTAATTGGTAAAAGTTGGGAAAAAAGATGAACATGGCAGTTTGATGATTAGAAAAGGGAAAAAGGGGGAAAAGACGAAAGGGAAATAAAATGAAATTTCAGAAGAAGATTTAACCTTGGGGAGTGGAGGAGAGACCCATGTGTAGCGTTGTGGATGTGAATGGAAGATACGAGGAAAAGGGACAAACCTTAGCGACGTCGTGACCCCAGGACTCAACTAAGGGCGCTCGTGAGATAATCCGTTCTGATGACCTCCCACTCTGTGACCAGGGCGGCCTGAGGCGGGGGGTGGGGATGGAAGAGAAGAGGAGAGAGAGACTGGAGGTAGAGGTAGGGGGAGAGTGGAAGATGAAGGGAGGAAAAGATTTTCCTTAATGATGGATCACAAGAATGCTTAATACTTGTCTCTTAATAGACTTGGCATTTAAATGCAACAATTTCAGAATGAAAAAATCATTCGCCTTGACCGGGATTCGGACCCGGATCCCTCGATGTCCGGCGGAGTGCTTCGGCCAGTTTACCTGCGGCATCTCCTGCAGTTTCTTGGAATTTTTCAAAGGTATAAACAGCCTAAGTGTTTAAAGTTGGCTTTATCCTCGTGGACTGTGGCGCGTCGCGCATGACTACGAATGCCGGTGACATTGTATCGTATGTACAGTATTTCGTCACATCATCTTGTTCCTTTAGAGCCCCCAAAATGCTAGAGAGTTTAAGAGGACGCCTCGATAATTTAACGGGCTAAAGTATTCGGCCGGATATCGAGCGTTCCGGGTTCGAATCCCAGTCAAACTGAATGATTTTTACACTCTGAAATTGTTGCATTGAAATGCATATTAGCGGATGACTCCGTTAAAAGATACTGTTGCGGTTTCTCCCGCAGTTTCTGGGAACTCGGGGATTTAGTTATCATGATGGAGGAAATAAAAGTGAGGAATAATCAAATAACAATAAATGAATAAAAAACAATACCCTAAGTATAATCTATAAAAAATAATCAATCAGAGCATTAAATTGCATCTCCATAATTCTCTTTGCATCTATTCTCCGTTCAAGGAAAGAATAAACACGAGATTTAGGGTCAAAAATCTCCTGGAGGCGAATTGAGAAGACTAAATGGACGGATAAAATGAGAAATGAAGAAGCACGTAGTAGAATATAAAGGGAAAATGTCATGGGAAGCACATTTAGAAAAAGAAAAAAACAGGTCGAATTTGCACCTTGAGACAGCGAATGCGTAAAGAATACTTATAATTTGAGGAGAATAAATGGAAACGTCCCAAGAGGAAAGCCAAGGGATAAATGGATCGCCCAAATAAATAGAATTATTGGATAGAAGAGCTTAAAGGGGTATAAAATAATTAGAATGCCAAAGGATAGGTAAGTATCTTGAGGTAAAGCTACAGTCAACCAATCTTCGAATTGAAGAACTCTATGATGGATTTGACGCTAAAAAAGTTGGACTAGAGGTATAATTCCACGATATTTTTTCGGCCTCTAATTGCAAAAATACATTAAAATTATTACATTGCTCAATATCCGATCGGAGGAGTCTAATACACTGCCTATACGGTGACCTTCATGGGGCACATGAGTGAGTGGACAGCCAGGCAAAGCGGATAGGAAGCGGAGACGCTTAGTGAAAGGGAAGGAAGGCGTTGAAGGAGATTACTTGATGCGAGCGATTGCTCCGTCTCGAAGGATTGAGCTTCAAAACCGTTAAACTATTGACCTGCGGAGTTGGAGGCGAAGAGAGATGAATTAGTAGGGAGAGGGGTATATGTTGTGCGGTGAGGTGTTGGGAATCCGTGGGAGCGGCCAGTCGGGCTCTCTTGAAGTACGGACTACGAGTGGACTCTGTCCAATAGTAGTGCCCCGTCCAAATAGGAATGGTTCCAAGGTTATTGGAGATGGTTTCCCAGGCGGGTGAAAGGTATGCTGGAACGGAACTTACGCCACATAAGATAACAATCGGTCTGAACAAAATAGTCCCCAACTTCCTCTACAGATTGCTCCACTTACTCACTCAACACTTACGGAATTTCAGAAGGGCTTGATTTCGGAATAGAACGGGATACCGAGAGAAAATATGCCCGTTTTGTGGAGAAACGTTATGGATGAACGGAAATCGTCGCGCTATTATTGAATGGCATTGGTTTGGGAGACAAGAGAAGCGCGAAGATCGTATCCACGACTTTAAACTGTTAGATAATCTCGAGTCAAATGGTAATTCGAGTATAATGCTGGCCCAGTGAGAAAATGATCTTAGTTCTGCATTACGTTGGTGGACCGCAATGAAATTTTAACTTGAAATTCACTGCCGAGAATATGCCAATGTCACTAACCCTTTTTCCCTTGCACAATTCGAGATGACTACGGTATGAAACAATAAGTAACGGCAACTTGAACTTCCCGTATGCAAAACTTAATAAAAATAGAAAACATCATTCTAGTTCAACGGTAACACGTAAAAAATCATTCTAGCGTCGAACTGCATTGGTAGGGGAGGTCGCAAAAGAAGGCATCGGCAAACTGACACCCGGACAGATTAATATTTTATTATTACTATTTTTACTATTAAAACATTAATATTATTATTATCAATACTACCATGGTTATAATTATGGCAAACTAGTCATTATAATCATCATTAACATAATTGTTATTGCTGTTATTATTACATATATTATTGTAGTCCACCGTTGATGGTACGTTGTTGATGCTGATAAACCACTGCTATATTTCCATTTTCGTTTACACTGCTCGAATCCAACCATATTTTGGTATAAACTCAGATAATTCAACTGGCTTCTTTATATCAAATTACAGAGACAGGAAAAAAACTTTTTCTCTGAATCATTTATTTAGGCCTGGATTTCTACATATCGCATCATCGCCATCGAATCCTAAATCGGAATATATATATATATATAAAATATCTTCGAAATGGAACGCTCTTCGGCGACACACAAATATATAAAAAACACAGATGTAGATTTTTAGAATATAGAGACACAAAGAAAGGACACTCACAATTTGTTATTTTACGTTGCGACAGCACGGCTGTCGTCTTCAGAATCTGAAGACGACAGCCGTGCTGTCGAAACGTAAAATAACAAATTGTGAGTGTCCTTTCTTTGTGTCTCTATATTCTAAAAATCTACATCTGTGTTTTTTATATATTTGTATATATATATATATATATATATATATATATATATATATATATATATATATATATATATATATATATATATATAATGCTATAGTATATATATATATATGAATTCCGTCGAAATGATCAAGAAATGACGTATGAGTGATCTTTTAATGTGATCTTACATTGTTTGTTGCTGTCCAAGTTTGTTATATATATATATATATATATATATATATATATATATATATATATATATATATATATTTATATATATATACACACACACACACACACATATATATATATATATATATATATATATATATATAATGGGCTGATACAATATAACACAAATAGAATAGAATAAATAGTAACATTTAAAAGGACACTCACACGGTAAATTGGAGCTTTCCGCCCTCTCAGAGGCCTTCTTCAAGTAGTCTCACTTGAAGAAGGCCTCTGAGAGGGCCGAAAACTCCAATTTACCGTTTAAGTGTCCTTTTAAATGTTAATATTCTATTCCATTTGTGTTATATTGTGTCAGCCCATTATTGTGCCGCTCGTGTGAGTTTTTCCGTACAATCGTTATATATATATATATATATATATATATATATATATATATATATATATATATATATAATTCTTAATAATGAAAGGGCTGTCGGATAACGGACGTTCAAATCTTGATAAATTCACAACTGTGCGAAAGGAGAGTTACTTTTTTAAATATTGTTTCACATCCTTTTTATATTCTATTTCTGGGTAGTAACAACAATTTATTTTACTCTTCATTTTCTATGCGTTGTTTTTACTTTTCTGATCTTTACAAATGCATAACTCCGCATGGACCAGATAAATATCATTCCAATTAATTTCGGTAGAATACACTTTAGGATGTATATTTTTTTCCAGATATAACAAATACGCTTCTGCAAAATCAGTTTTCCCCCAAAAACAAAACTGAATATGTTACTTCAATCGAAATTATCATCGGAAAGTATTTCTACATCAATCATTGCCAACATTCACCGTGAAAATACTATTTCCCTTAAAAAAATTGAAGCGGTGTTCTGATTTTATTTTTCCTGTGCAAATGACACAGTGGTTTGACGCAGCAATTTCAGACGAAAACCAATCCACGATAATAATTAAAAACAAATTTATCCAACGAAAAAATTGCGAATCCACGGTTGATCAGCTATCTCCGCTGAACACCGGGGGACACGAAGACAAGAGAAAATGAAACGGTGATTCTCTTTCATTAAATCCCATGTCAATTGGTAATCACTTGTTACGAATTCGTCATTTGTTTCGGTGACAACTAGAACATACAGATAAAGCTTTATCGCGCATATACCGCGCAAACACACCCCCAGCCGTACATCCTCGTGACGGCTTGCGGAGTAAGATGTATTTATTTCATTATTGTTGCATTCGTGCATTTATGTATTTGCAGATATAAAACTACCAAATTGCGATGTTGGCTAGCATGCGCATTTGAGTGTATATCTTTTGTTGAAAAAAGAAGCAATAAAAAATATGAATGTAAAATATGTAAAGCAATTATGCAAGAACAATTCAGAATGGAAGAGATTAATATTTAACATGTGAAAGATTAAATTGGTTAAAATGGGGCAATTTTTTAATTTACTTGCCCCAAAAGGGAACGAATTGTATAGTATGAATGGCTTTATACTGATCAATTATTATTTAGCAGTGCACCGTTTAAGGTAGGTCTTAAAAGACGCAAACTGAGCGCTAGTACTTTTCTAAGCCTCGCCAATAAAAGACATCCTGGTAGCCCACCCACACTGCAATAAACCCTTCCTCAATTCCTTCTGCGTCCTATGTCCATTCCGTCCAAAAGTTTTTACTTTTAACGCCCCCCAGTCAATCAATCCTCTATCACAATACCTATTTATGCTTTTGTTTCGGTATCCGTCCATCATTTCACCTTTTCCATTCTTCTCCACACCCTCATCACATCAGCATCCAACCTACGCCTTATATTTTACTTCAACGACAACGTTTCCGCGCCATTCAAAACCACGTTCCGCATGAAATTTTTTACTATTTTTTTTCTTAACATCTTTACTCAATATCTTTGTCTTAGCCTCCGTCTTCTCCGAAAAAGCTTCTTTGTAAAATCAATTCTTCTCATAAGGCTCCCCACTACCTTGAGCATCTTCGTCCAAAACAATTCCTAGATAGTGATATTATTCCACCTTCACTTTTTTATGTTGTCCGATTTTCACATTTAACTTGGCCCTCCCCTCTTCCTCCGATTAGTTATCAATAATTTCTTCTAAAAGTTATCGTCATGAACGCACCCGAAATAAACGGGACAGTAGGTCGTAGAGAGAGACAATGGAGAGATGGCTGTGAGGGACAGGTCGCTTCCCGGAACAAGAAAACTCGATATATTTATGGATGTGCCGTAGAACCAAAGGAAGAAAATCTCTCGCGTGAGTTGTCATCCCCCTGGGAGAAAGAACACTTTTGAAAGGTTCCCAGATTCCAAAGCAAGATAAGCATTGGCACCTGGGCTGTGCAGATAGTATCGCGCGCAGTTCTGGCACTTCGTACTCACCTAGCTTCGACTCCGTCTTCTCTCTCCTCCCTTCACAACCAACACACAACCCTCCCCACACTTTTATCGCCTCCTCCACGAAACTGGCTCCGCGAGTATTCCGACCTCTCTCACAATCTCGAAATCTGAATCAACCGGCATTCAACTGTCAGATGCAGCTGTTACCCTACAACAAAGAAACACGCTCTCGACTCCCACATCCGGTCCAACTCTTCCTTCTTCTTCTTTCCAACCCTTCCGCCCTCCTCTCCTCATTGCTCTGGGTCGCGATTTTAATTAAGAGGGCGCTGTTGGTGATTAAGTGACATATGTCCATTCTTGTTCTTAGAAAAAGAATATGACCCTCCTCATGCCCTCGGCTAAGGTGTGCCACGGAATTTTAGATTGATGGACAGAAAAACGAAATTCGCCTCCGTAGTTGGTTTGAAAGGAAATAAATTAGCGTTCTGATTGAACTGCGTGTGAAAGCAAGTTCAATCAGGGTAGAAATCGGGAAAGGAGTTGGAGATGTTGGTTCCGAAGATAATTTTAATGCCCCAAGAGGCTAAAGCGATAACAAATTGAGTCCCTTCTTCGTCCTTACCATCATTTTTTGTGACAATCATAATTAATAGTATTTTTTCTTCTATCTGCATTAATTCCGATTTAATTTTTCCACTGTTTTATGTTTTTGCTGTTACATTTTCCAGTGCCAGGGCTTGTGCTTTGATGGCTCATAGAACTGTGTTGGTGGGAGCAATGATATATTACCAACTTTGCTGGCAACGAAAGGTAGTCCGCGAAAATTTTTCTTTATCCCAGGCATTTTTCATGTACACGTGTACTATCATTTAGACTATATTTTGTTTAGGCCCAGATTTAAGGAACAGCGTGATTAATTCGCGCAGTTTACTAGGATCGGGTGAGATTACAGAACGTGATATAGTATTAATTAAGTGGCGTTTCAATAGGAAAAAACAGGGAAGGGTTGGAGAATGGGAATGTGGGAGAATTAATGAACGAAAAGAAAGGAGTAGCATCAGGATGTAGGGAAAATTATGAGTGAAGAAAAGGTACAACAGAAGAAAAATAGGAACGTACCAAAAAAGGGATATCAAAACCGCAAACAAAACTATAGATAAAGTAAATAGGAAAAGGACAAGAAAACCATTAATTACAGATGAGATGATTAGGAGGATATATGTATGTAAGACAAAGAAAACAAGGAAATGTTACCGTGGAGTTGGTTAGAAGAAAAGATGTACTGAATAAAATAGCAAACTTAGGCGGGAAATGTATAGTGCCGAAAAAGCGTGGTGAAAGACGCAGTACGAGGAAAGTTTACTAAGGGAAGGTTATATTGATGCGCTCTAAAGGAGGGTGGAAGCACTGTTAGGAAGAAAGAATGGAAATTTCGTGCAAACCATAATGATAATCAGAGCAAATATAATTTCAACAAGATAAGTTTCAAAATAGTTGAATAAAATGCCAAGAAGAATTATATGATAAATGTATTATGCCAGCAAGCTTGGATGTAGAGAGGGATCGAGATGGTACGGGGGCTAACGTACTGACTTCCCACCCAGAGGGCGCGGGTTCAAATCCCGGGGGTGTTGAATATTTGTCAGAGGTATCTCGATCCCTACTTGAGGTGCTTTGTGGAGGGCACTTTGAGTGAGTACGCCGTCCGTCGGATGGGACGTTAAACTGCGGACCCCTTGGCGCCTTTCGTAAAGAGTAGGCTAATGCCGACGCCGGGTTTCTCTCCACCCTTCATCCTTTCCTGTCCATCCCCTATGGCGCAAATGACCTCAGTTGTCAGTCGCCTCCCCTCAAAACTACTACTACTACTACTACTTGGATGTAGAGAGAGAATATGACTTATATGAGGATTTATTACGTCCTGGAATACTTGATGACGAGATAAAACAGGCCCCTATGGGAAAAGGAATACAATTAAGGGCGTGAGAGTAAATAAAATTCCCGCAGAGCCACTTATGGGTGTAAGAAAACATGGATGGATGAGTTTTTATGGGTTAATGCGTAGACTTTGTGGAGCGGGGATTTGAATAGAAGATTTCGTCAGATCAATGTTAGTTCCCATTCCGAAAAAGGAAAAGGCAGCCTGATATGAGGACTAGGAAATAATAAGCTTGAATCCTGCCGCAGCTTAAGTGGGACTTGGAATCATTAGTAAGAGGATTGAGAAGAGAGCAAATGATTACTTTTGGAGGGATCAGTTTAGATTCAAGAAGGGGAGAGGTTCGCGTGATACTGTAGGAGTAATGTGGTCTATGATTAAGACGAACGTGGAATGCAATCATGATGTGTTTGTCTCGTAGTTTTCGAGAAGGCATTGGATAGAGTGAATTGGTAGAATTAATGAATGAACTGCATAAAGGAGGAGTAGAACGTAGGCTTAGACGATTTATCCACAATATTTGTACGTCTCAGACCGCTCAGTTGCGAGTGGCGGACGAACAGTCCATATTTAGGAAAATTAATTAAGGATATTTAAGGTTTAGGATATTTAAGATTTAGGAAAATTAATTTAGGATAATTTAGGATATATACAACAATATTCAAGGCACCGAATTTCATCCCTTTTCCCAATTTTTCCCTCGCCTTTATAACTATTTTCTCCCCATATATGTTGTTATATATGGGGAGAAAATAGTTATAAAGGCGAGGGAAAAATTGGGAATAGGGATGAAATTCGGTGGAGAAGCAATAAAATCATCTAGGTTTGCGGATGATGAAGTTTAATCTTGTCAGTCATCCAAGGGGTTGCAAAAGTAGTATTGAGCGCATAGGAAAGTGATTGCGATAAGAATAAATGTAAAATGCAAAGTTAATACGTTTTTTCGAGAAAGAGGACAACCAAATTAAATACTAAAATCGCATGTCATAGGCTAGAGCAGGTAGAAGAGATCACCTACCTCAGAAGTGTTTTGGACTGATATAGTCAAAGTAGGGAGGGACATAGGAAGAAGAATTTCGTTGGGCAAAGTTTTCAAAAGGAGAAGGGTTTCGATGACAGGGACATTGAGTAAGGGTGTTTAGAAGAGTATCGTTTAAACTTAAAAAAAGGACAGGGTTTTGTACGGTGCGGAAACATAGTCGTTGAAGCAAGATTATAGGCACAGATTTGAAGTCTTTTGTAAAATCGGTGTGGAGAAGGATTAAAAATCAATACATACAAATAGGAAAATGAGGAAGTGCTATGCATATTGGGGGAGGAGAGGGTATTGTTGAGAGAAATCCAGAGACAGGAAAGACAGTTGCGGAGCACTTTGATTGGGATTAGGCTGTTGAAGGCTGTGATATAGGGAATAATAATGGAAGGCAAACGAGGAAGAGGTAGGGAAGGGTAGGGATTTTGGATAGAATTAAGGGAGGAAGAATAAGAAAGTATAAGGAGGAAGTACAAGAAAGTTTTCTTATAAAGTTGGATGTTAGGTCGTGTTTTCTTAAGAGAGAGGAAAAGATATATATTGCTTTATCGCTGTATACTCTGTGTCCATTCAAAAATCCCTTTAACTGATTACCAACTGATTACCAAAATTAAAAATATAGTTCTATTTACTACTAAAGGATACGTCTTAGATCACTTGCAGTAGCATGCTTATATTTTTTTCCAGATCAAAATATGGGTATTCTCTACACATGTTTTCCGTGTAAAAAGAGATTAAAACCTCAATTAGCTCTGTGTTTGAATATTTTTGTATTCATCCTCCTTGTTAAGTTATTTTTTTGGCTCAGTGTAACAGTTACCATGAACAACTTAAACAACACTTTCAGCCTTCTTAGATCAATTGAGATAGTGCATAGGATTTATAACGAGATCTCTTGTCTCCATCTATCAAACGAACCTTGAGTTTGATTACTTCTGTCGGTGAGTAAGGCAAATTTCCTGGTTGTCACCGCCTTTGAAATTAATGGCCAACCTGTTTCTCTTCCCAACCTTATTGGGTTTATTGGAGTAACCATTTCCCCACCTCCGCCGTAATTCTTGCACTTAATCTTAGTGCGCCATAAATTACTTAATTTTATTCCTCTCTTTTAATTGTTTCTGTCGAGAGATAAAAAATGTTTTGCGGGTGAATTTGGCTACGGAGAAAGACAAGAACGAATGCAGTTGTTGATTATGACGAGAGATCGGTTTCCAGTGGGACGTTCTCAATCACTCGATCAACTATCGGTATTTGTTATCTTCTCTGAGTTCTCCACAACGGAAAATGTTAGTACGGTTGTCATGGTAGGTCAGGTTGAAAACACGGGAATTGCCTCTAAATTCCATGAAGAATTCTTCAGTTTAAACTCTTGGGAGAGATGTCCCATTCATTAATCATGGATTAAAATACAAATTGGCATGAAATACATTGTTGAAACAGTGGATATAATCAATTCAGTGGGTGCTGGTCATGAGTTGATCGCGAGAATTGACAAATAGCTCTTCCCAAGAAGGATTTGCTTGAAATATTGCTTGCACAGATTCAAGTTTTGCAGATTCAATCGTTGATTATGGAACATAAACGTTGGATTATCCGTGTAATTAAACATTCCAAACTGGTTAGGGGTTACGATTTAAATGTAATGCTTAAAAATATTGTCCATTTACGAAATTACTCATTTGTCTGACGGAAGTGTGTACATTGATGTCAGGAGGGAAGTTACCAATTTGCTTAAAGATTGCGTATTAGAGCTTTACCTAGAGGCCTACCAGTGCCGCCCACACCTCTGGATCTGTGCTTTGCCCGTCGAAAGTACCATTTAATCAAGAATGTCGCCATTTCCAACCACACTTTGCTCTGTGATATTATTCCTATTCGCTTATTTTACCATATTTTTTCCCAAGAGCGTCATCTTGAATTATGGGAGAAGGACTATTCAAAACTGTTCATGCTGCATAGAGTCTGAGTGGTAAACTAAGAGACTAGGTGTCTTATTTTATCACTCAGGAGGTGTGGTCTGCCGATATAGTGCCTGGAGCATTATATCGGCAGTGCGTTTTAGGTAGGTTTTGGATGAACAAAGACCTAACAGCGACCTAATCTCTTAGTTAAGAGATGCAACGAACAACGATACATGATACTGAACAACAATAAAATTCTTAGCTAAGAGATAAAAAGAAATTTATTACAGTTCATTCTCTGTCCATCTAAAGCCTACCTTAAATGTTAGAATACCAATAATAATAATGCAAGCGTACACGCACAACACACAATTCAAGATCATGCTTGGGGCAAGTTAACTGTGATAGGAAAATTGAGTTACAATCTTGTAAATCACAACTTCATTCCTAATAGTATTTTGATTCACAGTTGATGAACCAAAATGGTCCATATTTGTTACATAGAGGAGATAGGTACGTATACCTCATAACAATTCTTATTAAAAGCCTACGGAACAGAAGACACATTGTCAGATTCAGATGAGCTCCGGATGGGTAAGCCAAACGCGGTACGTTAAAATTACTCTCGAATTGCGGAAGTTTTGATTGCTATTTAAATTAATAGGCTTAATAGAGAAGCATAGCATCGGATTTGATTCTCAATTTCAACTTAATGATTTCGACCGAACTGCTTCGCCTTAGCCTTCACCCGTGACCTCAACAATGGAGCTCGCGTAATGTAGCAAGTAATGGGGAATCTCAAATTATTGAAAATTTGTTTTAAAAATTGAGAGGAAATCTATATTTACTGCTCAGAAAAATCAATTGCCAAAATATATTTTATAAACATCGATATTTCGGAATTTAATTCTAAAGCATGTAAGTTTTGCCTTTTTCAGTTGTAAAAGAATACACAGTTGTTCTTTGGTAGTGAAAAATCACTATTTTAAAACTGAGAGACTCATTAACAAATGGCTTGTAGTGAAGGTGAAATGTCTTTTTTTAAATGCATAGCATTAAACAACCGAATTATAATAAAGGTGATATGCCTTCTTATTGCTATTATAATGAAGCTATAGCCATATATTACTATTATATTGCTATTACGAATGATAATTAGCAGCGTCCATAAAAAAAACTATGTTGAGCGTTCTTTTTTCTTTCTCCATAAGTAGAGAAAAAATCGTGAAAAAATTGGACTTCCTGATTTTGACGGAAATATGCTTTGGACTCTCCTAAACACTCTTTGAAAATTTGTCAAATTGTGTCTGCCTCTGAGTGATTGTTTCTTGTGAGCTCGTTATCTCAAAAACTATCAATCTGAGGAGCACTAAATGTTAAAAAATAACACTTCTATTGAAGGTAAATGATCTAACAGATTATGAGATTCATTCCGGTTCTCAGATTAAACATTTTTTTTCACGGAACTGGGAGTAAATAAACAGATATGGTTGGACTTAAAAGACGCGGGTATCTTTATAAATACAAGACAGATAACTACACATAATTACCCATTCCCTCCACTTACGAGTTAACATTTGTCTCCAATTGAATTAGACATGTGTTGATGGCGTTATGGATGTGTATAAAATGTGCGCTTATTGCAGCGAAATTTCACAGATGGCCGAACGTTGCATGACAATAATCAAAGCCTTGGCCACGTTCCGGCCGGTTTTTCCAGGGGTCAAGAGGAACTGCATGCAGAAGCGTTCTCGGCGACCATGAAACGACAGCGCCGACGTTGTTAAAAGTGTGCTTGGCTACAGAAATATTATGTTGAGAAATATCACAAATCTCAGCTTTCTAATACAAATATTTTTTCAGGAAAAAATTGGAAGACTTTAGAATTCGAACGAATCACGTAACTGTAAAAATCCAGTGGCTAAAACTGACTTTAGAAATTGACGCTCTAGTTGAAATTTTCAGATTATCCGGAGTTATTAGAACCACCGTTAGCGCGATCTCTCAGGGGACTGAGAGAAAATTTCCATCGACCCTAAGTTTCCACCTTTGACTATGTCTATTATCAATTTTGGTAGACTAGCCGTCGACAAGAGGTGAGTACCACCGGTACTGCTGCTCTCAAGGAACAGTCGCCCCAGGTTAGAGGACCGGTGCCCGGGAAGGACCCAATTGCGACGCATCGATGTTTGAGGAGAGAGGACCCAGATTGTCCGTTAGTGCGGGAGGTTTGCGGAACAATCGAAGTTTACCGTTCATTTTAGGGTGACTATTTAGCCGGGGTCGCAAAGTGGCTTATATAGAGTTGGTGCCCCGTAGTCAACGCGTCCGTAACTTGATCGTATCGCCTGTTTTGTGACTTGAAGGAAGATCCCAGCAAGAATGATGTGCGGTAGTTTGGTGTCGGCGGCCATCGCCCTCCTCCTCTTCGTGGCGACGGCGGCCTCCGAGGAACAGGAGTCGGCCAGAGTTGTGCCCATCCAACAATGTGAGTATGAGCACCACTAAGTGAACAAGTAATTTCTCATTTGCATAATTTAGAATATGCCCTTAGTGCACGGGATCCTCATGGAGTTGAAAAATTCTGGGAAACTGCAGGAGATGCCGCAACAGTCCCTAATTCTCCTAATTCGTATTACAATTCAACAATCCCAATAGTTTTGAAAAAATCAGTCGCCTTGACCGGGATTCCAACCTGGAGCCCTCGATGTCTCCGGTCAGTCGTGATGAAGTCATTTAAGCTACAGAGGCGTCCTCTTGTGTATTTCCTTCGGCCTCACTCCTTCCTTTGGGTTTTGGCTACTATGCCTTCACCACTTCTAAACGCTGCCTCGCAATTCTCGTACTAGGATCTTGGCTTTCTTACTTTTGATTTTCATATTTCATCCTTGAAGTAACAGGTCAAATAATTTTCAATGGTATTTGCAAGCCTTTTGTATTTTCTTCTATTTCTGCGGCGTGATCTGCGAAACGCTGTATGTTAATTTCTTCCCCGCTCACCATAATTCCATTGATTCCATATTACTCTTGCTCGTTATTCCCTCTTCTATTTACGATTGTACTTATACGTTGAATACTATTCCGTATGAGAGAGCCCTTGTTTAACTTCTTTGTTTATTTTACCTTCTCTTTTTCTTCCATCATTCGAATTGTGGCATCTTGGTCCTTGTGTAGTCAGTAGAAGTTCCTCCAGTCGTTATGATCCATGTCAAGTGTTTCATGAATTACACTTTCAATTGCATTGTTTATATTAGAAATAGTATATACATATTGTATAATTGCGACTCATATATACCAAAGTAAATTTAATCGGAGTTCTTTCAATTGTTTGACGGCTTCTATCATGTTGTGCAGGGAAAATATCAGTAAAAGTCACTGAATAAGTAAACTTACTATTTTTACAAAAAATGTATTGCCATATTATTTTACGATAAATTTCAGCGTGAAAAAATACAAAGTTTACTTACTAAGAGATCATGCATTTTCAGTACAGCCTGGCACCATTGAATTTATTAGTACAAGTGTTGAATTCTTTAAGATTATCATAAGGGGTTACTTTGGGAAAACATTTGACTTTAATTCAAATAAAATTGATAAAAATTACGGGTGGATTTGGATACTGACATAATTTCAAATTCAACCCAACCATTGTTCCAGAGCTTTCAAGATTTTCTTTAGTGAGTAAACTTGTGGGGTTTGAATGTGTCGAAAGAAGGAAGGGATTTGGGGGGGGGGTGGAAATGGGATAAGGATGAGGGGACGGAAGTTCGTAAAAACACAGAGGAGTTGATGAGTTGGGTGGGATTGACAAATGGGGGTCATTGTGCATGGGGATGAGGAAGGGGGACGTAGAGAAAAACTATGAAACTCATTTTCATAGGTTAACGATTTACGGACATTTCTGACAGCTTCCTCCTCGTATTAGCATGTAATTTAAACGGTAAAATTTTGTTGCAAGTTTCTCAAATTATGCAGTATTTTATGCTTTTTCAAATCCATTTGTTATCCTTTTCTTCTCCTTTGCTATTTGCTATCCTTTTCTCCTATAATTGCATATCGAATCAGATAAAACACTGATCCGATCAGTAAGATGAAGTACGAGGTAAAGTTTAAGCTCTAAGGTGACCTATTTTTTTAATGAACTACTTGTGTCTTTAAACTTTAAACCTCTTATACTCCTCACCAGAATTTTTCTGTAAACATACACATTTTTACGGCGTCGACATCATGAATCCACGGTCGCCGAGGGCGCTTCTGTAAAGGTTCCTTTTGCCGATCGGAAAATTGCTGATTTTCTGTAGTTGAAGCATATTGGGTTTGTTTTCACAAGACGTTCGAGCTTCTTTGAACTCTCACAAGCCCATGAACGTAGTTTTCACACATCCATTATACTATTACTGTCTCAGCCATTTGCCAATGAATTTCGATGCACAAAGGTCGATGTATAAAAGTAGTTTTTATAAGTAGATGTGGTTCGATTTATTCCAATGAGGAAAAATCGTCCATACTTTATTTCCCAATTTGAAGCTGCACTTGAGAATGGTCTTTCAGATTTCATTGGAGAAGTTGTAGCAGTCTCTCGAACACATATTAGGGAGTAATGAATGGTGATTGTGAAGCTGGGTGAAGGAGGGACAGTCACCCTCGCCAAATCTTCATGCATAAAAATTTGATGATTGACATTTAGAATGAGATACCATTTCTATGACATGTTTATGTATGTAGTACTATTTTCCATTGTCATCTGTCTACATTAATTGGTTCCCGATATTTCTCAGGTCCTAAGCCTGGCCTCTGCCCGTACGTGAAGCGAATCGTCCCAGAGTTCTTCCATCACCCCACGGTGTACGCTCTCACCCCCGCCTATCCCCACTACTCCCACCCGCATCCCCCACCCCACTATCCCCAGCACTACTACCCCACACACCACTACCCCTCGCACCACGCACCACCCCACCACCCCCCGGCACCCGAGCCGCACCACGCCGAGAGGAGGGACGAACCCGAGCACCACCACTCCTCGCACCATGTCCCCACGCATCACGTCTCCCCGCACGATCACATCGAGGCCTCCCTTTGCGGGAACCTCTGCATCAACGACGCCGCTTGCCCGGGACAAAAGAAGTGCTGCCCCACCGAGTGCGGCTACTCCTGCTTCGACCCCAAGCACCTAGCCGAATAAGTGACCCCGAGACGTAGAGAGGAGGCGAGCGTCAACTACGAAACATTTTCATGTAATTTATTTCCAAGGTGAAATAATGAATTCGTGAAAGGCTGCGGATGTCCATATTGTCGAGAATAATGATGAAAGAAAGTAAATATACTGAAAGGAAATGTTTAGCAGACTGGAGAGCTTGATAAGTGTCATCAAAGGAAAATCATCCACAAAAATCATATATACTAAATCATTATATTAATAAATATTTATTTTATTTAAGATATGTATTCTTCTGAAAATAAAATTTGTTTGAAGGTGAAATGGTTCATTGTTTATTTCTGACTTTCAACGTGAATTCTTTCATTCTCGTATTTCTTCAGCATTCTTCAGTATATACTCCAAGACAACCTACCACTGTAGCATCAGCTTGGTTAGGTACAATTATTTATAATGATTTAACTTTGATTTTCCATTCTTCTTGAAGTGATGAGTGGGTGTTCAAAGCACTTGCTGCAATAGAAAAAGTGTTGTGGTTCTTCATTTTCTAAACCATTTTTGATCTAATATACGCTATGGTTTCAGACTTCACTTTGTGAGAGTATTTAGAATCCATTTTAGATGATTTTGTACTTTTTCACAAACTTCATTTTATGGTACAAAGCTTTTCACAAAATTTCAGCATTATGAGGTACGATCATTTGTACTTGATGATGCCGCAAGTCAGCGGAATGCAATGAATCTTATTAAAATTCTGCAGTAAAGTACAAAATCTTTTAATATGGGTGTATCTCTGATCTATTTTCAAATTATCTACATTTTTAATCCATATAATGCTGCGCTCCATCCAATATAGGTCACTAACCACCCACTCAAATTTCATTTCATAGACTCTTCAGTTTAGTCTTCTCTTTTAGTACCTATTGTCTCTCATTCGATCAATTTAATCATATGTCTCAGTCGTCTTCCTCTACCTTAACTGCCATCCTTCCACATTGTCTTCTTTATTAGGTATTACTTTCTTGTTGAATTGAGTATAATATATTTATGAAGAGAGTTTTAATTTTGAGATTGCCATTACTTTTCTAATACCATTTACACTAATAAATTCAGTAACTACAGTATTAGTCAGAATGTAGTCCCTCCTGCTGAAAATATTTCCCATCCTCTCCTCACTTTGAAACCTAATCTTCTGAATTTCTTTCTGATTTATTTCACAGAAAAATAACTTCCCCACAAAATGTCCAAGGAAATCATATAGAAAACTAATGGGCCAAGAATAGGAAAGTGTCAAAATGTAGGCATTGCAACAGAAGTTAATTAGGATACAAGTGGAAATTGAAATAAATAAAAAGTGAAAATATCAATAAAAAATTCATCATCTTGGCAGACGAGTTACAGACAAAAAAAGTGATATTTTTTTAAAGTGAATATAAGTTTAATTCCTTTTCTGTGCAAACTGAGACAGAGGAAGTGAATAGAAATTATTGCAATGCAAAGGAACAAAGTTTTGAATAACTAGGAGGGACAGAGTTAAACAATGAACAATCACACTTGAACAGAAAATATTGAGCTGACATTTTTTCTCTTATAAGAGATTTCATTTTATATGATGATGCTGACGATTCTCTTGCAAGCATATTTGGACAAAACTGAGAGGTTCATGCAGCACATATAGGATTGTAAAACCAAGATAGTGTAACATATGTTTATAAATTCTGTATTTTTATTTCCATTTAGTTATTTCAGTAATGTTTATTAGCTATCAAAAATAAGAAACCAAGCCTCAATCCCCAATCATCATTTTCATTTAACATGGCAAGGGTTAAAGAAACAGTAATTCCACAAGTTTATACATTGTGACGTGACAATGGTGTGAAAGATGGTTGTCAGAGGCAGATATCACCTAGTGATAATGCCCAGTATTAAAACCAAAGTCATGATTCAATATATGATCTAGTGCCATTAATGTTTCATCTAACCTTATCATGAAGGCCTTCCACTTAGTATATCCTGAGGAAATCCCCTTCATTTGATGTGAAAATGGTACAAAAACATTAACACTGTACATATTTTCATTTACAAGGAAGTGACAGTAAATTTAAAGTGAAATACTAAATTTTTGATTTCACTAAGGTCCTGAGCTCTCTCCTTAATATTTTCCCACTTGCTGTTTTGGGAATGGACTCCAGAAATCGAACACCACCGCGGAGTCTCTTCGGAGATGATACCCTCTCTGAAAGAAAATATGATGCATCCAATTTACTAAAAATTTCCTGGTAACAATCTGAAAATCATTTTAATTGTAACAGATAACTTAAGATAAATAATGAGTAAATGAATTTGAATATATTGGTATGAATGCATAGCAATAAAACACTTTGAAACCACTCTTTCAAATTTCAGGCAATAAATGAATAATTTGGTTGAGTGAATTGGAATACATATATTCAGTGACTTAGCTGATGAACACACTTTCCACAAAGCTGATGACATCAGCCTCAGAAAGTTTGGCCCCTTTCTGTTTTACAACAAATGCCTTTGGAACCTCCCCAGCTACTTCGTTAGGAATACCAATGACCGCAGCATCTTGAATCAATGGGTGTTGAAGGAGCAAACCCTCAAGTTCAGCAGGAGGAACCTGTCAATTAATTAATCATAGATGTCAAACATTTTTCCAAGCATTTGAGATAAATATGTCATGAAACTTAATTCTGCATTTTTCAAACACAGTCATGAGTAGTGGCAAACTACAGCATAAAGATGATTTATAATTTAAGAGAACTAAAAGGTAATGATGGAATTTTTTTTGCATTCTTAATGCTTATTGTAATACCCAATCCTCATCAACTGCTTTCATGTAACAGGGGAATGAAGCCTACTGACTCTCAGTCACTTTTAGATTGTGATTATAGACATATGAAATCCTTGAGTTGAAGGAATTATATTCTTAAAATTCAAATTATTTTGTGTAGCTAGATTTCTTGGGATGCCATAAAGTATTCATTAAACAAAGTAAAATCATATGGACATGGTAGTTATTTTAAGCCCAATGCCTGTTTCAGCCTGTTGCATCCTCCTGTACCTGAGTCAACCTCTCCACTTCCATTTGGAGTGATTAGAAAAGTGGAAAAAGGAATAAAGAAGAGTTGTATTTTTACAATTAATACGGAACACAGAAAAATGACTTTGGCTGTCAGCATTTGATTCTTATCTTCTCATCAAGCCAAAGCCTTGCCTTTTCAGTGAGAAATTTTAAATACAAATGCGTAGCCCTTTTCACATGATGGATATGATAAATTGGTGAATTCATGCCTGCCTCTGTATTATGACCTATCTTCAGTAGTCAGCCTGGATGGGATTCCGTAACGTGCATACCAGAAGGTTGAACTGGATGGCAAGATGTTGGCGGAGTTATTCTCCAAGACTATCAGGAGAGATATAATGTATGGATGTATTAGCAGAGGGCCTACATCACAGTTAGTCCAATGCATATTAAGTTTTGCAGCAGCACCATGTGTGAGATGAAATGAAACATTTACCATTTATTTTGGAATTTTTTTTAGGTAGTACTTAACAACGAAATTTTAAAAATCTGCTGTTTACTACTGACTCAAAACAGTGATATTATCTAAATTCGTAATAAAGGCAATTATTTTCTATGCCAGATGTAGGAAACAATACTTAATAGTAGGTTTTTTTCCGGTGAATTGGCTCGGTCAATGTTATCCATATATACACGAAAGATGCAAGTTTATTTTTGAAAACATTTTGAAGTAAAAAAGGGGTATCATATGGGCCGGGAAATATGCTAATATATATTACTATGCCACAGGTTAGGACAAATGTATTTTTTCACTATGGACAATTTCCTTCATAATACAGGGCCATTTATAGACATTTTTCACTGTACTTGGATGTCTATCATTTAAGATGAGCTTTGGATGGACACAGACTGAACACTACCTTAACTAACAAGACACAATCTCACACCCCGCACAACAATAAACCCTTTTTCAATTCTGAATACATTCTTACCCCCTCCATCCCATCCAACATGGCTATCCTTTTCTTCCCCCTACCTCACATGTCTAACATTCACCCCTCTATCACATTTTCAATATTCCATCCCCAATTAAAATGCTCTGCGCCCACCTTTCCTGCCTCATTTGGATTTCTCCCAGCAACCAACCCTCTCCTCTCCCACACCATATTATCTCTTCAGTTGCTTTTCTATTTGTTCATTTGACCTGTTCCATCCTTCTCTATTCCTGCACCTGAATATGTGCATGACCATCCTTTTATCCTTTGGGAAATCAACTCGTTTTATGGCTCAAGTTACCACCACATTCCTATTATCAGTTCTATTTTCCTTGTAACATTTTATTTCCCAATACCATTCTTCTTCTTGTGTCCCAAACACTTTGATCACCTTGCTCCAAATACTTCCATCATAAAATGTTATCTCCCGCATAACTTTATGGAATTTACACAGCACATTGAAATAATTTAACTAACTTTGTAATTTCACAAACACTTCCAATTTAGGTCTCACATGCTCCAGTCTTTGCCCTCCAATTTTAATGTTTAGCTTAACCTTCCTCATTCTCAAAAACCTCATAACATTAGATTTGTTTGTGTTGATTCTCCAATATTATTTATATGACAAAAAATTACAAGTGAAATAATGATGATATCTAATAAAAATATCCTTAAATGATTCTCAAAATATATTTCTGCAGTAGTGGCTCACCTGAAAACCTTTATATTTGATAAGTTCTTTCAAACGATCAATTATATAGAAGTGTCCATCGCGGTCATAATATCCAATGTCCCCAGAGTGAAGCCATCCATCTTTGTCAATCATGTTGACAGTGGCTTCCTTGTTGTTAATATAACCCTTCATCATTATGCGCCCTTGGAAGCAGAGTTCACCTTCCTTATTTGGACCAAGAGCCTTTCCAGTCTTCAGATCAACAACCTGTAAATGAAAATAACTTGTGCTAGAATTATCAAACATTTCTATCTCAAATGTAAATCTGATTTCATTAAAACATCTAGACTAGAAACATTCATGTAGAATGAATATCATGTTAATTCACTTCCTAGCATTGAATATTTTCAAGCATAAGGAAAGGACCCACAATCATCAACCCAAAAAATGTGGCTGTTGAAATTGGTAAGCCTCCTTGCCTTCAGTGGTGAAGTCATGCGTTTGAGAAAGGGGAATATTTTTTTTTATCTACAAGAACTACCTGTGGTTTCACAGCTGGTTTGGCCACTGGTATTAGTAAGGTATCCCACTTGAATATGGGGCCACCATCAGGTGGAGGACTTGCCATGACATTAAAATATGTCTCACCATTTCAGAATTGACATTACATATCATGATCATTTTTCACAACCACCTTGGTTATTAATGAATGACACCATGCAAATTTAGATTACGTCATGATCACAACAATCAACCCAACCAGAAGGTTGCTTTGAAGGGTGATGTTGGAGTTCACCTAATATTAACCTCTGTATAGCATGTGAAATTCACACTAGGTGTTAATAGGGATCAATTCCTTTCCCTTTGTGGCCTATAATTTCCAAGCAAAATTTGATACTTGAAAACTCATACAGCTAGGGCAGAGTAACCAGAGGCATCACTTGAAATAGAACCCAAGCCCTTTTGTTAGTAGCCCAGAAATCTACTCACTAGACAATTTGGGCCTCAGATTATGTGATAAAAACTGCATTATTCAGGAACAGTCATTGCATAAGATGAAATCCTGCTATTATTACCTTGGCCTGTACTCCAGGAAAGAGGCATCCCACTGATCCAAGCTTTTTGCCCCCAGGTGGAGATGTCATTACTCCTAGAGTCATCTCAGTGAGACCGTAACCTTGACGGACAAAACATGGAGGAGCACCAATCCGTGAACGATGGCGATTCATAATGCTTTCTACCTTTCCTTCAAGGTCTCCTGCCAAATGTGCTGCACCACAAAGTATTTCACTCACACTCGAGAGGTCATACCTTTCAACTCGAGGGTCTTTGGAAAGGAACACCATCAGAGGAGGCACTAAAGGCAGTGTTGTTATCTGAAAAATGTTTAAAGAGGAAAAAATCTTATGTGCCTTTTTCAACACTGAAAAGAATCCATTCACATACTGACATTTCATAAACCAGTTCCTAAAACCAATAGGTGAAAAATTTTCCACAATGGTCAAAATTAATACTTTCAAAATTAAAGAAGAGATGTGAATTTGGTCGAACAACACAACTTTCCAAACTCCACATCCATTAATTCAACTAGCAAAGAATCATTTCCATTATATTATGTTTGCTTAGGCACGCTGATGAATTTCTCTTTTTCCATCATTCATTTTAATATCATTTAGAATAAGTTGGCAAATCCAAATAGATTGATTTCAAATTAAATCTACCAAAGGATATGATATATTGATGGAAATTTTTGATTTCCACCAATTATCTATTGTAGAAATGCAGTGTAGTGAAATCAGAAAATTTTTCATGAATGTGAGGCAATTCTGTTCACTAATTAAGGAATTACTTGACTTTAGTAGTCACAACATTTTTTTGTGAATTAATTGTTTCTCATGAAATAGCTGAAAAAGTTTTTCATAGAGACAGCCATGTTTAAATAAGGTGCATTTCAATCTTATTTCAATTATCTTTTGATAATGAGGTGTATTTCATGCAGAAATTGTGTGAATCCAATATCGAAATTTCTTGGCTCAGGATAAAAAATGTGAATCCTCTGAGGTAATCCTTAAACTGTCAGTTATAAATCGGCAGAACTCGTGGATGAATGAATTCCACCAAATTTTCACATGAACTATCTTGTCCTTCCTGATCAATTTCTCTTCCAATGAATAATAATAAAAATATGTCTTCACTTTGTATATGTCCATGCAATGAAGGTAATAAAGGTATTCATTATTACATTTGAAGCTGGCATGACATCTGCAAGATAATATTCCAAATTGTGTGCTCCCATTGAAACCATTAACAACACGATTTTAATTTTTTCTATGGATACCAATTATTCTCTAATTTGCTTTTTATAATAGCTGTGTGGTAGCTGTGATTATAGTAGAGGATGCTCAATAACTTAACTAGCTAAATCACTTGGACAGAAATGGATATCCAGATTGAAATCTTGGTCATGGGTTTTTTCACTGGAAATCCTGTATTTTGGTGTGCATCAGTGGCTTTCTTAGTTAACCCCTCAGGCCGGTATACGAATTTAAATGGTTGGGCCCTGCTCGCAGTACTTAATTTTTTTTTTATTTCTCTTTCTACAGCATCACTAAAAATAATTTATTTCTATTGAAAGATTTATTCTAAAAATTTTTTTTTAATTTATCATATGTTGAAATGCTTATTTTTTTATTAAAAATTTTACTAACATCTTATTTCATATTTTCACTTCTTCATTCGTCTTTAAGTTTGGAACCTCCATTCTAAAAGTTCAGTTTTGTGTGATATAATTTGGAACAATCCTCTAAAAGTAGGCCTGCATTGCAGTCAGGGCACCAGTACACTGTGTCCCCCCTTTTACCTCGTGCTGAGCACACCTGATATCTTCTTTGAGGCCTGGACTTCTTCCTGGTCAGTGGTAACTTTTCAATGAAGTACCTCTCAACCAAACTTCCTCACTTGAACTTGCACTATCAGATCCAATGCTCACTTCGTTTTCTCCATTCAAATCCTCAACTTAACTATCATTTTGTCTTCACTCATAAAAAGCTTATCCCTCTTTGAATCCATTGGATGTTATACACAAGGCGTTTATATATACTCTTTCTCAAAAAAGAAATCTAACAGCTGAGACTAGATGGTGGTGCGGCCTTTTGCCTTTGCAACTGTTGTGATGAAACAAAAAGAAAGAATGATGCACAAATGGAACCAGATAAATTTGATAGGGAGATTGTATCAAGCAATAAAGGCAAATAGAACCTGAGGACAAAGCATAAATGCAAAGAACTCCAAAGAAACTGCGGGAGATGCCACAACAGTAACTTTTAACGTAGTCATCTGCTAATGTGTATTTCAATGCAACAATTTCAAAGTGTAAAAATCATTCTCCTTGACTGGGATTTGAACCCGGATCCCTCAATGTCCAGTCAAGTGCTTTAGCCAGTTAAGCTATCGAGACATCCTCCTTAACTCCAAAATGTCAGCATTTAGGAGGATGCCTCGATAGCTTAACTGGCTAAAGCACTCGACCGGAACCTTGAGGGATCCGGGTTTGGTTCCCGGTCAAGGAGAATGATTTTTACACTCTGAAATTGTTGCAGTGAAATGCAAAGAACTCGCTTATCTCATAAGGCTGGACTTGCTAGATTTATCTTCCTTATAGAGTGCCTTTTCATGTAGTCAAAATAGAACGGTTAGGAAGACTCACTATACGAGAGAGGCCAAGGGCAGCCATATAGATATTAAAAAAATTTGATGGCGCGGCAGAGAAAAATTCAAAACCAAAAGAGTATAGCAGGACATATGGCTTATGTCGATTCACAAATGAGGGCCTGCTGACTGTGACGTACCACGCATTGAGAACTGCGCAGAGGGGTTAAAGTATCTAACTGTTGCAACATCTCCCACAGTTCTTTGAATTTGAAAATGAAACCTAGCACAACATAGACCAGTATCAACAGAATACGTAATTAATCAAAGGTACATATTATACCAATTAAAACTAGGTTTAGGATGCTCTGTAATTACAATTTACTTATGTGTACATATCACAAAATTTTCCTTTTGTTTGCCTAATACTATTTATTTCTTCATAACTTTTGCCTTCCTTCTTACGGTTAAAAAGGCTTATTCTTTCCCATGCTGTATCCTGATTAATCAACTCTCTTTCTTCCATCACAATATTCCATATCCAACTATAGTCAATATTTCTTCCATCTCCTGCGTCATTCTTGTTCGAATTTCCCCAAGCAGCTTGCCCTCATAATCAACCCTATTGAAGAGCTCATTTTTTTGTATTCCTCTTCATTTATCTTATTGACTCCATTCTTCATCATATTCACTTCTAATAAGCCTCCTATTTACCCTCATACTCTTGACTCAAAGACAATTATTTTTCACATCTTTAAAGATAAATGCTCTGTGAGTCTTTTCTGGTAATTTTTTCATATTTTTTTTGTAAAGATGTGAAGATAATAACATGATATCAACTACATATTCAAACATCCAATGAAAAATATGCGGCACATTATAATACTGTAAATGTTAAACTGGAAGTTTCAGGACATCAAAATAATGTACATAATACAACCATTATAACTTACCACAGAGGGGCTTGTTGTATTACAGGTAATTGGTATATTTGGCCCAGGGAAGCATTATTGTTTGTAATCATATATTCAGTCGGCTAATGATCATCAGTGCTAATTGTCATATATGTACATCCACACAGAATTTATCAGGCGATGTAGGAAGTCAAATTGGCTTATATTGTATTTAGATACATCATGTTATCTTAATCCGTTCATTCACTCTTTACCTAATATCACCATAGAAATTCCCTGTTATGACTCCTTGCCCTTTTCTGCAAAGGTCACATTCAGCATTAACTCTAGATCTTGGTTGCATAAAGAACCATATTTTCCCATTTTTTTTGTTAGGAAGCCCTGTTTTAGGCAACAAGCCTCTTCAGGGAGGGGAGGGAGGGGAGGGAGGGAGGTAGGGAGGTGGAGAGCCTAAGTAGCTGTCAACATGGTAAAATCATGAAACTACAGAATAATAGTTAACTTAATAAGAACATCCAGAATGTTGTCTAAAATGTAAAATCTTTCAATTATCTACTGCCATCAACAAAGTTGAAATTCATGGTGTTATTAAAAAAACAAATGAACAATGTCTTTCAACAATATAAGAAAACAAACTTTCAGGCTAAATGATAACATTAAAAGCACCCTGAAAAGAAGAGAATTTGATTTCATTTGGCCAGCCAATTTCAGTAATCTAGGTACGAATATATGCCCGAACTCAATGCTATATAATAGTTATTTATTTCAATTAATTTGCCTTGGAGTGAAATCAAAAAATTCCCAGAAAAAATATATGCCTACCTTGTATTTTTCAATGGCTTTGAGAAAGATATCAGCTTCAAAGTGCTGCATGACCACCACTTTTAAACCTATAGCAGCCAATTGGAGTATTGTTAGCAGTCCATAGGCATGAAAAAATGGCATAAGGGCTAAACATATCTTCTTTTCTTTAGCAAATAGGTTCATATGCCTTAAATGGAAGGAAAAATGATGCTGTCAGAAATTATTTCTTAAATACCAATATATTATGATGGCCATAACCAGTATTAATTGTTCTAATATGGATATCATACTTTACTCTCAAGGTAACTCTAAAATATGGTGAGAACATAACAAATATCAATGTTTTAGATTAAACTGTTGCATAAAATATATGAAATAATCCAGAGAAATTATATATATATATATGGAATAGGAATTGTGTGAGCAATGAGTGAAGACATGACACATATGAGGTCTGTCCGGAATAGATCCAGCCATTCAATATTTTGAGAAAAATAGCCTTCATGGAACAATGAGACCCTAGTTCCCTTACTCCCCTTGGGACCTCACACACTTATCCCAGCCCCTAGTTCAATTTTCAAAACAATTGGCCATCAGCTGCCTCGTTGCATTTTCCTTATATCATCAACCAACTACTAGGAAGACTGGGCTTTTGTTTCAGGGTCATGGCTATAGACCCAAAACTCATCTCCAGTCATGACCTTTTTAGAAAACCTGGATCATTGTTTGCAGCTTGGAGCAAGATCCCTGCATTTGCAGCATGAAATGTTTGAGGTTTACGAGGTAAAAGAGAATGGAACGAGACAGCTGATGACCATTCCAAAAAAGGACTTTGCCAATAGTTTTGAAAGGTGGAAGAGTTGCTGGGGCAAGAGTGTGAGGTCCCAAGGGATGAACTTCAAAGGGGACCAAGGCCTCATTGTTCCAAAGGTAGGCTATTTTTCTCAAAAATGGTGGAATAGTTTCCAGACATATCTCATCTAAACTGCTATTTCATGACTGATGGGAGCATTGACTATTTTCAAGAAATATTTCTAGACTTGAAGATGGTATTAGAGACATAGATGGAAATCTTGAATGAGTGAATGAATTTGATTCTAAGGCCTTGGATTTGGGCATGCCATGACCTGATACAAGAGGCAGATTAGTGATGGAAATGGCAAGGAAATAGTGCTTGTGCTGGAAATATAGCATTTAGATGCCTTAAGCACAGAGACCATTCAAGGTATCTCCTTTGTCTCAGAATACATAATATCTCATCTTCCGAAATGGCAGGTGACTGAAGACTCTACAGGAAGCACCAATGTATAACATTTGCATTAAAAAAAGAGCACAGATTCAGTAGGAACAGAATAATCCACAGTGCAACTTAGCAATATTAAAACATGTGAAAAATGTTTAAAAGTAAAGAATTAACAAGTAAACAAAACTTCTGAGGTCACCAAAATATTTTCTATCAAAATATTTCCCAATCACCCATGCTTGCATTAGACCTGAGGCAATCTCTCTATCCCAATACCATTCTCCCAAAGGCTTGCAAAGGGTCAGGCCAAATGCTGGTTACAATTTCAGCTCTTGGTGGAAGCAAAAGTAGTGAATATCCAATTCCATAAAGATTAGACATTTGCATACTGTTATCAAACAATTATTACTCTAACCATTGACCAATTAGCCATAGCTGGTGTTATGATAATTTTCAATACATATACTTACTCGGTTTGCAATATATAGGCATAAATGTTTCGATGAGTGAGCATAACACCTTTTGGGAGGCCTGTAGTGCCACTTGAAGACATAATGAGGGCCACATGCTGGGACTGGTTCACTCTCGGGAGATCCTTCTCAATTGGAATGGATGGAATGAATTTTTCCACTGGGTACAGCAAATCGTTAATACTCCTCACAATTCCATTTTTGGAGGAAATCCCAGTTCTTTGGCTGTCAATAGCAAAATTTTGGATTTCATCCATTACGACAACCAATTTTATAAACTCTAAAACCCTGGCTGCTTCCATCAAATTCTTTAATGCTGACTTTGAGGCAAAGACTATTTTTGGCTTTGATATGTTGAGTGTGTGCTCCAATTCTCCTGAAAATAAAGATAATATCAGATATGACTGTGATAAAAACCTGTCCATTGTTAGCTGGTTTAATATGCTTCTTTGAGTAATGGTTAGAATATAATGGATAGGGTTCTATTAGCTTAGCATACTCTAAACCTCAATCTGAAAAAGTGCAAAATCCTTCATTCGGCACTAAAAAATTTAAAAAACAATTGCCGCAAAATTATACAGTTATCACTGAAATCTTGTTTTCCAAGTCAACATTTAACTATATTTTTGTTACACAAATTATCTAAACTGTTGGCTAAAGAATTATGGCCAAGTTATGGAGGCAATTGACAGCCAAAGTGACAACTAATTAATATACTATATATCCAAATATAAAATTATAACATGTTTTCCTCATTTACAAATGCTTCATATTATCCAAGAGATAATTCTTCCCCAAACCATTCATTCAATATATCCAAGTTTTCAAAAGTCCTCAAACTCATCACTCCCCCAAGATAATGGCCCAGGGCAGTGGTCGGCAAACTCATTAGTCAACAGAGCCAAATATCAACAGTACAATGATTGGCATTTCTTTTGAGAACCAAATTTTTTACCAAAAATATACAGGTAGGTGCATTTTTATTAACTTAATTAGGGTACTCTCAAGCTAGCCTTTGCAACAAAACATCCTAAATCTGATTGAGATATGTCTGTGGAGCTCAACCCCTCCCAACTCTACCATCCACACTCATCTTGTGTACTTGTATCATCTATATCCTTTCACTAATCCTCTCTTTATGTCCAAACAATCTCTACATACCTTTCTCAATCATTGACACTATATCTTCTTTCAATCCACAATGCTCCCTAAAATTAACTTTATAGATTTTACTTAAAGTTTAGTCTTATTTAAACTATACGGTAAAATTAAATTGTAGGGCATCCATGAAATTAAATCATGACAATAACTGACAAACACTAATTTGAACAATGTCCTTGCATCTCCTTCTAAAGTTTTGTTAAGTCAAGTTTGTATGATATTGTTTTTAATTTTATGCACAATTCCAGGTTCTCATCAAATAGTCAATTCAGCGATTTACTCTTAACAAGCGCACTTGAAAATGATTGTTCGTATATATTTAGACCCAAATGAGAAAAAAATAGATAACGATTGTTTTTCAGCTCTCATATAAGTCATATTAAACTATTCCTGGTTTTAAAAATCAACACATCTTCCTTCCCAAGGTCTTTCAAAGCAGATCACTTGTGCAGTGGACTAAGTTTGCTATTTCTGTTTAAACACCAAGAATTTCAAATTTCTATGGTGGCAGAACTTTTGAGGGGAAGCAAAACGCTTTGGACAGAGGCAGGTGGAATGGCCAACTTCTGGGGTGCAGTTTTTTGCCTCAATTTTCATCTTTCTTGGGGGGATACGCGTTTGAAAATCACTCATTGTGAAGTGCGATGGAAAGATACAACTTGACAATATACGTCGACATTTTATCTTTCTAGAAATATTTCCTTGCTTATAAGTCGCTTCAGAGCACTTGCCTAAAGATAAAGACACATAAACTTCGACTCCTGTGCGTAGGTCATGTAGTTTCAATCGCACTGTGTGTGTGTGTGTGCCAGCATGTGGTACTGTGTCGAAGAGGCCAACTCATGGGGCCAAAGGCTTGTCCCTCTTGAGCTTCAGTTTGCCGGCCACTGGTCCAGGGCATTTATAACTTTCACTGCTTCTTTATGTTTATGTGATATTATCTGATAGCCTGCTATAATTTCAAATTTTCCATTAAACACAAGTTCCTTCCTCAAGGGAATACCATAAGAAATTCAACATTTCCAATTAAACTGATGTAAAGAATTTTCCTTTCAAATTCACACAAACAGTAATAATAACTGCATCATTTTTTCCATTCCAACTGTGAACTACAATCCCTTAGGGTTCAACGTACTAGTGGTGTAAGAGGAGTTGATTGGTGCCACTGCTGCTCCAAGGTAAAGGGAAGACAAGACGGGGATGCAGTAGTCGATTGTATTCTCGGAGCAAATGCCAACTATGTCCCCCGTTGCCAAGTGACACCTGTTGGTTTCCGGCCTCCCATACCTCATGGTTTCAGCTAGTCTTAGGCTAAGTGTACAAATTTCATTGTAAGTGTGGCTTTTTCCAGTGACTGCATCTACCTGAAAAGTATTACAGAAAAAATGATGATACAATGTCAAGCTAAATTTACTTGAGATTAGCTTTCTTTTCTAAGCTAACATTTATTATTGTCACAGTCTCTGAAAATGGCTTCTTTAAACCTGCATATGTTATTCTTAAGTTTGAATTTCAGATTAAATCTCTTGCATAAATTGGAAGGATGTCTCTTTAGCAATGATGTTGAAAATGTATTATTAGCCCCATCGTACTACAGTAGGCAAACTAATATAAATAAAATTAGAGAAATAAAGTGTAGAGTAAATACATTTAAGATGACATTTTTTCCATGAACAATAAGGGATCAGAATAATATTATCCGACCATGCTAGGAGGAGTAATATTCAAGTCAATATTTATCTGGTGTGTATTCACCCCCTATCACACACCATAGTGGTAGCTTGTAGGGTACTAAAAATACTAAAAAAATCTAATTGAACACTTCATCCAACCTCAGAAATTTTTTATACAAGAATGGTAGTATATATATTTTAAGAAGAATTTTTGTTAATGAAGATTTTACAAAGAGGAGGGAGTTGTTGACAAGAGCCATAAGTAATATGTAAAAAATATTTAAAGAAAACTGATAAGGAGCATAGTATTGAATTTCTCTGAGCCTTGTTCATTTAAGTAAGATGATGAGCTTAGATTGAAGACTTCAAAGATGTGAGGGAGGCCAATGAGAAAATAAAATTAACAGAAAGGAAAACGAATGTGTGAGCAATAAACATTTTAGGGATAGAGAGGAGGTTGCTGGCAGAAATTCAAAGGGGGCAGAAAAATTAATGCAGGAGATGACATTGAATGGCAATGGAATCTCAAAGCAGGTGATATAGAGGGGGAATGTTGGATTAATGAGGTGGAGAGAGGAATAGACTGAAGGGAGGTAGGAGTTTGTAGGTGAACAATGGTTCATTTTTGTGTGGGATGCTACAGCTATAGTAGCATGATAGGTTGAACCTGGAAGTGTAGTAGAGATAAGTTTTCCTGTCATCAAAAACCTTTCTTCACCAGCTGACTGCTATTATATAATAATAAATTGAATCCCTGTTAACTGAAGACAAATACAACAAAAGGTCAACATCCTTCAATGCCAAGCTTAGAAATTGTTGCACCATAGGGTGGACCTTAATTAGAGGCAAAAACATTTTTTAATTAATATCTTTCAGGCGCCTTTTGAATTTCCTCTTTTTGGTTAGCAAATAAATCGTGCTATATATATTATTATAATCGGATAACGGGAAGACGTGTGGTATTGCACTTGAAAGTTAAATTTTTGGTATTTTTTTGTCTTTATTCGGTTCCTCCGCCCGTTAGATTCTAATGAATTGTTTTAATACAAGTACCATCACTTAATTTGATATTGATAATGATGTGTTTTGAATATGTACATCGTATGCCCGGTAGATAAAAAGATACGAGCCGGCAATTGAGGACGTGTCTTGAGGTTCGTGGCGTGCCAATGTTGCTCATAGCCTCCCCGATACTCGTTTAAATATTATATTATTGCCTTTCAAAAATAGTAATTATTGCTGTTATTTGTAGCATTCTGGGCACAAAGTGGCCACTTTGATTGCATTCGAAACCTGGTTCACTTCGAACTCGTCTAGGGCATTCTTCTCCTATTGAGATTTAGCGTTTAAAATATTTCATAGAAATATGATTGGGTTATCACAATGAGGGTTCAAAGTGTAGCCGCGATAAAAGTTTCTCGATCAAAATACATTCAGTTTATGTGAGAATTTGCGGTACAATCACGTACTCGATTTATCGCGTAGACGTAAATTTTGAAATGGTGGGCACAATTTGGGGTATTGCCTTTGAGGCTAAACTAGCTGGGAAGTCTATCAAGACTGGAATATTCTCCCAGGGAAAGAAATATGAATCCCCGTCCTGCTTCTCGTAAAAAGACAGTCTGTGGCACATATGGAGGCAAATGCTACTAAAACTATAAGAAAACGTCGTCATTGTCGTGGATAATCTTTTGCAGGTTTATTCTTTTCATTCCGATTCAAGAAAAATATTGTAACAACGAGATAGTTTACCTGTTTGATACCTGTGCCTCAACCTAGTTTACATGTTCAACCTATTTTACTTCGGCTTAATGAATTCTGAACTAATAACTACCGCACAGACTGTAGAAAAATCTTTGAAAAAGCAGCAAACGTTTCCTACTCATTTTCATTCCCGATGATTTCCTAATTTAACTGATTCATTTCCTAAAAACAATTAAATCAACACCTGGTATTTCACTCATAACTGTAAAGACCCAAGTGCGGTTTTCGGATTAATGCGAGATACATAAATAACAGTCTGAAGCCAAGAATAACGTATAAACAAGTGAAAAGTTAATATCTGAAATTCTCCTTCTGGAATAAATGTGGTGCTCCTCAAGTTATCGAGAGAGTTCTCGGTTTCATGAGACGGAACATCTATGGTCCGTTTCTCAAAAGGCAAGCCAACATGCAAGTCACTCGTATCAGAGACTCTCTCCAAAGCAAATTATCTCCCCGAACAGTTATCGACGTTCCAAAACATAGACTTTCAAGATTCTTAAAGTTTTTCAACTCGTATCAATAGAAATTCTAAGAGAACTCCGCGGGCCGTGGTTACTCGAGCGATACAGTTAATAATTATGAATCATTTATTAGCTATACGATACGATTACGAGTGTTATATTGTCCAGGGTAGTTGCTGCTCAGCACTCACTTGTGCAATTCCATCCCCGTGGGTTTTCAGCTTCTCCAGGAGGAATTCACCCAGCGGTTTACTCGGGTCCGCGAGAGGAACAGCTGGAGGGCCACTCAAAATGTTTTCGCTCGCCATCTTCTGAGGTTTCTCGCCAAACTCTTCAGTAGCAATGAGCGCGAGAGCAAGAGTGCTGTGGAACCACGCCGGCCGGATCGCGATAAGAGAGAAATACGGTGGCCCAGAAAGTGGCAAATTTCAGTAGCCGATTGCGTTATCACGAAGGGAAATCGGTGCCATCGCATTATCCTCCAAAAAGGAGGGAGTATATGCACGGGAGGAGGGAGGAACAAGGCAATACGAGCAACGGAATTCAATTCAGTCGTCCGCTTTCGGATGCATACGGTTAATACGTGCGCCACGAAAATGGCCACGATGGCTTGTGGCATGGCAAAAGTCATTGGTGTAATGAGGATATTAAAAAAACCTTGGTAGATTTCCCAAAACTTTATGACAGTACGACTGGTTTCATCACATTTGTCCATATGAAAGTTTTGGCGAGCCTTTTCTTAGCATATTTTCTCAACGTCCCTGTCAACTATTCACTCCTTGTGCCAGCTTCTTTGCCGAACGTATTTTTGTCATTCTCCTCCTCCCTACTACTCTGACCAATTTGGTCCAAAACAATCTTTGTTGATATGTAATATGTGGGACGCAAATGTGGATCCGTTAGTGCGACCTGTTTATGCTTTAAATGTAACAGCATTTTCCCTCAAGTAAATTCTCATGTAGTATTCGATTCTTCTATAGTTTTACTTAACTCTAAAATTGCCACTGGAGCAGCTATGACTCCGTAGTGAAAGCGGCGTATACTTTTGGGACAAACCTTGTGCATTCAGGTTACATAAACTAGGAACTAGGTTTTGATTATATAGAGGTCAAGACAAATATTTTGAAAAATGCTGGTTGTCTCTTAAAATTAAGTTTCTGGAGAATATTTCGCATTAGGATTTCCTAGCCAAATTGAAGAAAAAATATTTGAATCAATTTTCAATAGTTTTTCTATGGAAAAACTATTGAATCGATAATTCTGTTTATTGTTAAACTCATTTATTACCGCATTGACTTTTTATCCTAAAATATGTTTATTAGAATATTTTTTTAAGGTAATCTACCGGTTAAGGTAGGTTTTTGGATGGACACAACTACCAAACAAATATTTTATTACTCCTAACAAAACACAAAATCCATCAGGTCCCTCTTCATCTCTGAGTATTTTCTTCCTCCCTTCATCCCGTCCAACATCCCTATCCTGTTCCTTCCCTTTCCTCTTTTGCCCAACATTCTACCCTCTATCACAGTCTTCAACATCCCACTGCCGGTCAACACCCCCTTCATCCACTTTTCCTGCCTCCATAGGATTGCTCCCAGCAAACCCCTCTCTTCGCCCACCATACCAAGTACTTCCTCATTTGTTTTCTTCTCTGTCCATTTCACCTTCTCCATTCTTCTCCACACCCACATTTCAAAAGCCTCCGATCTACGTCTATCCTCCTGCTTCAATGACAACGTTTCCGCACCGTACATAGCTACGCTCCATATCAAAGTTTTTACGAGTCTATATTAGAATATAGAAGCACATTTTTACTAAAGATAGTATTACATATCCATTTTTTCAATATACAGATTAATACGAATATTATCAGTCTTTATATCATTTAAACTAATCACAGTATCATACGAGGGTGGTCCGATAAGTTTCCGACCTCAGAAAATAATGTCTTGTATCTTTGTTAGATCGGAAACTTTTCAGACCACCTTCATAGACTAAACTATTTCATATATTCTTAAATAAAATGACACAAATTATCTTGAAACAATCACTTACAAATGATAGCCTTAAATAATTAAAGCTTTGAACACGAAGAATTGGCAGAATTTAAACTCCTCTATGAACCAGTAATTATTGTTGCATCACTTATTACACTTATTATTATTACATTATTAATGGGAAAACCTTCCTTAGGCCATGATCCGAAAACATAAATTAGCGTAGACTATTCATATTTGAAAAACTAGACTAATACCTTTTCCTCTAAGTTTATAGTAGCATCGCAATAGATTTTTTGGGATACCAAATGAATGCGGGTGGACTCAAGAAGCGACTCAATGAGTGAAGTCTAAATTTCTACTACCTCCAAGTTTGAAGTAAAATTGAGCACAACAGCACTTAAACAGAAGTTCGTTTTCTCGGTAAAGCTGAGATATCGCAGCCCTTAAAATTAAAAATGCTGATCTTAATGTGTCCGACGGTAGTAATGATCGCGCTGACTCACAAATTCCACCAGCAACTTTAATTATGTGACATACTTCAATGAAACATAGCATCCATATCTTTAGATTGTACCTAGTTTGGAGATTTGAGGATCAAATTGGTGTGTGCTAGGTAGTGTACTGGCTTCCCACCTCGAGGATTCAAGTTCGAATGCCGTGGTAACCGAATTTCTCATACGTATTCCGATCTCTTTTCGGGTGCAATGTTTAGAGCACTTAAAGTGGAGTGTATTTATTTATTTAAATACTTCAATGAGGTGAGAATGAGGATGTAGTCCCTTCTTCCACCTAATCCCTAAATATTACATGACCCCCTTGCCGAAAAGTAGACTGATGCTGACACCAGGGCTTCTCTCCCCTAATTCCGGAACATCCTTCCCCTACCATGTTATCCACCTACCCCTAATAGCATAACGAACTTAACCGTCAGTCAGCTCCCCTAATAACCATTCTCGCCCAGAGTAGACACAACAATTGGCATAGGTACACATGAAAAATGATGTGGGATTCAGGAAAATATTACTCATGAGATTATTTTGGTAACAAAATAGAATTAAAAAAGTAAGATTCTTCTCTCTTTTTCTATTGATTATGAATAAAATAAGTCGTTAATATATTATTATTATTAAAAATACACATGTGCTGATAGACATTGCCAGGTGGCACACAAGTCCCAAATAATCGCAAAAGATAATAGATAAAATCAGACTTCAAAACACAAATCTCTTTAACAAAACAAGCGAATCCCAATCCCATTTAAAACCATTAATCAGCAAGAAAAAAAAGATAAATTAAAAAAATTAAGCCATTACATATAATACAATACACCACACATCAATCAAATTATTACATATATACCTTACATCTATTCTTAAAAGTATACACTCTGTTAGGAAAGGGCTCGAATATTTTTGCAGGTATATAATACAACCTCCCTCTCAATTACAGTTTAAGGACCTAAAAAGAAAGTAGATTCTACAGTGACTGTGTTTTTTCCATGCGTATTTGTATTCATGCCAAAGTGAAGACCCCCTGACCCAGTCCCCTATCGTCACCCTGAATATCAAATCTGTTTCACCTTTCAATTGTTAGGCGCGTGTTGTTGTTTGTGAAAATGGCGGAGAGTCACATTACATTGAAGATACTCGACAAATCCGGTAGTACTTTATCGGAAACCACTTGTGAGCTTACAGAAAAGAATTTATCATGTTTGATTTCCGGCCTTAAAAAAGTTCAAGCTGAAGTAAACGAACAGCTGACACGTTTGGTCGACAACAATGAAAGTGATGCTGCTCCCACAGGATGTAACGGTAAGCGAACTTTTACTTTCTAATTTGCGGTAGCACGACGCAGACCAAGTTTCCTCGTACATGTATGATATTTATTCATTCATAATTATTTAGGTGATGAAGACGAGAGTGAAGACGATGAGGATGGAGACCAACCTCTCGTGAAAAAGTTGAAGACGAGTTGATGATGGAGAAATACTGTTTGCAATTATTCCCTCACACTTAATATTTGGAGAAAGAGGTTGCAATTCAATGTATGTCAACATTTGTGTCGTGTATTTATATATTTACGCTTCGTTAAGAAGTTCGATCAACCCTCTATCAGAGTGTGCCATGTCAAAATCATGTATTTTACGTGTCCCAGATTGGGCTGTCAGGCTACTGATATTAAACACTCTCATAAAACTTTTTATCGCATAAAAGTCACTTGCAAATACGAATTGGAGCGTGATAACTGTATATTTTCCTGCAATCCAAGTTCTTTTATTGCGGAATTGGGTTAAAATTTAAAAAAAATGTCGCCAGCGAAGCATAAGATTCCAGTAAAAGTCAATAACAAGTGTTCATTTCCATCAATTTCCATTTCTAGTAAAAAAAAGTACATCCAGAACACTCGCTGCTGAAAAGTGGAAGAGAATCGACGTTCGTGTTTGCCATGCGCGTGCGAAGTACTTATATTTACGCGATTAAGACATGTTCAATGTTAGGAATCGGGTAAGTCTCCTCTGGCCAAGCCGACGCCTAAATCTGGTATTTTTTTTAATCGAAGGACACTGGGATGAATGCATGCCTCTCCGATGGTGTGTGAATATCAGTACCTTTGTGACGTGACTCTTAGGGCCAAGATTCTAAGTTTTCCTTAAGCAAGATCTTGGATTCAAGTTACTCGGCGTGACATCCCATTAAGGCTACTTACACTGATTGAAGGGCACTCGTAATATCGTATTAAAATATTTATTTATAGCTATCTCCAAGTCTCATTTGTTGTGACTACCTCTTTTGAATGAAATTGGTAGCTTGTGAGAGCATGCAGCATCATGGACCGTTTTAGCTAGTGCTAGTCAGTTAGAAGAACCAGTATAGTTTATTTTAGCAGTGATAATCACTGGAGAAAATCTTTTATTTATGTACCGCTTAAATTATTTTCAGTATAATACTTTTATGAAAATAATGAAGAGGTGAGTGACCAGTGGCTGATATCTGGAAATTAACGTGGTTTAATTCCCTCCAATGTGGAATACCAAGGAGAAATTATATCAATCATGCTAATGCTCTCGTGTTCCTTAAGCCATTCCCAAGTACTCCTTCCATTTCCTGTGTACTCTACCACCTTGAGCGACATGTACAGAATTTATGTGACATTTGCACAGTGTTATTCAATCCCTCCAAGTTTCTGTATTATATAGGTTCATGATATGTGGATTTGTGTACAATGGCTGGGACGTGTATGGAGTTAACTTTTTGTGATCTGAATTATGTTTGTTGCTGTTGTGTAAGTTTTGAATGATGATTTTTAAAAATCTCTGAATGAAAATGTGGCGGAACTACCAAAACTACCCAGGATCTCAAAACATTTGAAGTCTGTCACTGAGGGAATTAATGGACACATCCCACATCATGCTTAAGGATTCCCCCTGAAGACTGGAAAATTCTCTGTTAATTTGACTTGTCAGATGACAGCATTGATGTGGTATCCGTGGAAAATCTTAATTTCTTCTATCTTTGAATGTATTTTAAATAGATTTTTGTATTGCTACTAGCTATACGGCATCTGATAAGCAAATAAAAGTGCTGAAAAAATATAATTATGCCTGTGTGTTTGGATGGCTCTTCTTTGGTTGAATTTTCCTGTCGTTATTTCCTTTTCTTACATCCTAGATATTCGTATGGTGATCGGCATAATCATGACATTACTCCTGTGCCAAGATTAGATAGCGATGATAAGAGAAGCAGAAGTTAACTGTTTGCAGCAAATTTCTTTTGAGAATGCAGATGTTGTTTAGCAATAAATTATGATTTGTTGTACCTGGGGCCCTAAATTTTTACTTGGTTGTTTGCCTGAATATAAATCCTTTGGAACCAAAAGATCTTAAATTTATGCAAAGTTATGGGACAATTTAGTTTATGCTGTCAAAAAATGGAACTGGCTGTCGTTATCACTACCCATTTATTCATAATCATTGCTGATGGTGAAATAGCAAATTTAACAAAATATCTTAATTCGGAGAGAATACCTCATCCGTGAAATTATTAAGTGCTAGTTTTGGAAATTTAGAAAACAACTCCCTGGCTGTTGCAAATAAAATTTAATTAAATTGTTAAGAAGACCCTTGTAGGAAGTGAGATCGATGCACTGTATAAAGTCCAAGTTACCTGAAAAATTCTAAGTTTGGATAAAAGTTATTATTCATATTTATGAACATTTTTTCAACGCACTATGTGTCAACAAAGCATTGTCATGAATGCTTAATATTTTTATTTTATATTCATTGTGTAAGTCAAGTTTATATATATGGATGGACACAAGCTACCAAATAATTCTCTTGCCTCTCCTAAGAAAACACAACCCAAAATCCTATTTTACAATATGCCATTGCAATTCCTCGTTTCTTTTTCTTTCTGTCCACTTAGCCTTCTTCAAGCACATTTAAAAAGCCTCCAATCTATGCCTATCATCCTGCTTCAATGACCATGTTTCCGCACCTTACGCGACTACTTTCCATGTCATAGTTTTAACAAGCCTTATCTTAACATCCTTACTTAAATGTTCGTGTCATCAGTTTTCTCCTTGTGAAAGCTTCTTTGCCTAATTCCATTCTTCTCCTTATGCCCCGACTACTTTGATCATTTTGGTTAAAAACACTTCTGAGATATGTAAACTGTTTCACCTGCTCTAGTTTTTGCCCTACCAATTTTAATATCTAACTTTCATTTCTCTTCCTGGAGAACTGCATATTTGTACGTTTCACATTTATTCACATCTCATATCTATAGCCCTAAATTCCCAGTGTCCAAACAAAAATGCGATGACAAACTTAAGCATGAACATCAGCAAACTTATCTGTTCTAATGAATTGTCCACCGATTTTCATTCTTGTCTCCAATTCTTCCCATGCCCCTTTCACTACTTCCTCAACATAGGCAATGAAAAGCACAGGTGATATTGGATACTATCTCACCTCTTTTCCTGACACTGCCAAACCCATATGCCACTCTCACCTGTGAAGTATGGGACATCTGCAGATTGCAGATGTCTCCTCCATCAAACTCTGCAGGAAACAGACAAATATATCCTCATTATATTCTATGTTCCTCTCTATAAGTGACATTACTACTATGGCATCGCTTGTACCTCTCCCCTTTCTGAATCCAAACTAATCTTACCGAAGTAGTCATGGGCTTTGCTCTCCATCTTTTTGATGAACCACTGAACTGCATGAGAAATCAAACCTATTGTTCTGTAGTCCTCTCGTGATATAGCCTTTACCTTTTCTGGAATAGGAACTAACACTGATCTGATGAAGCCTTCTGGCCTAAATCTTCTCTCATAGATGCTACAAATTAGTCCATAAAAACGCTTCCACATTTTCCTAAACCTTAAGTAGTTCCACAGGAATGTTTTGGCCTTCATAACCTTGTATGATTTCATTTCCCTCAATGCCCTTTCTATCTCACCCTTGAGTAAGGCTAGACCTAAGCTATCTTCCTCTACATGATATACTCTTTCTATATCTGACTTTGCTGGCCCAAGTTCTTTACGATACATTTCTTCTTTATATTCCTTCCATCTCTCTTGGAACTTTCCTGGTTCAACTAATATTTTCCCTGACTTATCTATAACTGTTAACACAGATTTCCCCTTCTTACTTCCCGAGAGTGTTTTAACCTTCTTGTGTAGTGCACCAATTTCACCCTTCTCCAGAAACTTTCCTTATCCTTGCACTGAGTCTTCCACCATACTCATTTTTCTCTATTTGTTACCGTCTCTATTTATTATTCAACTCTTTATACTTCCTCCTACTGTATTTACATTCATCCATTTCCTTCATCTCATCCGTAATCCATGGTTTCATTGTCCTTTTTCTGTTAGCAGTTCCTGTAGTTCCTTTTGTAGCTTTAGATATCCCTTTTTTGATGTGTTTCCATTTTTCCTCGATAGCAGTCTGCTCCTTTCCCTCACTTATGATTTTTCTCTACAGCCTGCAGATCCTCTCTCCTTTTTCAATCCATATAATGCTTCTACATGCCATTTCCTAACCCTTCTCCCCTGCCTTATCTTTTTTAATCGAACACTACACTTCATGAGTTCTAAATTGTGATCTGAGTCTGCATCTGCTCCCAGGAAACTGTGAATTGATCACTCTGTGCCTAACCATAGTATAATGTAATTGATAACTTTCTGAGTCACTTTCCATTTTCCATGTTTACCTATGTCTTATGTGGTGTCTAAACCAAGTTTTGATGATGATTAACCCGTTTTCTGCAGAAGTCAACGGCTTTCTCTCTGTGGTCATCCTTGTTCCTAAATTGTAATCTCCAACCGCACAACCATCTCTTCCTCTGCATACTGTCGTATGCCTATCCCCCATCAATATCAAATGCTTTCCTGCAGAAACACGTGATTGTGTCCTTTGACTGATCAAATATCCTATCCACTTCTTCCTCATCATGATTGCTTAATGGCATGTGTACCTGAACAATGACAAGTCGTTGGTTCTGTTTTTAAATCTACTATTAATATTCTATCCATTGCTTGCTCTCTGTTGATTATGCTTCTTCCTACATTTTTATTCAATATTATGGCAACTCCTCGTTGGCTCTCATCCCCTCCGCTGTATATTACTCTATAACTATTACTCCAGTAATCCTCGCTATCCTTCCGTCTCACCTCGCATAGACCTAGAATGTCTATATTTCCTCCTCATTCTATCTCTTGCTTTATATTCTGTAACTTACCTATCCTCAGCATTTTCTTAACATTCCAAGTCCCTATTTTAGCTAATTTGATCTTCTTCTGTGCCTCTGCTGTTGTTTTTGTTGTACGACGATTTTATGAGAGGACGACCATGGAAGCTCCCACTGCCAGGCATGACACTTGGTTGATTGGGCTGAGTTCTGTAGTTGACAGGACTCATTTTCTCTATGCTGTTCATCATAAAAATATTGGGATGAATAATTTTGGTGGAATCCCTTTGCCTTTCTCAATAGTGCATTTGACATGACACCATCACTCAATGGCCACCCCACTGGGGTCAGATGCCTTTGAAGCTGTCTCACCGAGGACAGACACTG
The DNA here is from genome assembly GCF_022747635.1 of Hetaerina americana. Classification (NCBI taxonomy): domain Eukaryota; kingdom Metazoa; phylum Arthropoda; class Insecta; order Odonata; family Calopterygidae; genus Hetaerina; species Hetaerina americana. Next base: position 765,724 of record NW_027287073.1, on the reverse strand, counting down.
CAGCCCACCATAAATCTGGCTCTTATCCTTTGATCTATCAGGCATGGGTGATCCTTCCAAGAGCAACTATCATTGATCAAACCTGCACAGATCTTGGGGTCATTGGAACACACTTGCCCTTTTTAAGGTTGTAGTCCATGGGAGGATTAATTACCCTAAAGGCATCTCAATTGACTGCCATTCATTCGGTAATTTCTTCATTAGACCAGTGAACAGTGTACTACTAACTCTGAATATGGTCTTCTCTACAGCGTGATTAAATTTCAATTTGCAGCAGCCAATGAGTTTCTTTCCAAACTGGGTAAATGTTTTAAAATGAGAAGAGTTGTTTGATATGGAGATTTTGAAGTATTTTTGCATTAGGACTGATATAAGTAGTATTAGTGATATTAGTATTAGAGATATTAAAGCTGAGATAAACGGACAAGTAAATGATTTTATTCATCTCAGAAGAGTACAATTGGGCTGATGGAGAGATTTGCATTTAATCTAGAAGAAACATTTATAGGTGTATATACAAGATGAATCAACTGAATGAAAATTAATCAACGGTAACAAACGTTAGAGCATCTGAAAGTGTACCCCACGTTACTGTATGGAATTGTGTCTTGGATTTGGTAAAATATTGGCTAAAAACCTTGGGCATTGGTTTCAAGCAGGAGGTTTGTGGAAGAAATAGGATAACAATAAGTGGGCAATGTAAGAGTAAGGATTAAATAATTCAGTTAAAGATGAAAAAGTAAGTCACACCGTATTGATAGTTTATAATTGATGAAATCTGAATCACCGGAAAATCATACTTGTGTAAGGAATCTTTAAGTTGTACATGAAAGTCGGAATTTCCCAAGACTGCGCCATTACAATGAACTGGCCTTGAACCAATTGGACCGAGTCGAGGTAAAAATAAATGTTCATACATTCGCATCTACCAATGATTAAAACAAACGACATCTATTGAATCTTGCGCCTGTGGCGCTTCATGTACTTCCATTTTCTTTCATTTCGAAACCTCTCCGTTCTTTCTGCTCTGTAGTGAAGTTCGTAGTCATGGCTCGTGTCTTAGTTGGAGTGAAAAGAGTAATTGATTATGCCGTTAAAGTAAGGAACTAGCATGGTTTACTTATTTCTTTGTCATCTCATTGTTCACTTTAAATATTTTTTGGCACTTTCCAGTAATTAATTTAACCTATGGTTCAAAGGTCAAGGATTATTGCTTCAATTAATGGATTAATGCCTTCTAGCCTTGATTTCAATGCTAGTATGATCAATTAATGAAGTTATTTGCTATTAAAAATCAATTTCACGACATGCTGAACGAAAAATCACTATCGGGAGCTTGGTTGAAAGTGAAAGAATTTATTATGCTCTCCATTTTCGCCGAATGTGCCAATCACAAACCGATCTCTTCCTTAAAGGAATATTTAACTTTTTTAAGTATTTTAGTTTCATACTCTAATATATGAACCGAATATTCCCTATGTTAAACACTTGCACTGCCCAGTTAGCAGTTTGGCCTTGTATAGCGTTCTATTCCATTTGAATTAGGTGCGAGTGAAACCTGACAAAACTGGTGTCGTGACCGATGGAGTCAAGCATTCTATGAACCCTTTCGATGAAATCGGGGTTGAAGAAGCTGTGCGGATGAAAGAGAAGAAATTGGCATCCGAAGTGATAGCGGTGTCATGCGGTCCACCTCAAGCGCAAGTAATATGTTTAGAATTTTGTCATTCAAAAAGTCACTAATGGGATTTTGGATTCCACCATGTGTGAAGCTGTCCCTGGAAATCAGTGGAATTACTGTAGCTACCCTCAGTGGAGTTAAGTCGTTGCAGTTTAGTGTATTAAAATGTTTTGGATTGCTCTTAGGTTTCATGTCTAGTTAATATCATAGCTTGTAGTTTTTATGATAACCTGTGGTAGACTCGCAATCATGTCACAAATAGATGAAGGCAGAATGCCCTAGTGAAGAGGTAATTTCTTCCGAGAGTACCAATTACTAGTGCACAGATTTTTACAGACTGGCGATTCTCAGCTAATGCTCAGATTCTCATTTTTGTTCAATGTAAATGCACAGGTGAAGGGCGAAAGCAGTAATATTCTAATAGAATGGGGTGATGTGTTGTGTCGGTTTTCGCTCATATCGTTTATTAATTCACTAAGTTAATAAACTGAAGTGCATGTCAAGGTACTAATATTTATTTCAGCACTTGGACTCGGTGAAATGGCGCAATATGTAAATTTCGTGACCTTTATGGTTGACATTAAGTTTGGATGTCATCCAAGCAAGAAGGGGAGAGAGGGTAGGGAGATGGTTTTGGGTTCTTTGCCATGAACAATAGGGGATAGGGCATATCGTACTGGCTGCAACAGGAGATGAAATTGTAAGTACGAATAGATCAACTTGGTCATTTATGGAAGTTTTAGGAACTTGATTTCCAATGGTGACGATTTTCCTGGTATGTGTAAAAAGTTGGAAGAATCCCTTATTTTGAGACTGTGGGAAAGAAAGCCCTCTTACCAAATGGAGAAAAAAATAACTACCTTAAATTGAATTAGAATTTAAGAATGAGTACATAGGTTTGATAGCAATAATTTTTATTCTGAAAAAATACACAATAGCCTAGCAAATACAAAAATAACACTAAAAAGAGTAATTTGTGTGCCCTAATTCTAAATGTAGTGAACCATGTTTTAACTTACCATTTCAAGTTACTTTTTTAATATATACTTTCAGGTCAAATCACTTAATAAACCATAGTGTGATAGCTTATGTTCATTATCTAAGTTAGTTAAACATAAACCTTATCTTTTTCAACTCTACAGTCCTTAAGGGTCAAATCAAAGATGTGCAAATATTATGTTTGATGTCGGATTTTCAAAATCGTGGAGGTAATTTAGTTCATCTCGGCGAGTCCTGGAATGATTCTTATAAATACTAATGAAGTTTCTTTTATATTTCCTTATAACGTCATCAAATAAGGGTGATTGTCATCTTAACTAAGGTCCAGTGTCATGGGATTAAACTTATTTATTTTCATTGACAGGAGACCCTTAGGACAGCGCTGGCAATGGGTGTTGACAGAGGGATCCATGTGGAAGTGGCTGGCAGCGAGTATGAGACCTTGCAGCCACTCCATGTGTCAAAGATTTTGGCAAAACTGGCTCAAGATGAGAAGGCAGACATAGTGATTGTGGGGAAGCAGGTAAACAAGGATTCCACACCACTTCAGTTTCTGTTGTCTGTGCAACATTCCCCCTTTTGCTATGGTATGCAGCTTCAGAATATAAAATATCATAATTTTTGTTAAATGGAAAGATTTATTACAAGGCATATTTTGGCTAACTGAGTGATCATCAGGCACAAGACAACAAAATCATGATAAATATGGTACAGTACCTGTGCGTATACTTGCGAAAGAGGGGGGTGGAAGGAAGGAGTGGGTGGGGAAGGGGAATTGCCAGTGGATATAGAGGATTGTGTCACTCTGTGGGTGTGTATGAAAACTGATGCTGCCCCGATTATATTATCTTTCATGAAGTATCTTTCCAATTGAAAGAATTAATGAAATCATATTTCCCTCTAATAACCTGGTTGAGTAATGTTTTCCTTGGAAGGAAGTCTGACATCAAATTTGACATTATACTCTGTGTTGAAATGCACTGAATAATTGTTGTTCTCAAACTAATGGCACTCTTTGAATTAACTTCGATCTGAGAACGGACCTCACTAATTTCTAAAATCTCTGGAGTAATCAAACAGTGTGACCCTTGCAAATTCAGGGATCACATCAGGGAATTCAGCAAATACCCTGGCCTACTATGAATTCTTGGTTTTGGCCGACTTTATAAATAAGTCTCTTGGAGTATTAAGCATCTTTGAGTCAGCTGTTTTGTATGGTTAGGTTAATTCTTGCAATTTTTCAACTGCAGTTGGGTTCTTTATGTAAGCTTTTATTGCTTGTTCGAAGAATGAACTGCCCAGTTAATGTGATGCCACAGTTGCAAACTTATAGGGAGGGTTAATCCTTGGCTGCCGTTATTTTTGTGATGGGGGCTTACTGCAGCAGAAAACATGAATCATTACCGTCACTCAGCGGGCTCTAAAAGTTGCCTCTATGACTTCTAAGTGGACAGTTGGAATCTTAATATGTGACTCTTCTTTTTTGCAGTTATTATAAAACCTATTACAATAATGGCCAATTGTTTTCATCTTCGGCTTTATTACAATAATGACCATGGAATAATCTTGTCGATTTCAATGCAAACAGAGCGACTGTTTGTCTAAAATGTTTTTTTGCCTAATTTTATACTTGAAGGTGAATCATGTACAGGGTTTTGAGAAAATGATGGTAGATATTTGAGGTGTTGTTACTTACAGGACGGCTCCATTTCCTCATCTCCATAATTCCTTCTCCTCTCCTTCCTTTTCTCTCTTCTTAATTTTTCCGTAACTCTTTCCTCTTTCTTGTTTCACTGTTACCACCATTCTTCATTTTACACTCACATTACAAAACAGGGTGTTAGACAAATGATGGAAAATACTATAGTAATGGCAATGCAAAAAATGATTTAAAAATTTGTTAATTACAAAATCAAATGCTCTATTGTTTCCATAAAAATCAAGATTTTTAGCCATAATTAATGAGGTTATTTATGCCATCCTTGTTTGCATAGTTTGGACCAGTACTCACTGGTAGTGGCTTTAGAAGCTCAATTTTGACACTATTTATTGCTCATGGAAAGTAATTTAAGGTGATTTGGTGTTTATTAGGTGAAAATTATTTTGACAGAATATTATATTGAAAAGAATGATGTGGTAAGGTTTATACATTAATAGTTAGTTCATTAATATTATTTTTGATTTTACTTAAATTATTAATTATTATTTGTTATCATATTCTTTCTTTACATTAGTTAATTAGTGCTTTTGTGTTCTGTCGCTTTGTGCTTCATTCTTTGTTGGCATACTTCTTGCAAAGTAAACTGGGAAAATTAGGTTGAATCTACTGTTTAAGAGAAATGGTTTTTCAAAATTGAAAACAATATTGATGAAATCGCTAATTTATTTTTTTTATTGAAAAGAAATGAAGGCAAATTGATTGTTGTTTGAAAGGCATTCAGGTTGTATTTAAAAATGGTTGGTTCTTACCCATCAAGGGACAGCATTTTATAGAAGTATGTATTCAACCAATGGGCATTAATAATTTGAACATAGCATCTTGATTTTTATGGAAACAATAAAGCATTTATTAATTTCTAATAGATCTTTTTCATTCAATTTTTGCATTGTCATAACTATATAACTAATGAGTTTGGGGCATGTTGCCTTGGGAGAAAAAGTGCTTAAAAATGCAAAATCTTTAAGTATTTACCATCACTCTTGCTGCACCCTGTATTGTCAGGGGAAATAGAATGCATATTGTTGGTGAGGGTAATGGGTAGTTGGTGAGGGTGAGTAAGAGGAAAGGAAAAGGAAAAATGAGGAGGTGAGAAAGGGAAGGAAAGGAGAAAGAAATATGGAGATGAGAAAGAGGAGGAAGCACTTAGAATGGGAAAAGGGATGAAACAGGGAAAACAGAGGCAGTCGCCAAACAAAGGCAAGAGAGGTTTGACAGAATCATATGTCAATTCATTAAGTGTTACCAGTTGACCCAGAAGATGAGACTGTAACTGAATATTTGACAGACTAAATCCCACCTGCTTTATCCTGGTTGGTCCTAGCAAAGACCCTAATAACTTGGTCCATAGTCCCTAATAACTTGGATCAATTCCTTAGATAATTGAAAATATTAGGCATTGAAAATTATTTTTGTAATCATTCGAATACATGTAGGGGTTTGCACCATTTGAGCATGATATTGCATTGATATTTCATTTTCTGCCCATATTGACATTATCTATCACCACCACCATCACAGCTATCAACTGGTTGGTCAGTTTGATATGTCAAGGTAGAAATCTCGCAAGGTAGTACTCGGCCCAAGAGTATATGAAATTTACATGTCATAGTAGGGGGCCAGTTTCTTTCCGTGCGCCAACTGTGAACCTGTGCCCTACATCCTCTTGTCCAATGCTGTGCCCCCTGGACTACCATGTCCCCCAATGGCATCATCTATTTTGGTTTATTGTTATAAGGTGTGCAGTTTCCTTCAGTTGGTCATGTGCAACTTTACTATTCTTTTGCATTTTCTCTTCGCAGGCCATTGATGATGACTCGAACCAAACTGCACAGATGGTGGCCTCACTACTTGACTGGCCTCAGGGAACTTTTGCGTCCAAGGTAAGCCCTCTGCCTTGTTTTAGTTCTAAGAAGCTGATGAGAGAGTTCATATTTTTTATGTGAATGCTTTTAAATCTCCATGTCTTCTGGATTGGAATGATGAATACATTTGAGTATTGAATATGCTTTATTAATGACGGTCCTCATCTGTGACATCAAACCAGAAATTTTTTTAAGTTCTTTGAGTCGCTCTGAATATATGAAGTTGTTATATGTACATAATTGATTCAATAATCTTTCAGAAGTGTTGAAAATGATTATGAATTCTAATGCTAATCATTAATGTACTAAACTTCATGACATTAATGTACAAAATTCATGGACTCATAACTCCAATTGACTGTTTGATTTATACCTTTATGTCCCTATTTAGTTGTTAAACATGTATTAACCTTCTTTGTGTTGCTTACTTTCAGTTTTACTCGTGAGAAATTCCATGGGAGTTTAAATAAAATTTATCATCTTAGAAAAAATATTATGCTTTGTGAAAGGAATATAATTATTTATATATATTAACAAACACTTGTTTTATGAAGTAGAAAATTTATTATTTTGCTTTTCACAAGTTAAACTCCCTCTAATTGTAATACATTTAATGATTAATTACTTTAATTATTATATATGGATAAACCGTTGTATTTGTCTGATTAGAGGGTTAAGAATAATCTTTTTCCATCTTTGTTCATTGCACTTGCAGTTTGTTTACGGGTGATAAACATGAACATCAATTTATGCTTGTTTGACCCACTAATATTGTTCCAAGCTGATAATCATATTTGTATATATTTAGGACAACGTTATTCTCACTGTGCCCTGATTCTTGGAATTGGTTCTTTGGAATGATATAATAGAGTAGGGAATCGCTTGTGCCACTTGAAAACTCATTCATTAAATAAGTCATTAACCACAGTTATTAACCTGAAGAATATCAAAGAAAGTGTGGGGGATGCCGCAACAGTGACTTTTAATGGAATCCTCCGCTAATGTGCATTTCAATGCAACAATTTCAGAGTGTAAAAATCATTCACCTTGACTGGGATTCGAACCCAAATCCCTCAATGTCCGGTTGAGTGCTTTAGCCAGTTAAGCTGGACTGTGGTGCGTCGCGCACGACTACGAATGCCTGTGAAATTGTATGTATGGTATTTCATCACAACATCTTGTTCCTTTAAAGTCCCCTAAATTTCAGAGTTTAAGGGTACACCTTGATAGCTTAACTGGCTAAAGCACTCGACTGGACATTGAGGGATCCGGGTCTGAATCCTGGTCAAGGCGAATGATTTTTACCCTCTGTAATTGTTGCATCAACCTATATGAATCTAGGGGGCCCAGTTCCCTTCCCTGTGCCACCTATGGTTTCCAAAGAAAATCTAGTACCCAAAATATCACACAGCTTTTTTGAAGCTGAGGGTGCTCGGGAGGTGTGCTTTAGGAATCAAACCATAGCCCTTTTGGTCAGAAGCTTACCTGAAAGTTAAGAGGAAGAATTTTTATCTAGAACTGGTTTTAATGGTCCCCAGATACTGTTTCCATTCAAGATCTGCTCCATGGTAAGGAGTGTATGATTGTGAAATGTTTAACTGTACGATTTCAATAATGGAAATTCTTTCTCTCCCTCAAATTTACAGGTTGAGAAAACCGGGGATGGGCTGACAATAATTCGGGAAATAGATGGTGGCTTGGAGACTATCAAGGTGAAGATGCCAGCTGTCATCAGTGCCGACCTTCGCCTGAATGAACCTCGCTATGCCACACTGCCCAACATAATGGTGGGGGCCTTTTCATTTCTTACTTTCTGAGATAGTGCATTTACAATGTGTACAACATTCATTACAGACAATGCATTTCAAACCTTTAGGGTGGTTTTTGATGTTTCCAAGTCATTCGATGAGACATAACTAGGCATAGGCATTAAGTTACTGCAACTTTTGTGAGGGCACTAGGCCATTTGAGAATGCATCCTGCTGCTTTGATATTGGTTCTGAAATAAAAAACGGGGGTACACAGCTGAACAGTAGGATCATTGGTGTGTCAAATTTAGTGGCATACATTTAAATAAATGAGGATGCTGTGCCTTAAGTAAACCAGTGAAGGTTTATCCATTTGGTCCTTCAATCCTAAGATTTGTTGAGCATTGCTCCCTCATTCCCGGCCCAATGGCTGACTCCTCTGTATTTTGATAGATTTTTCATCTCACTAACAATTTCACTAGGCTTATGCCACTTGGAAATGTGGTTGAGAAAAATATACAAGCTAGGTGTTTACATGCTAAAACTCTATGCATTTTTTTTAACAACATAGTTAGCATTGATTTAGAAGTGTCCAAACAGGCCTGATTAAATGAAACTTGTGTAAACAAGTTCCTTAAGCTCATATAACTGAAGAGTGCATGTGCCATTAAAGATGTATGGCTAGCTTGTAATTTGGAAGCACTAAAATGGACACAGAGCTCTGAACATCTATTGAGATGGTCAGTATACCTAGTCAAACATTTATGCTGTCAGTGTAGTAGTTAAGTATGTGGCACTAACTGAAATGGCTTAAAAATTATTAGTTCTGGATTATTTCTCTGTGTATATGGGTTATAACATAGTAAAAGGTTCTGCTTTCAAGTAAATGTTTGAAACATTGACTTAAATCCATATGATATTTGTTTTAATTGATTATAAGTTTTTACAACAGCTTACCTCATTTCTTTGTCAGCAATTTGTCCCAATTCCAGTCGGTGAACTGCATTGCTCAATGAGTGAAAGACTTGTCACATCATGGATGCAACTTCTTTGAAGGACTATATTAATGTCATTGGCGTGGGCCCCTACAATAAATGATTTTGTTTTAGATTGTCTACTGCTGACATATTCCAATTGAGCAGGTTGGCCCACTCTACATTACAGCACATGTATTTGCCCAAATTGTGCTATTTATTCTAGAAGAATAACATAGATTTTGTGTGTACAGAAACACTTAACTAAAATAGTAATTCATAAATTGAACTTCCATTTATTTAGCAATTCCATTGATGCTTGTAAACCCTCTGCCATGCACCCTAGCAATGGTATTTTTGGTGGGGTGATGTTGATGTGTGGACATTATTTCACACCCACTTAAATGTTTTCTTCTTGAGCAGAAGGCCAAGAAAAAGCCAATCAAAAAGGTGTCCCCCAAGGATCTAGGAGTGGACACTGGCGCCCGCATTGAAGTGGTGAGTGTGGAGGATCCACCCAAGCGCCAGGCAGGTGCTGTGCTGCCAGATGTTGATGCATTGGTGGCCAAGTTGAAGGAGGCAGGCCATGTGTGACGAGGGCTAGGGTTTGCTCAACAAGATGACGTGACGTCTTTGATGAATTTGCTGCAGGAATTGCGTAGTCTCTGTCTCTCTCTCTCTCTTTCAGCCTAGATATATATGTAAGGGAAAGGTAATTTGTGTGATTACAATTTACAAGATGAGTGCAAGAAGTAAGCATAACAGACTGTCTGAAGGTTCACTACTGCCTACCTTAACATTCAAATGTAAATGTGGGTGAATCTGTGAAGAATTTCATCAGAGCACCTCACAACAATCTTTGTATGAAATAAGGAATCTATTGTTGGTTGTTTTCAATAAAGAAGATTTAATTTGTGTATGCATTGTATTGCATTTGTTTTTTCTTGGTGGAGGGATATGATGTGTGTGAAGCTTCGTTGTTGATTTTGAAATGAATCATTCAAGTCATTCAATCTTGCTGATACAGATTTGTTCACTGAAATTGCAAAACTAGTTGCACACGTCTGAAAATTCTTGTATGCTGAATTCCTGTGCCATAATAAGTTGGTAATTTTTTTTGGTGTTTGCATATAATTTCAAACATGGAGGAGTGTGCTGCATGATACTGATTGTTTCAAGAAAATGTGTTTACTCATACATAAGATATTAGTTCAAAACTTAATGCATGTGCACCCTTTATTGGTCTCTCTAACTATGCCAGTGACTGATAAAATATAATGGATAAATTAATTGCTTAGGTACCTTAAAAAAGGCCCAAAATTGTTAGTTAAACGATTATTTCAGAAAAAACAATATATTTTGTAGATTAGGTATTCTGTTTTATGTGAGGATCTCAGACATTTGAAGCTAATAACAGTTAATTTGTGAATTTTTGAGTACCTTTACTTAGGAGAAGAAATGGGCAGTATAATCTCACTGCCCATTCAGCACGGACTACAACCTTGACATGGTGGATGGGGTTGTGTGCTCTGATGACCCCTAGAGCTTGTTGTTGGGAGCAATGATATTTGCTCCTTGTAGGGTCGCCCTTTCTAAATAGGTCAAAGGGTAGGAACCTAACGAAAGTTAGTCCATATGGCATCTGCTCCTTAGTGAGGTTGCTGCAAAGGTATCTAATCCCAGTGGGGTGGACATTTGAGTGATGGTGTCGTGTTGAAAACACTTGAGGAAGGCAATGGGAAACCAATTGAATCATCTTTTCCATGATAATATGAACAGAACCAGAGAGATAATGAAACCTGGTATCTATGGAACTCAGCCTGCAGTAGCTAAGAATCTACCTCACTGGTATGACCCTCGAGTAGAATACTTCAAAGGTAAGTTAGACCTTCATTATGCAGCATAGGGGAAGTGAGCCAGTGAGGGATGGAAATAATATTGAACAAAAAAGGTCGGAAGAAGTGTCGTTAGAATATAATTAGTAGAAATAAAAGCTAAACCAACAAATTTGGACACTGCTAAGCTCTACATGCCACCGAGCAATCATAGATAGGAAGAATTAGATATGTTGTACAATCAGAGAATAAAATCGTGAGTGTTCCTGTTGGGACATACCTGATAGTGATGGGAGACTGGAATGCGACAGTAGGTGAAGGAAGAGATTGTAGTGAGGGTAGGGAACTACTGTTTAGGAACAAGAAAATGCCCATGGGCAGTAATTATTAGAGTTCTGCAGAAGATAGGTTCATCAAAAAGAACATGATTAAAGCACCTCAATAGGTAATATGGATAATACCTGGGGATTAAGAATGGCATCTGTTAAAATTTACTATAATGAGGCACAGTTTATGGAACAGTGTTATCAATTCACTCTTCTGGGGTCAGATACAGATTTATGTAAAAATTAAGCAATAATGAAGTGTTGCATCTGGTAGTAGTAGTAGTTTTGAGGGGAGGCGACCGACAGCTGAGGTCATTTGCGCCATAGGGGATGGATAGGAAAGGATGAAGGGTGGAGAGAAACCCGGCGTCGGCATTAGCCTACTCTTTACGAAGAGCGCCAAGGGGTCCGCAGTTTAACGTCCCATCCGACGGACGGCGTACTCACTCAAAGTGCCCTCCACAAAGCACCTCAAGTAGGGATCGAGATACCTCTGAAAAATATTCAACACCGCCGGGATTTGAACCCGCGCCCTCAGGGTGGGAAGCCAGTACGTTAGCCGCCGCACCATCTCGATCCCCCCGTGTTGCATCTGATTAAATAAGATAAAGCAGGGAAGATGGGTTAGCAAAAGAAATGAAGTATCAATCCAAACAATAGAAAAGGAATATCAGCAGGTTGTAGAGGAAATAATTGGTGAGGAAAGGAAGCTGGGTAAAACAGTAAAAATGGAGCATATCAAAGAAGGGATAGCACAAGCCACAAATTAAACAACAGAAAAAGAAAGCAATGAATAAAAGAGAAGATTAATTAAAAATTGGCAATTTTCCACAAAATAAATTTTAATACAACCGGTTTCAATGTGACTTCATCATCATCAGGTTCACCTAATGATGATGTAGTTACATCGAAACCAGTCGCATTAAATTTTATTTTGAGGAAAATTGCCAATTTTTAATTAATCATGATATTCCACCATATCACGCCTGAAATGCCTCTTTTCATACAGATGGGATGATTAGAAATATAGACAATAGAAGGAAATAGAAGAATGTAGCTACTGCGTTAGTTAAAAGAGTTAAATAATTAATTGAGGTGGAAAACAAACGGAGTGAAAGATGAAGAGTGAGGGTATGGAAAGTTCAAAAATAATGGGTGAAATTGGTGTGCTGCACATGAAAGTGAAAGTGCTCTCAGGAAGTAAGAAGAAAAAATTTGTGCTATCAATGAAAGATAAGTCAGGAAAAACATGTTCAATCAGAGAAGATTTAAGAAAGGTAGAAGGAATATGCAGAGAAACTACATGATCTTTACGTAGCATTGTGAAGAACTGGGGGGATTATGGGTTGGGAAGGGGTTACAGTATGCCCAGATGGTGGGCAAAGGGTAATTAGACTGTAGGCATTATGAAAGGGAGTGAGAAGGGGGCAGGGAAAGGGAACTGGGGGAGTAGGCCAGAAGAGAAGGAATTCTTTTAATGTAGAGAGGGTAAAGGGTCATGTTGGAGGTGTGGCAACTGGTAAGGATAAAAAATGTCATTCACCAAGCAGTTTCACCTTTTTATTTCTAATGACATCGAGTTGCTCAAGAAGATCCAGTCTAAGTCTTGGTAGTGCAGTATGGTAACTTCAAGATGGCAATTTTTATGTTCTACAATCCTTCCTCATTGGTCTTCATATGTCCCTAGACAAATGTGGCACTTCAAGTCTATAAGCACCACTCTAGTATAGTTTTTTCATATTATCTTTAGTATGATAGTTGAGACTTAAGGTTTGCACCGTTGCAAAAGGCTAAGTCGTAGATAGGCCAGCAAGGGAGGATATAATCCAGCAAATTGTTAATTTTAATCCCTAGCATAATATTCATTCTGGGGGCTACCAATTTTAATAGCCACCTTCGCGAATGCTCTTTGCCCCAATTTAAGTCAAAACTCTTCCATTTAAAAATCGTGCATTCCACGGTCGTCCATGACGCCGCCATGCGGCCTTTGATTAAACTGATTGCGGGTAGCTCAGAAAACTCGCTATTGCTACCCTTTCCACACACACGTCCCTCCTCTCTCGAGTAGCGGTGGTCGCCATGGCGACGGGGCATGATAGTCACCGTGGAGGGGGCATCTCCCTCGGACGCCGAAAGTCACGGGGCAAGTTGCTCCAGTTCTCAAATTACAATCCCTCACCACTCCTGTCATATCCTCTGTAAACCCGCCGCTTATCTCCCTCTGGATATGTCTGTGAACCCCACATCTACCGCCTTGGACTAAACCCCAAACTGTCTCCTCATAACCCTCGACGGAACCACGGCAACACTTCCATCGCAAAATGACTGGATAACAAAGTTCAAATATTTCGTGGACAGACATATTTTCTGGGAACAGGAGACCAAACAACAGTGTAACCTGTCGAGAAACAGTGGGCAGGGAGACCTCGTAGCAAGCGCGCGTCGCTCTTATCAACTGCCTCCGCCGTCGTCCTTGAGAGAGAGGGGGGTTGGAGTGAAATATCTTTCGGTGACGCACACGCTCGCTCTCCCCCCCCCCCAATTCGCCCCTCCTTCCTACGCCGAGAAAACAATTGCTGGAATAAGAGAGTGTTCAGACTTATCTCTTTTGTGGGGCTCTTGCTCGATGGGGCGGTGATTGTTCCACTATGCCCCCCTCGCGAGAATTATAAGGGTGAGCATGTGGTCTGTGAGGGGGCGGGCCCCCATTCGGCCGCGCGCTGCTCTCCAGAGAGCGCCCTTGGTACGTGCATGCCAGCGTCATCCTGTTGTGGTTTTAAGTGCCCGGTTGAATGAATGTCCAAAACGACTGTCTGACTGAAGGGTTCTGGCGGAGGGAGTGTCGACGGAAGGGGAAGGCGCTCTACTAGGGGGGGGCGGCGGCGGGGAAACCGCCACCTCATTCGTGTGCGCTCAAGGGAACGTTCTCCCTCCCCATTGAAAGGGGGTTGCATCCATTCATCCCTTCCCTCTGTCGTTCGTCGGAGGTGGAGCGACTAGGGGGGGGCGGCGGCGGGGAAACCGCCACCTCATTCGTGTGCGCTCAAGGGAACGTTCTCCCTCCCCATTGAAAGGGGGTTGCATCCATTCATCCCTTCCCTCTGTCGTTCGTCGGAGGTGGTGGTGGCGGCTACCGCCGCCTTCTACCCCGCCACTATCGCCTCCTCCCCCTCCGTGTCCGCCTCCGGCACGTTGTAATCGTCGGGGAGTGTCGCTGGGGGCGCCACGATGGTTCGGCAGCCGGCCCTGCCCACCCACGCCACCTGCCTCCTCTTCGTGGGGCCCTCCCGCCGGCCCTGCTTCGTGGTCGAGCGCTGCAGGGTACCCTTCGAGGAGCTGGGGAACTCAGAGGTTCTCATCCGGGTACGCCTTGCCGGCCTCTGCCACGCCGATGCTCGCCGATTCGTCCATGCCCCTGGCGGCGCCGCTGACTTCACCGACGCCCTGTGAGTACTTACCTGCGTGACACTCCACCGAACGAATGGGAGGTTTGATCATGGGCTCTTGCTGTAGTCGTGCCCCACACCATTGAACCCATCGACTCCCCTTCTAACCTAACATCCCCACCTGTGTGGGGTTGTTAGAGGAGACTCGGAGACCCTACGACTCACCACAGTGGACAGGGGTTTACTAGGGCGATTCAGGACACCTTTTCCCTGAATATAGTTTTCCACTCGTCGAATGACTCTAATTGAAGAGTTGGTTCACCTTAAAAACGTTTTGCCTCCCTTAGAAATGTAATGTTTATGCAATGTTTATCCAGAGCACAACAACCGTATTTTACGTAATAGTACGGTCGTCAGATCAGCTTAATCAGCAAAATTTTTGTAAAAAAAGTTTCAAAAACTCTTTCCGTACGTTTTCCGTGAAAGCTTTGATTTTTGCCACTTTTTATGTTCGAAAGTTCATGCGCGTGAAGCGATCATCCAATGGAAATTCCACTTTTGAAGCATGTTGATAAAAATTAAAAATTCTAGGAATAAATTTCTGTTTTTGTTTGCTTTTAATCTGTGACTGGATGCATTAAAAAAAAGGGTTACTCACTGTTTCACCACAACATTTTTCTCTATATTTTTTTTTTAAATTATGACCGCTGCAAGACGCGATCGGGTCAAGTTTTTTTTTATATAAGAATGTAGAGTGAAATCTCGAATACGTTCTGAAAAAAGTAAATCTCGCTCCGAGCCGCGTCCCTCCCCCCGCGGCAGATAAGATGTGAATGATAAGAAAGGGCAACCAGGTGAGGAATGTGGTCGCGTAAATGATGCCCTGATGTGGTTCTTGATGATTCGAGCTCAGAATTAGTGTTTTACTACGCATGAGATGTTCATGCGACCGATTTGGGCATAGCGGAGATTGGGGAGAATCATGCCAATTTCCTCTCCCAAGGAGGTATTTAATGGGAGGAACGCCGCCACGGCCTCCCCCTAGTCGGCACATCGGAGTGGGAAACTATCGTTATTTGCAATGCTCTCGAGAAATTTTGAATGCCCGACTATTCACTCCTTTAATGCGTTGAGTAAGGATGTTAATAAAATGCTTTTACATGGAGAGTAGTTATGTACGGCGTAGAAACGTGGTCGCTGAAGTAGGATGGTAGGCGTAGATTGGAGGCTTTAGAAATGTGGGTTTGGAGAAGGATGGAGAAGGTGAAATGAACAGAGAAGAAAACAAATGAGGAAGTACTTGGTATGGGGGGCGAAGAGAGGGGTTTGTTGGGATAAATCCTAAGGAGGCAAGAAAAATAGATTACAGGCTTATTGATCGGCAGTGGGGTGTTGAAGACTGTAATAGAGGGGAGAACGTTAGGCAAACAAGGAAAGGACAGGAATAGGATAGGGATGTTGGACGGTAAGAAGGGAAGAAGGATGTATACAGAGATGAAGAGCGACTTATGGAGTGGGATGTTGGGTTTTTTTTGTCAGGAGAAACAAAATATTTATTTGGTCTTTGTGTCCATCCAAAACCTACCTTAACCGGTAGATAACTTTAAAAAATAAATGCATCAGTGTTTCCACACTCTGGTTTATTTCCACCTACAAGGTGTGATCAAAAAGAGATAGGTCTGATTTAATAACTAGTTTATTTCGACGAATACAGCTTAATCTAACCTGTCGCCCTCAAAGTACATGCCTTGGCTGAGGACACACCTCTGCCAACGTTTCTTCCAGCTCTGGAACCCTGCCTGGTAAGCCGCCTTAGGGTTCCTCTTCAGGTCCGCTGTACAATTAGTTTTAATGTCCGCAATAGAGTCGAATCGGCGCCCTTTCAAGGTTGATTTTAACTTTGGAAACAAAAAAAAGTCTGATGGAGCCACATCTGGAGAGTAGGATGGCTGCGGGATCACGGAAGTTCCGGTTCTGGCGAAAAACTCTGTCACGATCAGCGCCGTTCCTCTGTCACACACGCTGTTCCTCAAGCTCCTTCATTGCTGCCGTTGCACACGGCGACGAACAGGTTAAGACACGTACCGCTGCTGCTGCGTAACGACTCGACGTAAAAAAAAACGCAACACCTCTCGTTTTGGTCGTCAGATGTTTCTCTAGATGGCGCACTTTGTCTAGTTTCGATCTGTTGAATGGTTTGCGCAGAATAAAATCAGTCCGGTCTTTTTTAGATCACACCTTGTTGAGTGCGCGAAGGAATGTAAGGCGTTGGAGAGTTAAGAGTACGCGGTCACAACACGGCTCCTCCAGGGGGTGTTTGTGGAGATGGTGGATGAAGGTGTTCGAAGAGCCGTGGTGTGACCGCGTACCTTAAACTAACATTTTTGGGGCGATTCGTGAAGATTCCGCTGGTTACTGAACAAAGTCGTCACATTCTACTTCATTGGCGCTCTTCTTAAGAATTGGTTCTCCTTGGCAAGAGGGTGCATGGATCCTACCACATAAATAGATGGCGTATTTCCGGAAATCATGACTCCGTATAATTGGAGAAAATTATAGATAGGGAATCTATTGGATTTCGCGGAGTAGTTCGGTAGAATTTTAGTTTTTGCGCCATGTAAAAAAAAGGGAGAATTTGTCGCTAGTTCCACCATTTACGGTTTTGAAAATGTTTTTACCCTAGAGAAACCATGGGATTCGATGTCAGGACTCTGACCTGACTCTATATTTTCTGCGCTAATGTAGATTTGGCATCTCCCCGATTTTAGATCCATTTCAATCCGGGAACGGAGGAAATGCAAGTTAAGAAATTGTTTTATTTAGTCTCGTGGGTCAACAGTTCGCCACTAACCCGAGAGAGCGAGCTTGCCCTATTTTTATCGGCCCGCGAGCGACTTCCTTTTTTTGACATGAAAAAAAGGATGAGTTGTGACGAATTTCGAGCATCCACCCCGGGGGGAATCAAAGAAAAGAGCTGGGGATGCTGTAATTGGCACTGAGGCGTGAGAATGAGCGTAGGAATAGCCCGTGATAGGTCTTGGTTTATCTCTGCCGGCAACAGAGGCTCCATTCTTTAGGGCGACGGCGGTGGTGGGTGCTCGGATTGACGTCACGACCGCGGAAAAGCGGCCGTGTTGCGATTCGCCCCGCTTTCCATGCAATTTGCCCCTTGGGACGTCATTCCACACATCCTCGGCGGTCTACTCGGTCAAATCCCATCTCGGCGACGGAGTCTTCTCGGGAGGCGTCCTCACATCATCTCTTGCATTTGCGTTAATGTTCGAGCGTTTCCTGTTAACTTTTTTAATAGTGATTATCAGTAGAGGGAATCGACGGCTTAAGTGCACCATTAGGTGATTGTTGGGTAATTTGGTTGAGGTAGACTCTTCAGGAAAGTGGGGGTGGAAGGAAAGAAATCCGACATCAGTATTAACCTACCCTCTTAACAAAAAGACGCCCAAGTGCCCAAAATTTACTGTCCCATTCAAGGAGAGGGAGGCGACGTGAAGTGTGTATACGTGGAACTACGATTAGAAAGAATGGTACTTCTGAAAAATAGTGATAGAAATTGGACATGGGGCTTTGTATGAGAAGACAGTAAATAAGTCACCCCTCCAATGTGATCTACCACCCACGTTTTGGCTTGTGATAAATTTATTGCTTCGATATGAGTTCAAGTTCTAAGGTCGCCTAATTTTTCTGTCAAACTACGTTCGCCAGGAAGTTGACACTTCTGTTACTCCTCAACGTGTTCTCACTGTAGACATACTTATTTTTCATAGCTTCGACGCCACGATTCTATGGTCGCCGAGAACACTTCTGTGGGGGTCTCCTAAGCCTGCTGGAGAAATTGGATTGTCCGTGGCCGAAGCTTCTATGGTTCGTTTGTAACTTGACGTACGGCCTTCTTTGAGCCGACTCGCACCCAAGAACGCACATTCTTCAATCTAGAACTTCATCGGTCTCAATCAATTGACGACGCAAGTGAAGAAAACTGATGATCACGCGCTGTTCTTGTACACTAAAACACGCTTATTTCTTTAGTGAAAATTATTCTCACTCTAGCGGAAGCTATACCTGCACAGTGTACGGTGCAGCCATCTGTGCTATATACCTGTATTTATAATTATTACTAGTGTATTTCAAGCTCGGCAACATTTTTTTGAATCTAGTTATCTATCATTTTCTACATCTACATATCTACTTCTAGTCCTTCAGAGAAAATGGGGTGACTTTATTACTTGAGCGCTCCTCGTATTCTTCTTTAAAAGAGGATAGCAACTTTAATAGAAACATGTTCGTATACAGTGTTTTTATATTAATTTAAAAATAGTATATGGAGTTTTGCTCCTGGGATACTTCATGGGAATTACAATTAGCTCAGAAAGTAAGTATCGTGGATTAAGAGAGAAGAAATTTGGTTCCGCGTATTCATACTACTGTAATTTAACCTTCAGTGTATGGGTGATTCCCTACCTAGTTTCTCCAATGCTTTAGACACGCTACTAAGCTCATTAAAAGTGACGTTTTACTTGGTCCTCTTCGCTGTAAACGATTTAATTAGGCGAACAAACCCACTTTACGAGGATTTTATGTTTTTTTCATGTGACATTTCGACATCTTTGATCCTGGAGGTATTCGGAGGTGAATTACTCTTTTTCCTAAAAGACATCGTTTCAAACTTCTTTAATTGTAATTCCAAGAACCAGGCATCGCACCTGCGCTGCATTGCGTTAAGTTGCTGATCACACTTGCAATCTTCGGGGCTGCCAACACATATGTAAACGACTGCATCGTCCGCCAATAAGAGCCGTCCACTTTTAACCACGGTACTGTTGTCGTTAGTTTTAAAAAAGGAATAGAAGATGACTGTTACTTGCGAAACTTCTGGTGCAGCGTCGGTTGCATTATAATTAGCGCAATGTATGTACCACCCTTTCTTTGGATACGATCATGTCAAGACTTTCCATTCTGGCGGAGTTATTTTCATTCATCCCATGGGATTCTAACTGTGTGATTATCTTGCCATAAGATTTGTTGCCGAAAGCTTTAGTAAGTGTAGAAAAACGACGTCAACTGGAAGATTTTCCCCCTAATACAAAATCTGACGATTTTTTGATAAAGAGAGATGATAAACTTTTTATTATCATATTTTATTTTGGGCTAATTTAATTTGATGTTATGTTATTAGCTTAATTCTGAACTGATGAAGCGTTGGGACATAAAATTATAAAATAGAATATTACCTCTCTTAGCATGTGTCAGACAAGGTACCAAATACCGGATGAATGAAGAATGACCGTGATCAGTTCTTTGTACAGAAAAGGAGAAGGGATACAGAGAACCAAAGGGGCATTAATAATATGAATGTAGCTTATAAAATATACATACGTAGTAAAAGAATCAACGGGAGGCTTCAAACTGTCTCATATAATATATTGTTAGAAGAACAAACTGGATTCCGGAAGAGAAGATCTTGTAGAGACGATTTTTTCATGTTGAACGTACTGAGATGAAGAGAGTTTAACCTAGAGATGCACCTAGTTTTCATAGATCATTAAAAAGCTTTTGGCCATAATAACAGAAATATGATATGATCAATGATGGAAAAATAAAATATTCTAAACATCTGATTAAAGTGACTCAGAGTATTTATAAAAATACCAGAAATTCTCATAAATGGAGGTGGACAAGGATTATCATGTCATCAATGTTGCTACATATATTTGACCTTTGATAGATTGGAAGGAAGAACACACAGCTTCAGGGATTAAAATTGGGACCCTCGGAGTACCCAAACACAATGATATTTGCCGATAATCAGGTTGTTATTCAAAATAAATAAGACAAATTGAAATGATATTGCGCAAACGACAACTGAGTAGCACATATGAATTGAAAAACTCTATAACAAAAACAAAAAAATAATTGGGATACTTATTAATATGTATAATTATTTATTCCTAGGGAAACACACGATAAGAACAATAATTATGAACGAAGGTTACATGCTAGAATAGAGATCCATTTTCCTATATTTTAGATGTGAAATAACCAACGAAGTAGACGAAGGCAATTCATAAAATTAACGCTCTCCAGAGGGAATGCCGAAGGATGAAAAGACCCTTAAAATGTTACGACCGAAGAGAAACTCAAAATTTTACATATAAAGTAATAGCATTTCCTTCTCTGCCACATGTATGAATCGGAATCCCAACCAACGAGACAAAAGAACGTAAAACAAATAGAACATCGAAAATGGGATTCTTCTGATCAATAAAAGGTTGTATCTAAGCAGATGGACTGAGAATTGCAGACATGAGAGTTAATCTGGGTGTTCACTTCATTACATACAAAATAGGAGAGTACAAAGCAGAACGGAAAGAACAGTTAATGCAGATTTAATACAAGGGAAGCAATAGATTGTGGGTCATCAGGGAAGAGATGGGTCAGAATATAAAGGACAAGATGGTGAAATTTAAGCCGGAATAGGTATTGAGCCTGATTCTGGTTAGCTTAATGTTTAACGATTGTTAGCTTAATGTATAATCATTATTACCTTAATGTTTAATTTATGTGCAGTACAATTGTCATTGAATTAACCCCAGTATTGCGTGACATATACACTACAGTTTAGCTAAAAATTCAACAATTTAATTTTTCGTTCAATATAATGCAACAATTTCAGCGTGTAAAAATCATTCGCCTTGACCGGGATTTGAACCCGGATCCCGGTCAAGGCGAAAGATTTTTACACTCTGAAATTGTTGCATTGCAATGGACATTCACCGGATGACTCCGTTATAAGTTATTGTCGCGGTCTCTCCCGCTGTTTTTTGGAATTTTGCACAATAAATCATGCGAATAGGAAAAATTATGATCACCTCCTTTTTACCAGCTCTCATATCAAGGACGAAAATCTCAAGTTGGGTCTCTCAGCAAATTGTACCTATTTCTCATCAATAAATCTTTCTTATCTAAGTGTCTGATAATCGAATTAACAATTATTAGATTCATGAAACCGTGCATGGAAGGTAAGTGCTTATTATTATTATACTTGAAGGGAATTTAGAGCCGTAAATATTTAGCGAGAATTTGGTGAAAACTCTTGGCATTTTCTTACGGATTTCCTTGTTAATATGACCACTTAATGCTTTAAATATAAATTGTCAAACACTTTTAAGTCAATATCAAAACAGCAATAAACAGATTACCCACATACACTTCGGTGCTTTAGGAGGGACGAATATTACCGCAGATAAAAACACGGGTTTAAATAGGGGTGAAAAACCACAAGGAAACCTTCGTGTGGAAACCGCGGATCTTGTGGAACCCGAACTTTTTTGAAATCATGAGATGTCGCGAGAATCCTTGACGTGGGAGGGGGACTCCGTGTTGAGAGCATGTCTTCCAACAATCCCATCTCCTCCCCCACCATACCCAGCACCTTCTCATTTGGTTTACTTTCTTCATTTCTTTACTGTCCATTTCACCTTTTCCATCATTCCTAATACTCGCACCTCTAAAGCCTCCAATCTATGTCAATCATCTTGCTTGAGTGACCATGATTCCACGCCCTACAAAACCGCGCCCCACGTAAATGTTTTATCTAATCTATTCTTAACCTTTTCACTCCTATTCCATGCCATCGATTATTTCCTTCTTGTGAAGGCTTCCTTGCCTTAATGAACTTGTCTGATGCCCCTCGTACCAAATTGGTCCAAAATTCTTCCAGGATTAGTGAACTGTTCTAGCTGCTGTATTCGACGCCCACCTGTTTTAATGTTTAACTAAACTTTCATATTTCTCAAAAACTATTTTTTTGCGTTAATTCTCATCCCATGCCAATCGCACTGACACTCTGATGCTCTTAGCAATGCTTGCTAACCCGCTGGCCGACTGGCTAACTATATTTTCCATTGAATCCATTCACTGCAAAATTAACAAAAATGAATGGTGGGTAACCAGAAAACTAGATAAAATGGTGAAATTTTCATGTTGATATCTTCATTTGCTGAGCGAATGCGAGTGGCAGTTTGGCACCTTTGATGGTCCTTGTGGGTGCAATGGCTTCATCCTTCCCTCGTTCTGCAGGATCCCCGGCCACGAGGCGGTGGGCGATGTCGTCGCGTCCCAGAGGCCCGGAGTGGACGTGGGCGCCAGGGTGGTGTTCTCTGCCTTCAACTGGTGCATGGAGTGCGACTGTTGCCGGCAGGGAGCACACGTCGCCTGCGAGAACGCCACCAAGGTTGGTGATACCTCACTCTCATGGTACTTTCTCTTGATATTATTTTTTAGTTTATAAGTTAAATTTTGTATGCCGAGATACTATGATTGATACCATAAGTAATGTTCTGACGTGGGTTCTGAAGAGATAGAGTATGATATTTTTAATGTATGTGTAACGTATATGCATTAGTGAAGTATCTCACACTTATGAAGGCGGTTAAGACCATCGAAATAAAAAAATGAGTGTTTTCATTTATATTTCTTTATTGTGCTTATTATTGATGGTTTATCATTCTTGTGACAGAAAGTTTGTGTTCGTGGGTGCATGTGTATACATGAACGAACCGTATACACGATTGTAAGGAATGTTACCCCTAAGCCGCTCAACAGACTCGTTTGAAGACAGTGGTAGTATAGTAGTAGTTTTGAGGGGAGGCGACCGACAGCTGAGATCATTTGTGCCATTAGGGATGGACAGGAAAGGATGAAGGGTGGAGAGAAACCCGGCGTCGGCATTAGCCTACTCTTTACGAAAGGCGCCAAGGGGTCCGCAGCTTAACGTCCCATCCGACGGACGGCGTACTCACTCAAAGTGCCCTCCACAAAGCACCTCAAGTAGGGATCGAGATACCACTGAAAAATATTCAAAACCGCCGGGATTTGAACCAGGGCCTTCTGGGTGGGAAACCAGTACGATAGCAACCGCAACATCTCGATCCCTCGTTTTTAGACATATGGTGGGAAGGGAAGAGAAGTGTTATAAGTAAAAAGGGCGTTTCCGGTGTTAAACGATGCAACTATTATTGGGAGTGATTTCAATGCGCGAAACACCTACACAATTTAAATGCCCCGTAAACAATATGCAAATCGACGCAACATACATGCGAATGGGCGACTGACATCCAAAATATTAATAATCACTCCAAATGATCAGAACTGAGCGTATGAAAAGGACGTCATCGACTTTCTGATATTGCAAAATATCGGCAGAGGTGCCTTGAGAACCTCGCTGAGACCTTCATTGCAACTCGTCCAACGATCTTACCAAAGGCTAGATTCAACCCTAAGGCTTTGCTAGGGTTTAGCCGACTTGGGTTTTTTTCCCTAAGGATTGTTATCAATTTTCTCCAAGACGAATCACATCATATTTAATTACTACTGTCTCTGTACGTGTATCATACACACTGCGCGCACTGTATTAACGGCACCAAAAAAAAAATTTCCCACTTCTCTCTGTAACCAACTAAACTCCTGGCCCCGGTGTGTCGATACCTTAAACACTCAACTTGTATTCCTTCTTCTTCCCGGGAACATTTACCACTACATTTTAGTATGTACTCAAAGAATTACATGATATCATAAAATAGTGTCACTACCTCTTCCCTGCATCTCAATTGCCACTGTTCCTTAAAAATTAAGGAAGAGAGGGAGATGGCGTGAATTATAGTGCGCAAACCCGCTCGTAAAGTATATTTGAAAGTGGTCTTATCGCCTTGTGAAACCGTGAGATCCCGCCACGACAGGAGGTGTAAGGGAGGCTTTGTAGCGACGACAGTACCGAGGAGAAAAACATGGCTAGAAAGTCCTGGGATTGTGTGGCCTTGTGACCCATGGTAATGAAGTGAAGATAGCATTTTAAATGCAGTTGAGTACAGAATCGTAATTGTTTTCCGTTTCTCAAATGCGAGTGCGCGCACTCACGAGTGCGATTGCAGCAGCGCGCCGTTTTAATTCATTCAACTCTCTTTCTCTCTTCCTCTGTGCATTTGGCAGTATGGCGGGCAGCCACCGTGGGCTCTGGGAGGCACACTCTCGTCGCATGTGCTGCTGCGGGGCGGCACGGCCGTGTGCGCGGTGCCCCCCGCCGTGCCGGACGCCCGGGCCCTCCTCGCCGCCTGCCCTTTGGCCGCCGCCATCGCCGGAGTACGTCGCCTCCTCCTCCTCCTTCCCGGGCGGGTGGAGGGGGGGACTGCGGGCCAGAGGGGTGACGACGGGGGAAGGCCGGCACCACCACCCACCGCCCTCGTGCAGGTCTGTCCACCCTTCCCCCTATCCCTCCCTCTATCTCTCACTGATGTCATTGTGGGTACTCCTAATCAAAAGTCCTTCGGCAGTCATCGATACACCCGAGAATTGGAGATAGGTGAAAACGTTCGCGATGATGGCATTCGATGGCCTACAAACATTCTAGCCTTTTGCAGTAACGCATTCCAATCACAGCCTAAGTGTCTGACAACAATTGAATCCAAAAATAACCATCGTTTTAACCAATTTGAATTATCGGCGAGCCATTGGCTGCTTATGGACTTGGGAAACGATCGCACATTACTATGCTTGTGCAAAGGTGGACTTGGAGGAACTCGGCAAAAAGGAAGATTAATCATAAAACCGTCTCAGTTGGAGTAAACCTTTCAGGTCTATGTTATAACAACAGCTGGAATTTGTAATACACGCCGAGTTCATAAAATTTTGAAATAATTTTCGCAACAGTTGTATTTAGAGGTCGTTAATCCCCTATGGCGAAAGGTAAAGTTAGTGTAAGGGTGTAAGACAGAAATATCCGTTTAAACTATCACCCATACAACGAGTAGAATATTAATCAAAGAAGGAGAAGCTCTGAAAAGATAGAAAGCCCATCTGGCTTAGATAGCCAACAAGGCAGATAGTTTATGTAGAAATGGAATATGATGTCGATAAGAATAGCTCAGGGCTGCGAATACTAGACTGCGAGATTAAAAGGCATTACAGGAATTGCAATTGCAGAAGGCTGTTGAATAGACAAATTCCCTTGAAGGACTTCTAAAAAATTTAGGGAAAAGTAGGAGACATTTTTGTGGGTTCATTCGTAGTAATTGTGGGGAAGAAATTGGGCCAGAAGAATATGCTAGATCCATTTGATACTGGGATACTGATAAACTGGGAACAACTAGTGAGCATTTTGTAGAAGATAGCAATAGGCTGGAGGGATAGGCGACTGATCTGGACTTGTCATATATCTCCGACTTCACGTTTCAGCTACTATATCTACTCGTACATCATTCTCTGCAAGGCGCCGCAATTACGTGCGGCGGGAGGTGTTAGGTCACCAGCACAGTCGACCTGTGACGGTTATGGTTTCCTGGGAAGATCTGGTGCCCGTAAAATCACATACCTTGGGTGGAGCTGTAGGTGCCCAGAGTCATTCCCGGGAATCGCACCCGGGTCCCGGGTTAATCTTCCTGGGAAACTTTAACCGGCACAGGGAAAGGAACTGGCCCCCTACCCTGATGCGTGAATTTCACACGCCGTTGGGCTTAGTGCCGGGTGAACTCTACCATCACCCATACCAAACCGACCTTCGGGTTGATTACTGTGTTTATGGTTTATCGTATATATAGGCTGTAGTTGGAAAAAAGTAGGTGGGGAACTCTTCAAAATTAAATTCCGGAACGTTAGTTCGCTAGTCAACCAAAGCATACTAATATCCTTCCCATAGCCTCAATATAATTCTATCTGGGCCAATATCCGAATGCCGTTATTTAGAAAAAAATTGATTTAATCTAGGCGTTATAGTAGTTAGCACGAATGATGACGTCGCTTGCCCACGCAATGGTGTGCTATTATTATTCCCTCTCTATATGAGCGTGTGACTATTGGGAGGGGGGCGTCATTCAATTTTATGAATACTTCAGGGGAAAGAGGGTACATGGGACGTAAGATCCGTTGGAGAGCGTGTATGCCTACTTTGGGGGTTGGAGTCAACCAAAAGAAATGATCAAGCGAATTTTGGACATTATTCTTAGCAGACCGCTATCCATTTCATTCGCTTGATTGGCAGGGGGGAAACTGTGCCTTTCTCGCCTCGACTCCCTAGGCCCTGGTGTGAGAATTTGTGACGGTTGATCTACTCCCACCGTTTCAAGGACTGCGGAGGCGGCCTCGTGGGCATCCTGGCGTGCGCCGTGCTGGCCGAGAGCGGCTTCATGGTGTTCTGTGAGGGAGGAGACGTATCCCGACTACGCCTGGCTGCCAAGTTCCGCGCAAATCCCGTGTTCAAAGACGCCGGTGAGTGAGTGCCTGTGCTTCCCACCCTCGAAGATTGAAATTTGGCGCGGGTCACGCTTGCGGTGCATGCGCTCTCAAAAGACGACAAGCGATGATGCTGTCCTGTGTCATGTCGAACGCGGTAAATTTCAGATCACGGCAATGTATACATAAATAAGTTGCTTTTCGCTTCAATTATTAGAAACTCCATTCTGAACCTTTCCAAATTAATCCGTAAGCCATTAATCTTTCTGTTGAAATAATTACGATTAGGTTAAAATCATGGGTTTCCAATTCATCCTTGAACCCTAATGCTTTCCCTATCAATAATTATGATATAAGTGCCCTAAAATCATAGGTTACGCCATAGGGTGTAAACCGAGTCTCTGCCAGTCATTAACTTTGTTGTTTATTTGTTCCAATTATCCCCTGAAACTTATCCTCTTGGTAACATACATAATTATTCCTCTGATTTTGCCATTCTTCGAGCTAATTGTATCGAAATAAACCAAAAGGTTTGATAAGTGCCAGCTGAGGTGATAGCATGCTAAATTATCATGCATGTCATCGCCGCAATGTCGTAAAAATTGATTGCGCATATCATTCAATGGTTGATTGGTAGGGATATCAATATGATTGCGGCCAACATTATCGTGTTAGATGTTGCCTCTTGAAAAACGAATGAAAGAACTAATTGTATGAAATGAACCTCTCTATACTTGTTTGCTCCCATCTCTTGCGAAGGAATGTCAGTGACAAATACGAATTCGATAATTATTCCCATGGGAAAATGAACGTACTCCGTCCTCCCAAGGCGCTTTAGAATGGCGTGACAGATCATTATTAGAGGCATTTCTTTTACCGTAAATGATTCCGTCCTTTTTAAACAAGCATCATTGTTGTTTCACAGGTCCGCTGACACCATCGGCTACCCTCCCTGACAGACTGGACGTTGTGGTGATGGCCTTCGGGGTCGATGGGGCCGGTAGTCCGAGGACAGCGGGCCCCCACGCTAGACTGAGGGCCGGCGGCTGTCTCCTCCTACTTGGGCAGCCACCCCCTGGTGGGGGGTCGGGCACAACCCTGGAGGCGGGCGCCATCCTAGCGAAGGGCCTCAGCGTCATAGGTGTGTATTACAACGTTTCAAATGGAAACTGTGATAAGTATCTCAAGGATAACTTCGGTCACTGGCTAACGTGCGCATAATATGCGAGCATTTTTACATTTTTATTTTTACTAATTCCTCAGAACATCTTCGGCCTTTGGAGTTCTTATGAATTCACAGTGTAAGGGGATGTTGAAAAACTGACTAAAGCGCTAGGCTGGAAATCGAGGTACTTGGGTTCGAATCCTGTGCAATCCAATGATTTTTTGACAGTGATATTCTCTTGAATTTTTAATATGTAACTGATGGGTTGCTTCCATTGACCTTTTAGAATTCCAATGCCAGGTTGAAGGAATCGCCTGAAGTCACACTGTGACTGAAGGGGCATGAAAGTAAAAAACTCATTGGTCACGCTTTCACGTTCGTATTTCATCTTACACATCACGTTTCGTTCTTCGGAATGGGGGAACTGCTCTTGACAGTTGGCAGCAACTCATTTAAAAGAATGTTAAATAAAACGGGAAAAGTAGTAATTGTCATTACCAGTAATCCCGAGAAGGCGTCATCGCTCTTCGCCCTCTTTCGCGGTGACACGCAGTGGGACCAAATCCCAAAAGTGTGCCAAAATTAAATTGTGTTTCCACAAAACTGGTAAAATATTATATTTGAGACCCTTCATTACGTATCTAGAGTGTGTATGTTAAATATATAATATACAGACTGACGTATCCAATAAGGTCACCAAAAGAGGATTTTGTCCTTTTATACAACTGACCAATGATCAAACTGTGTTCTGTTCGTTGCTATCTGTGTGCTACTCTCTCGTGTCAACTATACATCGTCCTCAATATGATATTTATGCCTTCCTGAAGTTGTAACTGAAAAGTTAAATTTCTAAAAAATTACAGGTTGGGAGCTGTTGTGGGATAGCATTCCAAATAGATTGGACACTAACGATCTTTGCAAAAATCTCCTTTAATTGCATTCAAAAAATGAAAAAGTACTAGCAATCGAGAGAATTGGTTGCAGTAGCACGTACGCCGTGATAGGAAAATTTGGATGGACGTTAATAGATAAAAAGCGATTTTGAGCGCTACTATCACGTGATAGATTTTTTTAAGACTGTATATTTTATTATGTAGATTGATTGTGATTTAAATTAACGAGAAGTTAAGTGTCCAAAATGTCCTCTTTCCTTTATGATGGACCGCTCATCTGTCGAAGGTAACTCCGAATACGAGCCGGATAATCTCCAGGATGCTGTGCAGTTTCTGGAGGCTACTGGAGGGAAATTCCCTTACGACGAGCTCCTCAGTCCGGTCTACGGAATGACCGACTTCCAGGTGAGGATCCCAGTTTTCGTCGTTTTTGGTATCAATAGACATGCCAGTTCAGTGGTCATAATGCTGAGCTACTAATTCGATGACCCAGGTTTGATTCCAGGTGATGCTTCTGGACAACGTGAAAATCACCCAAGTTATGTGATATTTCGGTTAACAGAATGCCCTGGGAACCCCCTCCCCCTACCTTGATTTGTGTATTTTACACGCAGTTGGTCTAAATACAGAGATTCTTAGCCAATGGGGGAATGCACACTGGGGGATTTTCAGGGTATTTAAGAGAGGAATAAGATCACTATTCAGCGTAATGTAATATTCTGTAGATGGTGTAAGAATCTATAAAATTGCAGTTGTTTTAATTTTTTCTTCGAAGTTCATGTAAAATTTCAATGCCATTTATGACAATCGTTTTTATAAGATGCGAATTATTTTTTAATCAATTTAAGGATCAAATTATTATTTAATAACCAGAAAGTGCAGCAATAATATTTATACATAGAATAAGATATTTTTCTCTCGCGTTTGCTTGCTAAGACTCAGCTTTGGCGTCGTCTGTGTCAAGAGAAAATTTTCTAATCAGATTACGTCAAACCTTAGTTCCCACCTGGGAGAAAACTCGAACGAGGTGGACACTGCAAAGAATGAAAAATATATTCACAATGCAGCAGTCAAGGACATTATTTATACAGTTATTCTTTTAAAGTCATCCCTTATCTAAAGGTCATATGCTATCGTAATATTTTTCATAACTATTTTAGAGACATGCCCAATGGGAACGTGCGTCAGGTTAAACGGAGATCAAGTCTGCGGCATGTGGTTTATTTTCAATTGAACTCGACTTAGGCATGGTGCCTCGGAGGCATGGTTTTCTCAGTACTTGTTTATTTTTTAATATGCTCACGCGGATTCATTGAAAGAGGATTTTCTCTTTTGTTCTCCTCATTAAACAACTACCAGGGCCCCAGCTGCTTTGGGAAATTAGTCATCGTTCTTTGAATCAGAAAATATTTTTGGGCAAATGAGATAATTTGGAAAATGTGATTAAATGTTTGCCCCTGCTGTAGAGATGGAGATCCAGTCGTGTTTAGGGCAACATCCGGATTTCAATGCAATTGGCCTCAGTAATTGAGGCACTTTGGAATTAAATTACTGCGAGTATCGGATTTCTTGCTTGAGTAAAAATGAGAGCTCTGGAAGTGACAGTAATATGATCCACAGTTAAGTACTAATCCTAAAAAACACTTCCAGCTTCATTGGAGGTTTTGGAAGAAGTAATACGAACTGTAAACTTTGTCAAAGGTGAGCTCTAATCGCAAGAATTTACAAACAGTTATGTATTGCAATGGATTCAATCGCTTATTTTACCCAAAAACTTTCGATTTCCTTCGAAAGGAAATGTAACTGAGGGAGTATTTGACCATAGAGATGAGCTCAAATTATTTTTTTAAAGTTCAGCATAAGATGAAATGTTACACTGTCTACATAATGTGTAATGGAGAATGCGCTTTGCGTTCTTCACGGCCTTTTTGTTTAGCAACTGAATTAACTGGTATGGCTGTATCAAAATATATTGTTTTTTCTCATTTTTTTTATTTTGTAAGTCTACTATACGACTATTTAATGACACTGTGATATGTTTTAAGAATGACTACTGTTTGTTATATCATGTCATTGCCACCCGGCTTATCGCCTAACAGCAATGTATCCCAAATAATAATAATAATAATAATAATAACTGAATCGATGAAGGGATACAAAAATCGTAAAATTCATGTCCCTTGAAACCTTTCATGAGCAAGCTGTTAATTTGAAAGATTAAAGCCGGTATCGAAAATAATTTAATGTTTGAGAAACTTTTGTCATGACATATGTGCGCGGTGAAATATTCCGGATGGTGCGACTTCTGACTAACGTACAGGTAGCTCAGAGGAAGAAAAGAACTCCTCCCTTAAATATTTGGCTTAAAATTCAATCAATCACAACTCAATTTCCAACTAATTTTACAGGTGAGCTTTACCGCTGACTATGAAAATCTGATTATTGTCGTTGTCAATATTTCAGTTGTGTTGGTTACGGTCCCCCGATTTATAAGACCTCCCCTGGTGGAATAATATTCCCGAATCCTTGCGTGTTCAAAAATGTGACGAACAGCTTCCCAAACTCTCAGTCGTCCGGGAGAGGCTTGTTTGCTCTTCCTTTAGCACACTTATGAAATATAGTATTTTGAACATGCCTCAATCCCTTTCCCATTATTTCGCAATGCATACGCATATTTCATACAGAGCTTTCTTACTCGTTTTGTACGTGCTTTCTGTCAGCGGAGAGACTTTCTATGTTGCTGACGATATCGCTTCAAGTGATAATGTATCGGGAGGTTTTTAAATGGAAGCTTTGCTGACTCATTTGTGTATTCATAAATATCGATGCGTCGTTGTGCCGTAGTGCACCGTCGTAAGGCCCACCCCACATTCCGCTTTTTTTTCATTTCCAGAGCGCTCTGGCCTCGGCACTGGACGGGAAATTCCTGCGGGTCGTCGTTCGTCCCAGCTGAACACTGCCGTCACTGCCTTCGCGAGAGAGCCCATTACAACCGAAAACCAGCATGGAATCCATCGGTGCTGATTTATTATTTGACGTGAAATTATCATTGCATTCACAACGACGCACATCGTACTTATGCTGTTTAAAGTTTTCACGGGGTATTACTTCTTGCTTGCCTCCTGGTCGTATTATGTCGTAAGATATTATTCTTCTAATATGGCTGCTCTTTAAGAAAATAAAATTGTCCCTAATTTATGCATTGTGTGTGACAGTTGGATCTCTGTTTTAACTTAATATTACGTGTAAACCCTCTTGGAGTCTCTTCCATTCTCTTTTCCTCTGCAGTGTTTTCGTAGAATGTTTGCTGAACGCTGATGAGGACTAAAATTTTCCGTTATCTCTGGCATGCTACTAAATACGCCGTCCGCTACGTTATCCCTCGCCAGATTTTAACTCGAGAAAGGCATGGTCGCCGCTGTCGAAATAGATACGTCGAAATTTGATGGAAACTCGTAAGAATAGGATTTTCTGCAAAAATTACTCTAAATGCATGAAAATGTACTGGTTCGAATTTTACTGTCATTTTTAATATTTTTGTCTATGAAACTGAAGGATTTAAATGGTTCCTAATAATAACGGTAAGTCTTTTAGCTTTAAGGGAGCTTTAATCACTGAAATATTTACTGAAACGTTATCCAGTAATAAATGTGAAACTCCAATAGCTGTAAACAGTTTACCTTTCTAAACAAAGTAAAAATGAAATTAGTTGGCTAGCGCCACAAGTCAAGAAGGGGTAAAAGGTAAAAAAGGATAATGAGGTAGGTAAAAGGGGTAAAAGGTAAAAAAGGAGAGGATAAGAAAGGTGAATACGAATACGTATTTCGGCCACAAAGTAGCCCTCTTCAGCGTACTGAAGGGTAATCGTCACTACAACTCAAGTCGAAGTGAGGAAGGGTAAGGGCAATTCGAAGAAAACCGATTCTTCCTTAATGGACGAGTGTTCGTTGGATAGGGATGAGATTTATGAAGCTGTTAGAATTGCGCCAACCAACATGCACGGTCACAGACATCGACAATTTTCTTTCCAAATTTTTCGAGGAAAATGGATATTAACAAATGTCGTACTCAATATTTCTGGGCCATCCTTTGAAACGTATAAAACGCGTCGGAAGCAGTCGATAGTAGCCTGAATGACGAAAATTCTGAAATAGCAATTGTTCAAAAATTTATCATAGTGACCCGTTGCTTTAAAATGTAATAATTGCACAATTTAATGAAGTAAATTGTTTAAAATCCTTTTTCAATGGTAACCACGAGTGTACGAAATGCTTTGCAAATATGATGAAATAAGATTTTTACGGAAACAGTCATCTTGAAGGTACAGCACATAATGAAGGATTAAAAACTGGAACGATCCATATTGATGAAAACCGAAAACTCTTTAAAGTTACGTAATATAATACCTAATTTCAAATACATATATGCATGTATGCATGTAAGCCTTTCGTTTCGAAAGAAAAACTGTCAGATAAGTTTTAGTTCCTATTCCGAAAAAGGTAAAAGCTACACCATGTGAGCACTACAGGACAATAAGTTTGATATCCCACGCAGCGTGAGTTACTCTCAGGATCATAAACCAAAGGATTGAGAGTAGGGCAAATGATTACTTGGGGATTATCAGTTTGGGTTTAAGAAGGGAAGAGGTACGCCTGATGCCATTGCAGTAATGAGATTATTAATTGAGAGGAATATTGAACAAAACCAGGAGGTATTTGCCTGTTTCGTAGATTTCGAAAAAGCGTTTGATAGAGTGAATTGGGAAAAACTAATGAGTATATTTCAGAAAAAAGGAATAGATTGGAGGGAAAGGAGGCTAATCCGCAACCTGTACATGTCTCAGACTGCTCAGGTACGAGTGGGGAACGGGGAGTCCGGTTGGGCAGTGTTAGGAAGAGGTGTAAGGCAGGGTTGCCCACTATCACCGTTGCTGTTCAACCTGTATGCAGAAGAAATGATCAAAGAGGCATGGGAAGAACTGGAGGTAGGAATTAAAGTGGGCGGGGAATTCGTAAAATGAGTTAGGTTTGCTGATGACCAAGCTTTAGTTTGTCAGTCAGCCAAGGGGCTGCAAGCATTGCTGAGTGAATTGGCAATTCAGTGCGACAGGTATGGGATGAGAATCAATATTAATGAAACAAAGGTTATGCGATTTTCTAGAAAGAAATAGGCCAAGCTCAACATTAAAATAGGTGGGCAAAAACTAGAGCAGGTAGAACAGTTAACGTATCTCGGTAGTGTTTTGGACCAACACGGTCAATGTGGTAGGGACGTAAACAGAAGAATTGCGGTAAGCAAAGAGGCATTCACAAGGAGGGAGGAGTTGATGACAGGGAGGAGTTGATGAGTAAGGATATTAAGAAAAGACTCGTAAAAACTCTGATGTGGAGCGTAGCTATGTACGGCGTGGAAACGAGGTCATTGAAGCAGGAGGATAGTCGTAGACTGGAGGCTTTGAAATGTGGGTGTGGGGAATAATGGAGAAGGTGAAATGGACAGAGAAGAAAACAAATTAGGAAGTACTTGGTATGGTGGGCCAAGAGGGGGTTTGTTGGGAGAAATCCTATGGAGGCAAGAAAAGTGGATGCAGGGGGTATTGACCGGCAGTGTGATGTTGAAGGCTGCGATAGAGGGGAGAATGTTGGGCAAACGAGGAAAGGTAAGGAATAGGATAGGACTGTTGGACGGGATGAAGAGAGGAAGAAAGTACTCGGAGATGAAGAGGGACCTGATGTAGAGTAGGATACTGGATTTTGTGTTTTGTTAGGAGTCACAAAATATTTATTTAGTAGCTGTGCCCATCCAAAAACCTACCTTAACCGGTAGATTACCTAATAATAATAATTAGTCGTATGATAATTTAAGAATAATGAGTTGTCAACGATCGTGTAAAATTCAGCATTTACACGTAGACTTTCTATGATGATGATTTAATCGTTGGTTGAAAAAGAAAGTTTTTAGAAGTCGGTGAATTCGAGCAGTAGTGTTGTTCGTTAAAGATTCTCAAATATATTACGGACGGAAGCATTGCCTGTAATTGATACAATGTTTTACCGAATGGTCATCAGCGGAAAAAGCGGTCAATGTTCGACGAAACAACCGGGAAGGTTATTTATAATTAATGAATTGAAGGAAAGATGGGAAAATTCTTATCTTCAAGGTGATGAATTGGCAAAATGTACGGTTAAAGTCACCTCCATGCAGAGTAATCAATCCTACAACGAGTACGTTGCAGAAACGTCAGTGCGGGCATCTTTATTACTCCCTTCATTTACATGTGTGTGAGCATTCACGCTTGGACACAGGAGGTTTCGGACCGCACCGTCATATATATATTACCGGGGAGTTTATACACTAGCTTTCACCAGCCCAATTGTGTTCGCGAGTATTAAAATATAAAACGTTCTGCCTACCTTCAACTTGGAAGTTACCGAGGATCTGTATACTTCATATAGCCTTACGTCATTCATTCCTCGAAACAAACAGCGAGAACAAGGTGCGGAGTGCACACTTTTAAGAAGGCAGTATATGTTCTTTGTTTTACTCCTGGCATAAATACCACTGTAAAGGCTGGATAAGTGATGACATGTCGGGCTGAGGGACGACGAATTGATTCCATTTTCGAAGAAAGAGCTTTGAGTATGGCGGACCGACGGATGGGAGCATTAAAAGAAGAATTGCGTGGGGTAGAGTATCGTTTATGAAGACGCGGAATGGCATGTGTTGATAACAGGAATCTTGTCGTGTAATATCCTTTGTCTCCGACGCATATCCAAAGGCCGTTCGGTGAATATTTCATTTTATAAGGACACTCTTAACTTTTAACTAATAGGACGAGGAAACTATGGATTACTGACGAGCAGGGGCGTATTCACCCCATTTGCCGCCCAACGCTATAGTCAATGTCTGCCGCCCCCTTAAGGAATTAATTTTCTAAACCAAATTCAATGTGTCCATAAGTTCCTCGCGCCTAAAAACAGGAACTAGCGAAAAAAGGAATAGCGTGATCATTCGCAAGACAATGACTAATGTAAACACAGGATTCGCGCTCCTGGCGGCCTATGGTGGAACCTTTTTTCTAAAAAAGAAAACGCGCGGGATTTTGAATCAATATGTTTGCATTAAAAAAATTGAAAAAACTGATGAAATAAAAATTCCGGGACTTGTGCCACCCCCTGGGAGCTGCCGCCTTACGCCATGGCGTAGTTGGCGTACTGGTAAATACGCCCCTGGTTATAGAGATGATCGATCAGAAAGATAGCCGAGAAAATGAAATGAAAGAATGTAAATATAGAATTAGGTGGAAGGATGTATAATAATTAAATGATTAATTGAGACGTTAACAAATAGAGCAAAAGAAGTGTGGGGCTCCTGTTTGACACAGCTTTCTAAAGATTGATTTCATCATAATGATAGAAATTCTATTTGTTATTTCTGGGTATGACACGGACCGCGAAAATTCATAATACTTAAATTATCATGAGACCTATTTTTAGTTATAAATAAGTTCCCCATTACTTTCACCACATTTTCTTGCCACCTTCATTTCCGTTTTAGAAATATTTATTCACTTCGTTTTTTTACCGATAAAAAAGTTCAATTATTTCCTATTCCCAACTCTTTCTTATATTTCGGAATGTAAGATTAATTAGGATTAGATTCTGCGAAACTAATTCATTCATATTTTTTCCTTTGAAGCCAACGAGTTACTTACCTTCAAATATGTATCGGTGAAGTTATCGTGATTACTTGGCTGTAAATTCTTCTTTGAATATCCACAAGAATATTACGCGCGGGAAAAAGGCGAGGAAGTGATTACATTTTCTACCGAATGGTTCTCTAATAATGAAATAAATTCAATTACTTAAGACATAATGAGATAGTTATTGATTAAAACAAAATCGAAGAAAGGTTAGAAAAAGAACCATTTCCTCACGTGATTTCAGGTGGATGAGGCGGTAAAAGGTACGGTCTAAGTCACCTCCATGCTGATTTATGAATCGTACAACGCCATCGTTGCAGAAACGTCAGTGCGGGCCTTTCAATCACTCCCAATTTTGGTTTGCATTCACGCTGGGACACAGGAGGCTTCGGACCGTACAAACGTTAGGGCGTGTCACGTTCCATAATGTCTGAACTTCCACAAGCCTGATAGTGTTCGCGAGTACTAAAACATCAAACACTGTGCCTACCCTCACACTGGATGTTACCGAGCGTTGGTGTACTTAATATAGCTTAAAGTAATTTGACTCTTGAAACAAATAGCAAGAACCTTGTGTAGAACGCGCTGATGTCAAGAAGGCCCCTCTATCATTCTGAGTACTCGAATTTCTATAAATTAAATATCTGTAACCTTCTCCGTGCCCAACATTTCACTGAGCTTAATAACTGACCCCAATACCGGGAGGGGGGGAATCTGACTGATTAGTTGAAAACTTTTGAATGACTGGAAGTTATCATACAGCATCAAGCAAGCCTTGGTCTTGGATCCATATTCAGAGGTCGTCAGGTAAGTTATCACTTTTCCGAAGACTTACATTTTACGTCAGTTAATCTCATTCCAAACATGTTTAGCGGTTTTGCTATGGTGAATAATAATTTGTGAAATTGAATTGCAACTTTCAATTTTTCGGAAATCATGCTATTTCCCATTTCGTACGACGCGTTTACGACAATGGCGATTTCGGGAAAATTAGTATACTAAGCAGTTGATTAGCCTGATAGATTCTTTTCCACAAAAATTTGAATAAATTCGTTACTGAAGATGCTGCATCATTCAACCAACTATTGAATGCTTTAAACGCGTTTTCTGTGCTTCTTGGCTGGCCCAGAACACTTACGTTAAAAATATGTTAGGCTTCTTTTTATTTCGTCGGATGGAGCATAATTAATCACTGTTTGTAGCTGTGGATTTTATCCATGGTCAACAAAATATGTGTTGACGACAGTTTTTAATAGATTGCTAAATTTTGTCCGTGGTCAATAAATACGCATCCAAGATAGCAAATGTCTTTGACGATAAATTGAAGTTGGACGATAAGTTCAACTGGAATGAGATAGCACAGATGGCTAGTGGAGACAATATTTGTGAACATGGATTATGCGTCATATTTGTTGGAAGCAAAATCATTTCAGTCTTTTAATTAATACGTGTTATATGAAACTAGATTTTTTATGGCTGATTTTTCAAATACTTATTAATACGACATAATAGTTTTTGGGTAATAGTAAAATTCTTACATAATGATGGATTTTGTTATAATAATCGGAATAAATAAGTGATAATTGGGGGTGTGAAATGGGAATCGGGAGTTACCGATCAGAACGTTTTTCAATTCATCCGTGAGATCTTGCAACGTGGCATCCCTCGAAGTCACATAAAAATTCGAACGTTCTTAAGACGGAAAAGATAAACTTACAAAAGAAAAGTGATTATACGGAATACTCGTTCATAAATGATGACTGTTAACGGAATAAAAACCCACTTAATACGTTTGACCACAACCCATAGAATGATATTACAAATTCAAACAATGAATCATACACAATTTTTGATGGAATCAGTGTAAAACAGACGCCAACCGTGCGGTGGACAATGCATCAGCCGCAAGGAATTGAAGGTACGCTCAATATTTACCTCGAACTAGGAAGCGGTATTTGTAATTCTAAATTTCTATGTGAGATAGTATTATTTACTGCATCATAATGTTTCAAGGAGAAATTTTGAAAAATATTTGCTTGACCTCAACGAAAATATTATAAGAAATTAACAAACTTTACTTCATTGAGACTGTAAGACCCGATGCCTAATACTCGGGGGGATGGACAGGAATAGCCTTTAGGATACTAATTCTAGTAGATCTATTATTTACAGTACCCGCATGTGTAGTAATATTCTTCATAGTGTTACAATTTTAATAGGAGGATTTGGAAACTAGCTATTTATCCTAGTACCCTGTGCTCCCGATAAAGATTTTCTACATCTTAATACCATGGAATGTTGATTGCAACCGCCAATACTAACTCTTTTAAGGACACAAAGATAGTAAAGTATCATTTTTCTAGAAGAAGATTGCCTGCTTGCCGAATGGATTTCCTCTTTGTAAAAATACATCTGAATGATCATAGGTAGCCAACATTTTTCCTTCCACGAAGGAGCGTTTTCGAGGGAGATCATGTAATAAATAAGGTCAACCGTAAACAAACAAATGAGTGTTTAAATATTTTAAATACCCAGACGAATTTATCGATTCGGAATTTGCTGTAAACGATGATTTTTATACGGGGTGGAAATAATAGAGAATATTGTGATTGATCAACATTCTTTAGACTCATCAACGCCAAACACAAGAATAAAATAAAAACTGCATAATTTACGCTTTTTCAGGTGATGATAAAATCTTTACAAACATTTACCATTATTTCACGGTATTAAGTAGAAAATTAATTTCAAACCACGTATGATATAGTGAAAGTTCTCAATTGCTTTTCTGCAAAGAAAAATGAAGAAACCTTGGAAGTAATTAAGAGAGACTAGATTGCTCAGGTTAGATGATTGAGACTAGTTGACCTTGGGAGGCATATATGTATATAGGTATGGAGGCATCACCACTTAAACTTTAAAATAGCTATTGCTCTTACTTATTCTTCGAAAGACTTCTGTGTACAGAAAGACGATTAATACACCCAAAGGAATCATTATCTTGCAGTACGCAATACCGATGAAATGTTCAATGGAGTACATGGGCGTGAAATCTGGAGGAAATATTGTCACCCATTCGAAGACCAAAGCAGCATTAGAAAACAATAAAACCAGGAAAATAATTGATGCCTTAAAGTTTCAGATTAGTCCTCCCCGTGTAATAGTTATCAGGTGTGCTATCGGTATCAGGTATATCAGTATAACACGTATTGTTAGCAGTATTCCAATGGTTTAGCGTAGTATCTGAATGGATAAAGGCAATAAACTCTACTGTTATCCTAATTCCTAACTCTCAGAATTCAAATCATCCTTGAAAATCTCATTTATTATTATTACAACTCATTCAGTATTCTTTACCTCCGTTGGCTTTATTTGAAATGCCAATACTGTTCTTTCCATTCCTCGTGTATTCAGCAATATTCGCGATATCACTAACTTCCGTATCCTTTTGCTCCTTAGAATCCCCTATATCCACCCATCTTACCCTCATCGAATTTCTCTCAATAGCAGTACGTATTTTTTCTCTATTACGACCAAATCTTTTGTTTTTTTTTTTCAATTTTAAATATATGTAGTGTATTTTCTCACCCCTTTATTTTTCATTGAGTTTTATTCCATGTATCCCAGAAACTCTTTGCGTATTTAAAACGTGGAAAATTGAACTCGGAAGTGAAGCGGGTGGGTGGTGTAGAGGGGATTGATGTGACGCTCTCCATCTGCAGCCTCGTCCCGAGGATTGATCGTGGCCCTCTGCTTGGAAGCCGAGTGGAAGGCATCAATCAGAGGTTGGGTGCTTTCTGGAGGGATATTTTCCCAAACCTTCTCCATAGCAAAATAGTAAACCACGTTTACATACATCTACACATTAACCCGCAAGGGCGTGTGGCGGGGGGTGCTAATTCACCCCCCGCCCCGTTGACCCGTAAACTAGAATAAAATCGCATGCACAACCAAATTCTGTTACCTCTACACAAATATTAGCTTGTTCATGCACTCGAAAAACCTCAATCGTACGAAAGAATGCATTTACATGCAACGATATTGAATAACAAGATACGTTCATTCAAATCATTCCGTAGAACTATAAAAAAGATGGGTCTATTAAATAGAAAGAATAACATGAAAGAATTAAAATGCAAGATATCGAAAAATATATACCCTACCAATACTAACTATCTCCTACGCGATAATTATCTCATACGAACGAAGTACGTGGGGGATCGGGATGGTGCGGTGGCTAACGTGCTTGCTTCCCATCCAAAGAGACCGGGTTCAAATCCTGGAGACGGCGGATAGTGGTATCCCTATCCCGACATGAGGTGATTTGTGGAGAGCACTTTGAGTGAGTACGCCGTCCGTCAGATGGGACGTTAAACTGCGAACCCTTTGACGCCGAATGCTAATGCCGACACCAGGTTTCTCTCCACCCGTCGTCCTTTCCATCTTTTTCTAATAGCGCAAATGACATAAGCTGTCGGTCCACTCCTATAAAACTACTACGTACGAAGTACTGATGAATAAACGACGAAGAAATAGTTTAATACTGGTGAAGTTTACTCTATTTCCACTATCGGAGCCAGATTTTTAACCAGCCACCTAATTCTATTCAGTGACGGTTCATTTTGAGCAAACCTCCAGCTGACACGAGTAGGCATTTGACTCGCCCTGAAGGGAGTCAGTGGAATCGTCGACGCGTCAATCGGACCCGAGGGAGTGAACTTCGTCTACACGGGGACGACGTAAAGTGGGCAATTATTCAGACGAAGGGATCAAAATCTCGCCGCAGTCTAAATGAGCTCCCCATAGGATTTAAGGGATGGAAAAATAACCTCAGATACTAGGCGACGTTTACTCTTTCAGTGTTAATACCTTACAGGACGTTTGTGCTCTGAATTATACTTGCAGAAAATTTGGATTACTTTTGATCGTCTAGATCATGTTCATTGCCCAAGATGTTGTGTTATTGGTCTTCTTGATAATGCTTTGCAGCAGTTAGTGGTTTTAAGTCTTTCAGCTAAAGATTATCTCGAAACCGTTTGGTTTTTATCCTTAACAATATCTTTCTCCTCTCGCGCAAATGTCATTTTCATAGGAAAAGTAGGAAATAAAATGCTTTTTTTTGTTTGCACTTAAGATATAC
This sequence comes from Hetaerina americana, assembly GCF_022747635.1. Taxonomy (NCBI): domain Eukaryota; kingdom Metazoa; phylum Arthropoda; class Insecta; order Odonata; family Calopterygidae; genus Hetaerina; species Hetaerina americana. The sequence continues at coordinate 724,056 of NW_027287073.1, read as the reverse complement.
CTTGCGTGCCAATCCCCAGAGTGGAACCTTGTGTTCCAATCAATGTTGTTAGATACTTTATTTTCGCCACATATTTGTTTTTCATTTCTCGCAGTTCCATGAACAAATGCTGGTCTCATTTTATATCCGTACCGTTTAGTGTTCAGCTGTCTACGACATTTTTTCGTCAACCTCATCCTTTCTTCTACCGTGTTATGGGTATTTCATTAACCCCCCCCACCCACCTCCCTCCTCTTTATCTAATATCCCCGGTCAATCTTCACCTCCCTCCCTGTCGGCAGCTCAGACCACCCCATTCTCTTATCTTCGCCCACCAATCCCCTGCGTCCGCCGAACCATTCTTCCCCCCTTCCCTTTTTCATGCCCTGGCCGAGAACTTATTTCTACGACGACGTCCGGTTGAGCTGGTTGCCGCTGGTGTGCGTAAGAGGAAGCGACGGAAGATCACCGATGCCTCGAATAATCAAGTAAGTGGTCATGCTTTCTTAATTATCGGTTATTTTCCGGAGAAACTTACTATAATAGCCGAATAATATTGTTAAAACACACCCGGGATCGTCGTTTTCTGGCTTGAACTCTAATTTCTCTCGTAAGCTTATCTTTTCTTGGATACGTAAATGTCATAATAATGCTGGTTCACGTTTGAAAGGATAAATGTGTAATTGTAATTTGTGTATGCATTCTGCCGTAACTAGATTAAGACATCGGGACACTTAACACTCGAAATTTGGGAAAGGCGAAATTTGGGAAAGGCGAAATTTGACAAGACCTTAACGAAGGCATTTGTATTCGCTTTTCGAGTGACGGTTCTGTTCAGACCTTATATTTTACTTCGGAGGACTAGGTTCCCTTAGAGTATTTCTTAAAGATATGCTCGATATTCTTGGAAATGTTTGCATAAGCGAATCTAGTAACTTTATATTCTGGCGTTATTTTTGCAGTCAAATTTCCCGTGCCCAGCATGAAAGTTCTTAACGAAATCGTGCCAAATGTGAATTGAATGTCATACTTAAGGAAGCGATTCTAAATATTTAAGTTATTGTTTTCGATGCGACTGGCTTTATTTCAGTTGTTACGAAGGTGTTACTGTCGTAATTGGAGTGAGGGGGATTGGGGGGGGGGTAGAATAATAGTTTCATGGAAGACAATTTCCAGTCTAGTTAAAATTCCCTTGCTAAGAGCATTGGTGCTTTGCTGGCTGAGTTTTAAACGTCCAGTTATTATTTTTAAGAATGTGCCTACTTGATTACACTAAGTCAATTGCCTATCACTTTGTGAACGTGCCCATTTTACGATGGTAAGAACTTAATCTTGGGCTTCATCAACAATTTATTTTTCCCAAATACTTATCATTTCTCATCTCACACCTTGCAGACGATTCAACTTCAACCTGCCGATCGTATTGCTTGGGCCACAATCACTTCCACTGCCGAAGAATGCATCGCCCAGCCATTCCATCAAAGCGAGAGGCACGCTTAAAGGGCAGAAGATGGATGACTTCCCTGATGCTGCTTGTACCTACTCCAGAAAGGTAACCCAATTTCTGCGCTTTAATCTAAGGCCTCTGTCAAATTAAACTTTTGAAAATTAAGTTAGATAGGATTGTAGTTTTTACCCGCGGGCGCAGCCACTATTCGAAGTAAGATGAGTATCGCGTGCTCACAGTTGATTACGGGATAAATTCTGCCCCTGAATTAATGCAAGAGTTCTGTGATAATTACTAGACTAATTATTTACTGCGTCGATTGAGGTTATCATATTTCCGCTCGTCCATCTGAAGGCTGTTGTCTCATAATCAAATCCATGTCAGGAATAAGTGCAAACAATGTTAGGTATTGCTATGCTTCCTGCCAAGTATTTTTCCTCACAATTTTTAGTTGACGATCTTTTTGACGAAATTAATGTATTTTTCTTAAAGATTTAAATCTTACGGATTTTTTTATGCATATTCTTATATTTCACTGCACAATAAAAGGCTATGGACGAAGTATTCAGTTGGTGTAAATGATATCTAAGAGGGCTTTTCCCGAAACTTCTTGAATTTTTTCTCTTGAATTACTGCTAATCTTATGACTAATCATAATCTTATCTTTGGAGACTTTTTGGAAGAATTTTATTGAGAATTTTATTAAATTTTCCTGAGAATTTTATTAAATTTTATTGAAAATTTTATTAAATTTTATTGGGAATTTTATTAAAATTTATTTGGGAATTTTATTAAATTTTATTGGGAATTTTATTTAATTTTATTTAATTTTGTTGGAAAGTTGGTTAAAATTTATTGAGAATTTTATTAAAATTTAGTGAGAATTTTATTAAAATTTAGTGAGAATTTTATTAAAATTTATTGAGTTTTAATAAATTATATTTAAAAGAAATTAAATATAAACTCTGATAGAAGTTAAGGGTTGAAATTTAATTATTATCTAGGTCTTGAATTTCCAATGCAGATTTGCATTTAACAGTACTTTACTACGTTAAGAATGTCTAAGCCAAAGCAGACATGTCGTGCTTAATTTAAAAACACTTGTTTACTCTCCATTAGTGTTTTTGAAGACTGCTGAATGATTTGAGGAAGTAAATTAATTGAATTAAATGATTAATACTTACTTCGAATCTTATGACATTACTTATGTGGCTTTGTTAACAGTTTTAGCATCATGATATGAGAAGTTTTTAGAAATCTTAAGATATTTCACTCATTATCTGCATTCATTGCACATAAATGGCTAGTTCTAAGAATCCTTTTGTAATTATTAATGCAATAATCAAGAATTGTTTCGCTATTTTTTTGTATTATTTTAGAATATGTTAATTAGGATAAAAATTGTCTTTAAGATTACTGAGCGTTTCGATTTTCTCTTCTCTAATAAGGTTGTTTCTCTGCTGGAGCGGTGCTACATTTCAAATGGTATCGAGAAACTTACTGTGGCTTCAGTTTGCTGATAACTGCGTGATGTTACTTTTGGATGTATTCCAATCTTTGGAATATTCGAAGAATCCTTGCGAAATTTCACCCTGCCAACGAAAGACCTCGAGTTTGCTGAATATCTCCAGATCGGAAGAGAAAGAAGACTTCAGATGAGGGAAGAAGGCAAGACTGGTTCCGGGCATCAGCTCATTGGCGAGATATCTCAGTAGTCTCTCAGCTGTCCTTACTGGACTTCGGCTCTTCGTAAAGGTAGTCAATATCACATTTATACTTCATTTTCATACATCAATTTGCTCTTCGAATTTTACTTTAAATTTAACTTTTTTTGCTTAAATATTTTGATTTTCTATTTTTTATAAAATGTCTATTTTATCTGAATTAATTTTTTTAAAGCTTTTTTTAAATCTTAATTTAATTATCTTCTTGTTTTCTGGTCGAAGTCTTCCTATTTGTTGTGTGCATGGGAACTTAGTTTTAACTTCGTAAATCAGGGAATAAAACTGCATTAGAATTAAAATTTTTCGAAAGCTTTGAGAAATTGAAAAGTAGAAGTAGTTCAGCTTTTATAACACACAAAAATATGATTCGCTATTATGATGTTTAATTTAAAATTTCGTCAACTTCATAATTTTATACATATCATTTTTTCCTTTTAATTTAATTTTATGCATTCAATTTTTTCCTTTGATTAGTAAAAGGGAAATTATAATTTTATTGGGTGTATTTTAGGAGACATTGGGTCTAAAGAAAATTTTGCTTGAAATGGCTTGAAAAATGTCAGAGATATCAAGCTATTAACTCATCCTGATTTTCTCCCAAGTCTGTAATTGTGTAAACAAATTATAAAAATCGATTAAAAGGTGTTAGTTCTTTATCGATTTTGCGTAGAAACTTCCTCATTCTACTAAAACGAACATTTTTTTATTTAAACTATGAGACAATTGGTTTTTCTCTCAGACTAATGCAAATGACTCTTGTAAACTTAGTTTTACCCTACTTCAGAGCACACTTTTTATTTATAGTTACTGCAGTGCAAAGGGGATATAGATGGTAAACTGTGAATTTTCGCTTCGCCTCCAGACAAGACGTATTCCTGCGATCAATTTTGGAAAACTTGATTGATAATTTGCGGCTCATTCAAAATCTAAGTGAGATGTTATCTGCTGTTATAGCCGACGTTTTCGAATCATCGTTAGACAAAAAGTAGCTGTAAATGAATGGCAGTTAATTCTTCAGGCTATATTGAATGTAAAAGCACGTGTTCCAGCCGTACCACGTTTGAGTAAAAATATCTTAAACATTCGCATTTAATGGTTACATGACCTTAGATTAACCACTTCTAATTAGCCAAAAGGAAATCTAATCTGCTTTTACTAAATACCGCGTATCACTGTCAATGCTTAATGACATATCGCAACCGTTATATTTTACCTTTATTTTGAGTTAATTTTGCATAGTTCAAAGATTTTTAAATTTGAAGGAAAGTGCAAAATACAAAACTAGAAATAGGCATTAGTGGGAATAACAAATGCGTGGACCTAAGTAAACTTTGAGGCAATCTTTAAATCTAATTTGAATTCTGGTATTATATTCAGATGTGCCCCTTAACTCTGCTTCTAATTCTTATTATCGGTGGGGATTGAATAATCTTGCTTATCCTTTTGATTAGATGCCTTTGACTTCCCATATAGCTTTTCTCTCTTGTTCCATCTTAAGAAGTTGTTTGAAAATGTTATATTTAGCTCCGTACTTTTTCTCGGTTCGAACTTGGCTAAAAATTATTTCGGATCCAATATTCATACGAAATCCTATGTCTGAAACTCATCCCCCCCCGTTCATGCGTATTACTTTACTGATTCCAAATTTAGTACAGTGTATTTAACACATTACTTATACCGAACGTTATCAAAAATTAGCATACCCTATGGTTAATTTCTCGATTGTACGTAATGACTGCATATACGCATATATTAGGAAATCCAAAGCTGTATTGAATGGCTGACAATAAATGAAGAGTTGTTTATTTAATATAGAGAGAGAGAACAGGTATTCGGAATAGTGTAGTTGCGACTGGCATGCCATAACTTAGTTTGGTTTCAAGGCTTATTTTTAGTTGCCAAGAGTGAAATCCATTGCGAAATGTTGATTGAATGCATACTTGAATAGGTTACCCAAAATTATTTCAGGATTAACATGAATCTTGGGAGAATCAAAACCCAATCCACTTTTTGTTCTTTTGGGGTCATATCTCTTCTTGGGTTATTTTCACGGTATCCAGAAGTGGCCTTCCAGCACAGAGAGCCACGTTTTCTAAACGGAAAACATTTTACTCATTCGTGGTTACCAAAGGGAATGATTTTAAGGAATCATCTTTCGTTTCAATTATTATATTTTTGGGAATCAAATTTATTCAGTCAGCGACCGTGATTCAATTTTCTTTCATTTTCACCTTAATATTTTAGTCAATATATTTTTTTCATTTTTTAACATGATGTTCCTCATATTTCAGGAAAAAATATGCAAATCTTAAAGCAATGTTCAATGAAATTAAAGAATGAATGCATTCATATCTACATTTATAGTTTCTTAAATGCTATAGCAATTTTAGCTGATTTTTAAAAATTAAACTTTGACACACTTAACTTCCTAATTAGTAATTCCTTTTTAGTCTGCTGTCGCAAATTGATTGATAGCTGCAACTTGTCTTGTATGCATAGAGAAAGTGAAATGAATTTACCTTCCGTTAACCTGATTTCAATTGAATTTTTAATATATACGTATCATAACTACAAATTAAGAAATACTTAATTTTGTTGTTGCATGATCGATTTTGAATCTCCCCCTGCCGCCCACACTTCCTATCTGGATACTATGTAAAATGCTGAAGGAATACTGGAACATCTCCAGATAGAGAATCCTGAACCTCGTGATAATATTTTTCAGCTTAGAGATTTTTTTAAGGTAATATGCCGGTTAAGGTAGGGGTTTGGATGGACACAACTACCAAACAAATATTTTAATACTCCAAACAAAACACAAAATCCTGTATCCTACTCTACATCAGGTACCTCTTCATCTCTTGAGTACTTCCTTTCTCCCTTCATCCCGTACAACATGCCTATCATGATCCTGCCCTTTCCTCATTTGCCTAACATTCCCCCCTCTATTACAGTCTTCAACATCCACTACCGATCAATATGCCCTTCAACCATTTTTCCTGCCTCCATGGGATTTCTCCCAACAAAACCCTTTCTTCGCCCACCATACCATGTATTTCCTAATTTGTTTTCTTCTCTGTCCATTTCACCTTCTCCATTATTCTCCACACCCACATTTCACAAGCCTCCAATCTATCCTCCTGCTTCAATGGCCACGTTTCCGCTCCGTACATAGCTACGCTCCATATCAAAGTTTTTAAGTCATTTCTTAATATCCTTATTCAACCTCCCTGTCAACTCCCTCCTTGTGAAAGCCTCTTTGCCTAGTGCAATTCTTCTGCTTATGTCCCTACTACTTTAACCGTGTTGGTCCAAAACACTCCCGAGATTCATAAACTGTTCTACCTGCTCTAGTTTTTGCCATCCCATTTTGTTTATCTTAACCTTTTTCTTTCTAGAAAATGGCATAACTTTTGTTTTATTAATATTGATTCTCATCCCATACCTGTTGCGATGAATTTCCAATTCACTCGGTAATGCTTGCAACCCCTTGGCTGACTGACAAAATAAAGCTTGGTCATCAGAGAACCTAACTGATTTTACGAATTCCCCGCCCACTTTCATTACTACCTCCAGTTCTTCCCATGCCTCTTTGATCATTTCCTCTGCATGCAGGTTGAACAGCAACGGAGATAATGGGCTGCCTTACACCTCTTCCTAACACTGCCCAACTGGACTCCCCGTTCCTCACTCGCACCTGAGTAGTCTGAGACATGTACAGGTTGCGGATTAGCCTCCTTTCCCTCCAATCTATTCCTATTTTCTGCAAAATACTCATTAGTTTTTCCCACTTCACTCTATCAAATGCTTTTTCGAAATCTACGAAACTCAAATACCTCGTGGTTCTATATTCCTCTCGATTAATAATCTCATTACTGCAATGGCATCATGCGTACCTCTCCCCTTCCTAAACCCAAACTGATCATCCCCTAAGTAATCATTTGCCCTACTCTCTATCCTTCTGTTTATGATCCTAAGTACAACTTTAGCTGCATAGGATATCAAACTTATTGTTCTGTAGTCCTCACATGATGTAGCCTTTACCTTTTTCGGAATGGGAACTAAAACTGATCTCACAAAGTCTTCCGGCCAGATTTCTTCTTCATAGATACTACGAAGCAGCCCATATAGCCCCTTCCTCCCACATTTTCCTAAACATTTCAGTAGTTCCGCGGGAATGTTATCCACCCCCACGGCCTTATTTAGCTTCATCTCCCTTAATGTTTAGTAATTAGCTTGGAGATTACCGTACCCGAATCGTTCCACAGACTGTCTACTTCTACAGATTTTCGAATAAATGTTTTTAAAGAATTGAGATATTTAACTCTTGATTGTAGATTTTAATGGCGTTTTCATGATATTACTCTTCACGTATATTTTTTAAATGTATTAATCATTTCTATGTGCGCGTATTTAAATTGTTTAATTAATTTGCAATTGAACTTACTATCAGTATGTATTTTTATTTTGCTTGTTTACAACGTTTAATTGCAGCCCTTATCGGCTTAACTAACTCGTTTGTAGGGCATTTGGAATTATTGCCATGTTTATCTTTACAAAAAGTTTTTGGTATGTTCTAGTTGGTTTTTTGTTTGGACTAGCTTTTTCATTGCATGCCAAATGCAGTGAAATAGGTGGTGAATGAAGTGAATAGGGTGCATTTGCCTGCATCAATAATTCGGGGGAACACTCTGTTATTTAACTACTTCAGTTAGCCCAAGAAAATATTATCTCACCATCGCTGTAAAACAAGTTGATAGTATAATTATCCCCAAAAGCTAGGTATCCTTAAGAATTTGATATATTTGAGAACCGTAGGAAATCATCTGGGAATGGGTTACTTGAAGGCGAATTGTCTGTGCTGAGACTGTAATTGAATCCATATTTAAAAGGAGTAGAAATTTTGTCCAGCTTAAAAGCCCTTCTTGAATTGACTGCATGCTTTCATATTTTGATCGTTTTGTGTTACATTCAATGTTACCTACTTAGAACATTTTTTATCAATCAATATCAGGAGCATTCTCCCTCAATCATGACACACCCAGCTTTTGAAAGTCTATAATTTTTTCCAGAAGTGATGTTACCGTGAAAATAAAGTATATATTTACTGTATATTTAAGTCTTCTCTTCACTTCAGTGCTTTTTTCAATAAAATATTCAAGGTGTTGCTGTATGGTACAGCTCAAAAAATGAATTTGAAAGAGTTCCTCCAAATTCTGGTAGAAATTCATCTCAATCAGTTCAAGTATTCCATTCCTGCAATTAATTATTTGTCACTTTGACATTGTAAAATTAGAACATTGTCTAATCATAACTTTAATCCGTAGGATTTAACTTTGCCAAGTAGAGCTTATATTGTCTCATCGAAAGTTTGAGACACCACTCAGTTGAATGTGAATGTGTTTGGATCTAAATATATTAGTAGATTCTTAACCGATGCTTTTCAGATAGTTCATTGATTTCAGCATTCAACTATATAAGCTACCGAATGCTCAGTCAGTTCATGCCAAGGAAACGACGTGTTTGAATAAATTTGAGATGCACTTAACTGCGTAGGATTGCTTTGCATTTAACCTCGTTATATAATGAAATTAAGCATCTTCCAGGGCTACGTAAATATTAAATTAATAGCACTTAAAATTATGCAATTAATTTAACAGCATTCTTGTTTGAAGTTAATTGGAGAAACCCTAATGTTGAATGTAATTGGCATTAGAAACAAGTGGGAATCTTGCCCATTGCTAATGTTTGATAATTTGTTCAAATTATACTAGCTACCGAAGGCTGTTGGTTTATGCCAAAGTAAAAAGTCAATGTTTGAGATATACAGTGCCTGCCATTAAATTTTGCCATTAATCTCTCGTGTTAATTTTCAACTAAGTTGGCATCTGCAATAATTGAGATTAGAATAAGTAGAATAGAAATTTGTGCTTCTTAAGATTAATACTTCCTAGGTAACATCAAAGCCTCAAAACAGTCAATATTTTTAGTACAAAAGATAACAATACTTTGTTCAATCACACGTTGGTCAAAGAATAAAAAAATAACTTATCAAGCCTTTTTATCATTATTTATAATTATCTTAAATGATTTATAGCTCAATCATGTGCATTACAAATCACTCTAAACTGTTGATTAAAATTAATTTAGAACCTGATATGCTGTTAAAACTGAAATTTTTTTTATCTTTACAGGACCTGTTATTAGCCACCTACAGTCTCCTGTGAGGCATCCTGTGTTGGCTGTAATGATCATGCACACAACTTGCCAAGTTGAACCACTTCAAGCTTCCTTTGAACGATGAAAATACTGTATGAGGTGCAAGGAACATATGTCTTAAGTTTTTATACTGCATGGTGCCACACCAATAAAGTGCCTTACTGTGTGGTACCATGCATTTTTTGCCTGTATACATGAGTTTTACTTGTTTATATTTTGAACTTTGTATTGGAACATAGTAAATAAAAATATTTCTATGTTAAAACTTTTACATTTTTCTCAACCCTGGCCATGGAATTTTTTGTTCTGGACTTAGTACAATTTTTTTGCTGTAGATCTGAAGAAAAATTTTTATAAAAATCAACTGATAAGCATTGGCAATCACAAATAAAAAACAAAAAATTAAATGAAAAAAATATATATTTCTGTAATTCATGTACAAAAATGTTTATTTTAAGGCGATTTTGCTACTTTTGAGCACAAATTTGGTCAAAAAATGCCTTAAAAATACCCTTAAGTCCTAATTTAATTAAAATCAGCTTCTGTCCAGCGTTGAGACTTTGATAATAAAAATTTGGATAGGGTTTTTAAAATATATTTATTTCACCTAATATTGATACATTCAGTTACAATATAAATGACAGAAATATTTGTCTTTTGCAACTGTCAACTAACACAAAACATGGAAAGATAAAAAAAATTGTTGAAAGCAGGTCATTCTCTTGTAGCAGTTAGCTCCCGCAGGTGGACAATCCAGTGTTTATAACACTGGATATCACCCCTTATCAATGTCCACCTGCGGAAGTTAACTGCCACAGAAATATGACCTGCATACAATAATTTTGTAAGTTGTTTCCATGTCCTGTTTATTGTTGACAGTTGCATTAACAGGGAACCTATGTTCAACAAAATAAAATTAAATTTGACATTGAATACAATCAAATGTGAATTATCCTCTGGTCCTTCCTGGTTTAAGTGCCAAGGGTGATGAGGGTAAAAAAGAAACTCCACACTTGAACAATAAAGAGTTAATATATTTTACGAGCATTGTTTTGATACTGCGCATAATCATCACCTAAGCATTAAAACCATGGTCGTGAAATATTAAATCTTTATTGTGAAAATATAAAGTTTATTTCTTACCCTCCTCATTAAGGAATCCCTTATAATTAAACCTGATGCTGTATTTTGCATTTGTCCCCACATGGAACAAGTCCGACATCACAGAACCTATGTTCAAAATAATAGAATTAAAGACTAAATCCTCTTGCGATGCACACTTTTAGTCCCTGTTGTTAAAGCACCAAGGGCCAATACTGTCTTTTGGATTTTGTCCCACTCGGCACAAAGAACTGAGTGCCAATACCTGTTCCTGAATCAGCAAATTGTGAGAAACCCAAGCGGATTGCAGTGCTTGACTGACATCCAATTGAATGAAGGTTGACTCATTTGCTCCAGCAATGATGACATGTAATGAAAGGAAAAAACATTGTGGACATTGTGAACACCTCATTTCTTAAACGTTTTGTTGCCATTATTTGTTAACTGAGAAAAATGCCATCACCCTTAAATACTTTGATGTTGATGTTGCATTGTCAAGATATAAATTGTATGCAATGTTCTGTGATTGGTTAAGGATTTTCAGGAAGATTTTTTAATGCCATTACAAATCTTGATGAGCTAGAGTAATACACAAGAGAGATGTCCTAGTCAAATGAATTTTGAATTAATCCTCTGGGACAACAGATGCAACAAAGTGGAAATTCTACTGTGGCAGGAAGGGTATGAAAGTGAACATGGTGATCATTAAGAGAATCTGCAAATATGGTGCAAACTATAACCTAGTATGTGAAAGAAGGTGGCTGATAATAGAAATAGCATGTTTTCCTCAAACTGTACTATTTGATAAAACATTTGTAGATAATTTGACACAAATATTCCTAAAGCATAATAATTTTTTCCAAGAGGTATATAAAACATGAATATATCATTCAAATTCCTCACCAGCACCCACGCTCAATGACTCTCAGGTTTAGAACCACTTAGTAAAACACAAACTATGAGATAGCCAAACAATATCTTCCCAGTAAAAGAAGATTACATGAACAGTCTTTGAACATATACCCAAGGAGTAAAAATTAAGAACTTTTAATTTAAAAAAATTAAGAACTGTAAATGCTTCATGAAGATATATTTTTTTATATTTTTCTTACTTAAAATGAAATCAACAACATTACCTATCCAGTTCACATAATTTCACTAATTCACGCTCATCAATTCCATGTAATTCTTTTGCTTTTGCTGCTGCCAAACTTTCTAAATTAGTCTTTAGTCTACGAAGTAGTCCCCCGCTAAAAGGGAGACTTAAAGAAACCTGATAATTCTCTGAAATTAGAATAGTAATTGCATTTGGAACTTTAGGCCCCATGCATTACAGAACACAAAAGGAAAGTTTGATGAATGTGACAGTTCAATTTTCACATAATTCCTCAAATATCTAAACGTCGAATGGTACCTTGAAGTTACGTTTCGTACAAAAGCTACACTTTAAAAATAAGTGAATTCTAATAATTACAGCAATACGCTTTACTATTAATCAATACCCTGGTTGGGAAGTTAAGTGAGATACATTTTGAACCTTAACAAGAGTTTGTTAAGTGACAAGAGCCACTATATGTACTGGAAATACTTATTATATAAGCTGGGGCCTGAATGTATCACTATTTGTCCAATGATTGTAAAATTATAATGAAAAGTACACATTTGAAATCATGAAACTGGCACTATCAAAGAGTAATGCAATTTAAGATGGGTGGACGATGGAGACCAGGATTCTTGAAGATGAAATTTCAAGAAGATGAGGATAAAAATTAGTCCAAGAAAACAAGGGGTTAAGATTGGGAGAAAAACTAATAATATTTCCTATCACAGGAATATTATGAATAATGCAAGAATGAAATTGAATGGAAATTTAAAAACGAAAAATCAATGAGAAAATGAGAAGTAGTCAAGTAATTAGATGTTATAAAGAGTAATGCTGTTCTTGTCAACACAATGCCGCAAATAAAAATAGGTCAGAATCACTGACTGAAGATATAACATCAAAAAGCGATGCTTTGTTACACGGGATGATAAAGTCATTTTAGTTCAATGCAACTATGCACATTTGGGTAAAGTGCCACAATGACAGTTTGGTAAATGGTGAATGAGAAATATGCACGCCATTGGAGAATTAAGGGTGATAGCATTTTAACCCACCATGTACACACAATCAATACATACAGGCAAAACAACATAATTAAAACATATATACATATAAACAACATGCAAAAGATTAAAAACAATATGAATCAATAGCAAGAATAGCAACATTCAACATAATTTGATACTAATAATGTCAAACATCATCTTAGATCATAAATATATTAATTTAACATTTAAAATATTTGTAAAAATATTAGAGAAATATACGAGCCAGTACTATATTTGGAAATTAAGATTTATATGTATTGCTGAGAAAGAAATGATAATGCATGATCCAAAAAATTGCTTCCAAGAAGGAGAAAAATGCATCCGAGCATATTGGAATCAAGGAAATGTTTTAGTAATGCTGAGCAAAGTTGATATATTATTTGGGTAATTTACGATGTCACGATTTTACCAAGAAACATAGGGTTGCACATTCACCACCTATAAGTGCCACTATAGTATCATTTAGTGGAATTCATTGCATTAATCTCTTAAGAGTGAATCTATGTTTGATATATTTTCCAGCTATGAGTATATCCAATGCCAAAACATAATTCAAATGAGATCTACACTAACCGAACTCACCGAGTGAGAAAAAAAGTTCCCCAGAGACCATTTCCAGAACGTTCAATCACTTGTTACGGGTAGGAAAGAAGTAATGATTCCAAACGGCTAATCAAGGTAAATGACTCCACATGGTGTGAAATACATCCATTAAATTAAATCTAGGATTGAGTGAGAAGAAGGGATGAGTGGAGAGAAAGGGTGAGAATGGGGTAAAAAGCAGAGAAGAAATGAAAGAATATCAGTATTCCACAGTGCCCCTTGAAATTGATATGAATAGAATGTGGAGAATATTAATTTTGAAGGGGTTGCAAAGAGCAAAAACACCTATAATGAACATTGTTGCCTAATTAGAAGAGAAAAATAAAGACAGAGGCAAGTGCAGGGCATTTGAGAAAGTAGAGGGAAGGGAAAGCGATCGGTAATAGATGCATCTCCTCTCACATGCTTGATGCGGAGTATTTTATTAAACATTGAGGTAGGAGAGATTTTTCAGAGTTCTGGTATTTCCATAAAATTTTATAGTAAAATAGGTATTGGTATTTAGACTGAAGAACATTAGCCGAAGAATTCCATTGCCGAAATTAATATTTTTAAGAAGGGAATCAATAACATTAATTAGCCTTCAACTTCCTCACATCCTAGCACATTAAACTCAATATCCCAATAGCATCAATCATTCTTGAAGCTTCAGATATTTCTAACCAACTGCATGTCCATCTACAACATATATAGTCCAGTTTTCAAAATTTACATGTCATTTTAAATTGACTAAAACTATGAAAATCACTTGCTCATGCATAAAGTAACTTTGAATGCTCTTCGACAAATCTCAAATTAAGTGTTCTATAGATGGTAATCAATGCATTAATAATTATAAAACAATTTGTTTACCAAAACTTCCTTTCAATATTCTCATATCTCTAATTCCTGTCAATTCCCAAAATGCCAAACTAAAATGGAAGCTCATTCAACTGCATTGAGCCAAACACTCAATCTCCAATTAATAGTAATGAGGTACCTCTTTTTGTGGGTCTAACAAACTCCCATTGGTATTGAATGGGAAGCTAATGTGTAAATTGAAAAACTGACATTACAATCCCTACTTCAAGTAATCCATTCGAGTTGCATATTCATATTTAAACAACTCTTGAAAATTTCTGTTCAAATTCAAACCATCTTCAAATATTTGCATAGTTAGCATAGTGGAATGATCCCACGACATTCCCTCCACATTCCTATTGTATAGTCTATTGTGTTGCCAATTGAGATGAACAACAAAAGGTGAAGTAACAAGCTCACCGTGGAGTTTTTCTATTTCAGTGAAACTGTCAGGCACTTTGAATGTAGTGGAGGGCAATGTTGTGCAGGGCCTATAATTGAATAAGGTTCAAATTTTCAAGGAAAGAACACAAAGTTGAACTGGCATATATTACAGTGACATTGGTGACAAGGTTCTTTCCCTACATAATAAGCGAGCAGCTCTCGCTGCTTTAAATTCAACGGTCAAAACACTAAAGTGACTGGTAAATTTAAGCTACCTATCTAAGTTAACACCAAAAATTTAATTTATGGAACTGTAAATCTCTAGTATATCCTATTGCTTGCTCACTCTTTCTCTATTCTACCAAATTTTTGTCATTGAGAATTCATTCGTTGCTACATCTGTTTCTTTGCGAAGCTCTGGCATTGCTGTACAGATTCATCCAGAAGTACTTTGATTGGATAAAGATTGATTCATGGGCTGAGGCTTCGTGGGAGCCACATGATAACATTCTTTTATTTATTAATTAGAAAAGGTAGCAAATCTCTAATATCCTCTTATAATATGTTTTGCATATAATAAGAGAGAGTAATATCAATTTCTCACACAGGGAGATGGAAGAGTTAAATAAATTCATCAGAACTATTAGCAATCAAAACTATTTGAGCAGAGTTGCATATTTTTTCATTAATATTATTAGGTAATAAACTGGTTAAGGTAGGTTTTGGATGGACACAACCACCAAAAATTATTTTGTCTCTCCTACGAAAACATAACCAAACATTCTATTCTATCACATGCTGCTCTTTACCTAAGTATACTTCCTCCCTCCCTTCATCCTATCCAACATCCCTATCCTATTCCTGCCATTATCTCATTTGCCTATCAGTCTCCCCTTTATAATAGTCTTCAACATCCCACTGCCAATCAATATGCCCTTCATCTATTTTTCCTGTCTCCTTATGATTTCTCCAAACAATCCCCTCTCATTGCCCACCATTTCTAGCACTTCCTCATTTGTTTCCCTTTCTGTCCACTTCATCATCTTCATCCTTGTCCACACCCATATTTCGAAGCCTCCAATATACATCTATCAGCATGCTTCAGTGACCTGTTTCCACGCTGTGCATACCTATGCTCCACAACAGTTTTAATGAGCTTTTTCTTAACATTCTCACCCAACATCCCCATCATCTCTTCCCTCCTCTTCGTAAAAGCCTCTTTGCCTAGTACAATTCTCCTTACATCCTATCCAACCCCTTCCTATTACTTAATCAAAGTACCTATTACCAGGGAAATAAGGAGCCAACTAGATCGCGAGCTACTCTAGAGAGACAGACAATATCTCGGAATGGTGCAATAAATGGGGATTAACACTTAATATAGATAAATGTGCAGTTTTGAAATTTTGGAATAAAGGAAGCGAGGAACAGGATATAAACTACAAAATAGAGGGTTCAGTATTGACTACGGCAAATCAAGTTAAATATTTGGGGGTTGTTCTAACACCACGCCTTTCATGGGGAGCACATATCAGGACAATATGCGGATCAGCTTTAAAGAAACTTGGCTTCATAAAACGGGTGGTGGGGAAATGTAATGAAAAAGTTAAAGAGAGGTGTTATTTTGCTCTAGTTAGACCTCATTTGGAATATGCCACAAGTATTTGGGATCCGTGGGAGAAAATTTGGCAAAAAGAATTAGATAAAGTCCAGAGAAAATCCGCTAGATTCGTTAAAAATTGTTATGATAAGAACACAAGTGTGACAGGTCTCTTAGGGGATTTAGGCTGGGAACCACTTGAAGTACAGAGAGAACAAGCGAGGCTTAGACTTTTAGAAAGGTTCAGAACAAACGAGTTTAACTATGACACTGAAGGAATTATAATGGCCCCACACTACTTAGGTAGATCAGACCACAAAGATAAACTAAGGGAGAAACCGAAGTAACTTTAGAAATATTGAAAACACTGAATTTACTAGTCGGAGCAAAGTTAAACACTGCAAAGCTGTAGGTATACTTTCAGGTGCATGTGTATGTAAGATGTAGATTGAGTGTTTGCATGTGTGTGGGGTGTAAGTGTTCTTGCATGAATGAATGGCACGGTTTTTTTTTGTGGATATATGATTTTGTGGTTCTTGCATGCGGTTTTTTTTCCTTTCTAAATTACGGGTGGTGTCCTAACACCCCCCGCCACACGCCCTTGCGGCGGCTTGCGGGGTATTAAGTAGATGTAGATAAAGTGTTACTTTGTCCAATTGGGTCCAGAACACTTCTAAGATACGTAAACTGTTTTACCTTCACTAATTTTTGCCCTCCTATTTTAATGTTAAGCTTAGCCTTTCTCTCTCTGGAAAATCTCATAACTTTTAATTTATTTATATTTATTTTTGTCCCCATCTATCACACTGAATTTCCAATTCACTCAGCAATTCTTTCCCCTTGCAGCCTTGGCTGACTGACAAACTAGAGCATGGTCATCAGCAAACCTAACTGATTTTACGAATACCCCGCCGACTTTCATTCCTACCTCCAGTTCCTCCCATATCTCTTTGATCATTTCCTCCACATATATCTTGAACAGCACCAATGATAATGGACAACCCTGCCTTACACTTCATTTCTTCAAGTAATATTCTATCTGTAGCTTGCTCTATGTTGACTACGCTTCTTCCTATCTTTTTATTCAATATTATGGTAACCACTCGTTGGCTCTTGTCCCCGCCGCCGTGTATTACTCTATAACCATCAATCCAGTAATCCCAACTGCCCTTCCATCTCACCTCGCATAGTCCTAAAATATCTATATTTCCTCTTCCAATCCCTAGCTTTATACTCTCTAATTTTCCTGTCCTTAACACTGTCCTAACATCCCAAGTACCTGCTCTAACCAATTCGGTTTTCTACATCTTATGTCCTAATGCTGTCAGTTTTGCTTTGCAAGGCTTTCATGAGATGATGATCGCGGAAGCCTTGCCTATCCCACTGCCGGGCACTACACATAGTCAGTTGGGCTAAGTACTATGATTTCCAGGAATAACTTTCCCTATATTGTCCATCATAAAAGTCTTGGGAATAACAATCGAGATGGTTTTTGTCATTAATACAGAATTATTCATTTTTTACACTTATCAGCATGTCTACACAACATTACATTATCATATTTATTACTTCAACTGAAACAAAACTTAAAGGAATGTAAGATTGTTGAAGTGGTTTTACAACCATCCAGTTTTCAAAGATAATTTGAAAATAATTCTTTTTTGCAAAGAATAATTTCTTTTTTACGAGTTACTTTTCTTTTTGCTTTATTCAAATATTAAAGTCTCTTTAATTCTAGTTCAAAACTAAACTAATTGGAAACTTTTTATGCCCCATCAAAACTTTTTAACTTCATTACATGTTTTACACCAAACTACATGTTAAGTAGGAACATTCGATTTCAGCTATATTGTGATAAATTATTTAAGTCTGAAAGCCAAGTTTATCAGGTAGATCGACTTTAAAATGATTTTAAGTTTTCATCGAATTTAACAAAAACAAGTATTTCCTCAGCAATATTCAGTATTGACTGCAATGCCCATTTAAAATTATTATTGATTGCAATACATTTGTATGTACAAAAGGTGAATTTGCCGTAAGGCCAGTCAGATATGAATTTCTTACTCGGGGAAGCAAAGCTAGTTTAAAAAATATAAATGAATGCCATTATCCAACAATTTTCTGAACTTCATTATGGTACACATGTAATGAAAAATAGTAATACATTAAAAGTTAGCAAAACTGAGCAGGAATTTTCCAATAAATATTTATAATGATCACCAAAACTTATACGAGGGTCATCCGGAAAGTAGTACCCGTTCGTGAAATAAAGACACAAAAGTAAATATTAACAAACATAAAAAATTTTATTTGAAAGAGGATACTTTAAACTACTTCTCAACATAATCTCCAAGCAAATTAAGGCATTTGTCATAACGTGTGACAAGTTTCTGTATTCCTGCTGCATAGTCCTTCGCCGCCAGCTCATTGAGATACGCGAGGGACCCATCTTGCACAAATTTTTGCATAATGCAGATGGTGTTTAACAATTTCATGAACAATTGTTCGAGAAACATTGGGAAAATGCTCACAGATGTCATCAATTGTGACGCGCCGATCGTTCCTCACGAATTCGTCAACTGAGCTCACCAGTTGGTCTGTAATGACAGACGGTCTCCCCGAACGCTCATCGTCGTGTGTGTTCCCCCTCCCCATGTTGAAGTTGCGACACCACCGCCGAACAGACGACTCGTCCATTACATTGTCTCCATACACCTCCTTTAATTGGCGATGAATATCACATGGGCGAACGTTTCTTGCATTGAGGAATTTAATCACTGCCCTCACTTCACAACTGGCGGCGTTCTCAATTTTTTTAAACATTGTAAACAATCACAGAAACAACACAGGCAATGCTAGCGTCACGCAACTTGGCTCAGAGAAGGCAGACAAGCCACTGAAGCTATCTGACCTCGTCCAGCGGCTACTCGCGTCGTCAGCACTTCATGCGGCACGAACGGGTACTACTTTCCGGATGACCCTCATATGTTAAATAGCCATCATCCACCATTCAAAATGGTTAGGCATTCACACATTTATATTCCATCAAAAACTAGTCACGGTTGTCTACAAAATGCAATATGCTGGAAGCTTCCAGTCTTCCAGGATTTATTCCATGTAAAGCCACTTTTGGGGATGACAGTTCAAAAAAATACAAAAATAATGAGCACTCGACATTTTTCAAATATAGCACCGACTCATTGGTACACAACTCCATAAGAAATCATTCTAACATGTTGAATGGAATTTATCAGTAATGTCACTCCTATACACCTTGTTTTTGTTACAGATCTTTTTAAATGCATTATTTATTTGAATTTATAATCAATAGAGCACCTTCAACATCTGGACTTCTAACATTGAGAATTAAGAATGAGAAAACAATTGAGATCTCATGAATACACAAACTAAATCCCTGAAGCTCTTATATTCATGAAATTATTTTAAATGAAAACTTTTTAATTTAAAGTTATTTAGTTATTTACAGCCAATAAACTTTACATGTAACTGGAGGGTTTTAACATTATTCAGTTTATTCCTTACATTAGCATAATTATAACTATTTTACCAAACAAATATTTTTACCTAAAAGAAAAATAGCTATCCTTTAGGTCACCATTTAAGATGATAATTAAGCTTGGGCACACTAAAATACATAACGAGTATGAGAAACTAATCACAAAGAAGCTTGCGACTATCTTATTGCTGAAAAAGGTAAAGTGATGGTGCTCTTTTTGAAGTGCCTAATAGCCATTATTTATTCATTATACATTTAAATAGATCCCGAATGATTGGATGCTTAAAAACAAAGGGGTGTTTACATGAGTACTTGAACTTGGGAAATCACTGAAAGCTACAATTAAATGACTAGTTTAGACAAAGTAAAAATGAAAGACTACTTTTAGGAAACGTACAATTCCACTTAATTTGATCACTGATTAGTTCTATCAATAAATGATTTACAAACCAAATTTAATTGAATTAAATATGGTTCTCCCATTATCATACTGCCCTCTCATTCAGTGTGCATTATTATTAGATAAAAAATAAGCTCATCCCAATAATTCCCAATTATATCTTTGTTTGATTATCTGAATTGAAATTGAATAAGTATTGAGTCCAGTAAATTCAAATGCAACAAAATAAAAACTAAAATATAACAGCTTACACCCTTTACCCAATTATAACAACCTGGATCTTTAACACACACATTGAGAAGGTACTGGACAATTTCAAGGAAACAATTATAAGGAATGTGAATGGGATTGCCATCCACAAATCTGAAGAATGCTTACCCTGTAACCTTACAATATAGCCTATTAGAAACCATGCTCTCCATGTACAGATATATTTTTTAATACAGGATATATCATCAAAACAATAAAGCACTCTAGTAACTTCAGTATTTTGGATAAAATAACTACATACACGTATTTAGTTTTTAACATGAGATTTATATCCAGATTTTTTAATGGAAACTATACGACTTAATTGCTGTCAGTCAATAAAAAATCTGTTGGTAATTGGGAAGTTAAAAAGTATTCTGAGGGGAAGTGCTATTATATCACTACAAGATTCTTGGCATATCAATGATTTGAGACATACCAATAGATGTCTGTTTGTGGAACTATAATTACCTTTCTTAAAATTAAATGATCGATCACCTGTCAGTTCATGACCGAGTGAAAACTGGCACAGATGTGTAACACCTTTGTCCGTTTATTACACGTGAATTGTGTTACACTACTTCTAGACATGTTAATTGGTAAATAATTGTGGAGAATCTACAGTTCTACATAAGGTAAATATGCAAAGAAAGGGTTCAAGTTAAGATAATTGCGATGGCGGAATTTATTAATTAGGTTGAAAATAAAAAAGTTACAAATTTCCCTCAGAGTTTAAGAATTTAAACATTTTTGGGTGCTACAGGTAATGAAATTATATTGGGAAAATTGGAAATACCAAATAACAGGAATTCATTATTCAAGCATGTTCTGGATAGGTATTAAATGGCGTCAAAATGTTCACAAAAAATTATTTAAAGGGAATTTGGTGGAGTATAAATACAACTGACTATTAACTACAGCTTTTGTAAATTGTAATGCTTTTGTCTTACCTAACTCCAACAAGCACTCCATCCAGTTATCTCCTTTCCTGAACATCTCCATCAATAATACGTCTATTTCTCTCACTATCAATATTTTACACACAGTTAAATTATTTTCAACGTGTTTTAATCTCTTGTCACCCCCGTGCAAGTAGTCCTGCCAGCCCTCAAATAAATGGGTTTTAAAACTTTTAAATGTACAGTGATACTCCGGTGTAACGAGCGACCAACTTTTCAGCGTTTGTGGCCGATAAACTCGGGGCCAACACGACGAAGAGGCGTTTTGACCAAGTTCGATCAGCCCTATATGACTACCTCTTGCTTTATTGAGGCGTCCTTGTCATCTTGCCAAGGTATTTAACTCAGTAGACATCTGGTTGTCGGCTTCATGGTGTTTTCACCACTAAAACATTTAAATATCCGCCGTTAGTTTTCACAGTTCAAGGTAGGTGGCCGCTCTTCGGCGTGACCACCCCTTAAATATTTTCAAAACAAGAAAATCTTTGCTTACCAAATAAAATAACCTAATTTCTACAATTAAAGAATGAAATTAAGAACACTTGTAGTAATCCAAGGATTAAAATGGAAATTCTTTGCTTAAGGCTTCTCAAAAAAGATAAATATATTTATTTTTGTGTGGCGACTCACGCTCCGTATGTGGTGACATGTAGCGAAGTGAAAGGACTGGAAGTTAATGCCGCCGGCATAATTAGTTGTTGGCACCCGATTGAAACATCCGCTCTTTCTAGTTTGCCGTGGTCTTCTACGATCTAAGTAGTGTAGCAGGTAACAAATTTTTAAATTCCTGTTTCAATATTACCTTGATTTAAAATCTTTGACATGAAATGTGGGGCGAACGACGCGACCGTTTGTTGATGTTTGGTAGAATCAGTATGAAAAAAATATCCTCATTTTACTCCGCGGATGTTCATTGCCCTGCTTAACTTCTCAGCTCTATTGAAACTTAATCCCTGAATTCCTCTGTGGTCCATTTTGGTGCACTATATTGATGTTTTTTTCTAGGAACGTCACTAGAAGCAATTTATTGAATCAATGGTTTTCGAGAGTCTAGAAGGATAACATAAAGTTCTTAGGACAACGAACACCTTAACCAAAGGTTAGACAACCCTAGACATGGGATCCAATGACCGATATCCAGTTCCAGCCCAATTGCGCTTCATGCTGTTGTGGTTCAAAGAGTGGAGTGAGATGCAAAGAGGAGACTTCCTGCCTATCTTGGCTCAGAAATTTTCCCCTCCCGGAAGCGTCAATGGAGTGGTGGCTGGAATGGAAGGAATTAACTGTCACCAAGGTGATCGGCCACCAAGTTTGTTCCAGTGTCGAGTAAAACTGTTTGGAGACTGGGTGACGGGTTGGAGTCAGGCAGACAAGGATCAATTCCTCACTGGCTTGAAAGAGATGGATCCTCAGTTCATTGAAAAGTACGAGGCGGGGTTCCACCTGATAGCATCCGGACAGAGCAAGAAGGATGGCGAGGAGGAGAACCTGAACCTTCCCCAGACCACTGTACCTCAGGAGGTGGAATCAGAAGAATACCTGGGAGAAGTGGTGTGAATTCGCGAATGGCGATGCTGGTTTTCATTTACATGCGGCTTATTGTGCAGCTAGGAGATAAAACTAACGGTATTAATGCGTACACTTTGTTGTTAACTATATAGTGAAACATTCCGTTATTATGAAAACATTGAGTGAGTGCTCTCACATTCTGGATGTTGTTTCATTCAGCATCATGATTCTGGCACATAATAATCCATGGCAAAACTATTCTCCCTATATTCTTCATATTATGTACTAGTCATAAGATATTTTTGTAAATTATTATAGAAAAGCAGTATTGACCTGTTTGTTACTCATTCCAAATCTTTAAGCAAAAACCTATTGTTTAATGGACGTTAGATATATTTGCGTCATCAGATTAGCAGCCATTAGTTTCACTGATTAAACTCGGTTTATATTTAACGTTTTCAAGCGACGACGAGTAATGTTTTACGTTTAAAACGCAAAATTTTGAAGATGACGCAACCTTGCTACAAACACATTTTGTTTGTATAATAAGTGCCATCGTTGAAATTATATATATTGGCTTTAGCCTAACGTCTTAGTGGTATGTTAAACAGAGAATCTCTTGCCCTCACGTATATCATTCAGTTGCCATATCTCATTTTCAATTTGGTTATTGTGAACCAACACCTTCGCACGGCATTCCCCAGATCTGCGCCACGTGAAAATTTTATTTTGATGTTACTGTAAATTAGTTGATTGCCATTTTTTCGCCTATTATTATATTTGGCGCCCTGGTATTAAAGTATTTACACTTACGTGGTAATAACTTCTCATTCCTAGACATTTCATGTGGATATTTTTTTGACGTTTGTACCTTTCAAAATGTTGTTCTTAGAGTCCTTCATGAATTGACATTCAAAGTTCCTTTCCAATCTAAACTAAGACTGCAGATGTGATTTTATTTCTGTTACAATGCTTAGATATTTTAGTATTTGTATTTACAAATGCTTTTATTTATGTACAAATTTTATTCCAGCCTACATGGATAATTATAAGAACCTTAATGTTGAACTCTTCGAATGGACAGGTTGTAATGGATTTATGAAAGCTTGGCCAATGGCATGCATTAATGAATACTCATTAACATTGGCAGGGCAATTTTAATGTACTGAATACACAGTAAGTTTGGTAATGGGACTTTAATTTATAGAACTTTCTTTGTGTGATGAAATGAAATAGTAGTATATTTTTCTCATGATTTTATGATAATTTTACTTGAATTATAACAATTGTTGGTCTGTACAGCAATAAATAAATCTTATTTTGAATTTATAATGAACATTTCATATCAATAATACATGAAAGTATTAATGTATACATAAATACTTGTAAATAAAATATGTCAACACTTCATTGTCATGTGTTAGGAAGACAAATATGAGAGTAACATGAGATTATATGGCAGGATTAAATTGAACAAATCTTCATCTCAGTGTGACAGCTTATTTGGTATCATCTGCCAAACATTTAGAGTGAAGAGAATTGTTCAAAATAATATGAACATATCACAGTCCATTAATGATGGTCACAATATCATCTTGAGTGTGGGCACATCATTAAAAATCAGAGCCATTTTGTGCCACCATATGATAACCCATCTCTTCACACCATGGAGTTTGTTCCCAACAAGGTGAAAACCCAATGCCTTGGATTTAACGCTTATGTGCCTTAATGTTCGGGAAGAACGAATGTGCAGGTTTGCAAATTGGGCATATTGCAAAGAATTATTGGTGTCTTAGTCGCAAAAAATTTAACTTCAGGGGACCATCATTGGAATGATCGTTTTTTTAATAAAATTGATTCGAAAGTCAAAAAGGTTCCAAATGATATGTTTAAGAGGTACTGTGTGAAAAATTCAAAAAGACCTTTTTGTTTGTCCTGACATTATTTACATTAAGTGTTCCATATCCTCTGTGATGTCTTTATTCAGTACAGTATTTTGCCTTTTTCGTCTAATATATCTCAACATTTCCATTTCCTTCCATTTATCGATAAAGATTACCGAGTGCAGTGGTGAGTCCTTTTTATTGTCAGTCTTTTTCATGTTAGCAGCAGTCACTAGCATGAAAAAGAAAGCTCATTAGATACATACGGGCAACTGTTGACTATTAATGGACAATTTTATTTTTTTCCTACAACTGATTTGTGCACTTTCCAACATGTCAAGGGTATATTTCTAATGCTTTTTGTTGAAATTGGAAATGTAATAAGACTTCCGTGACCTTATTTTCATAGTCTGGGACTGACATGATTAATGCCATTATGGACATTATTCTTTTAATCATGTGACACTTTAAAAAATTGTGAATTTATAACAAACTGTCAAAAAAGGGAAATTTCAGTTTACATATTTTTAAGTCGCCATAAGATATGCAATGTGAACTTGGGAACTTCATCACACATCACTTCTTCAAAAATAGTATAGTATTCCATATATCTGTTAAACAACTTTCTTAATTGAGAAGAGGAAATAAGAAATGTTCGATATTGTTTAAAGATAGAATTTTGGAATTCTTGGCAATTTGTTGTGGAAATTATTTACATCTGGCAAAGAGACTGGCATATTATGTATATCTTAGTCTTTATGGAGTAATTTACCATATGTACCAATCTCTGTTATTACTCCCATTCCTTGAATATTTTTCTAAGATATTTACGAAAATGTGTATATTAAGTTTACACAATAAAATATCTTAAATCATATGGTTGACGCATTTCCTATGACATTTGAGCATTATGAATAAGTGTTTGGTAAGTGCCAAATACTTATTATTTTGGTAACAACAGCCCATTAATAAAGTTAAAAATAGGTAATAACTTGCTTATCAAGTAACTTTATAAAGTAACTCAGGGTAATTATTTTGTTTATGTTTCGGCATGCTTTTGTGAAGGGTTAAATGGTAAACCGATCCAGAAAGGGTAATGCCTGGGTGATATGCAACTGCTTTTGATGGAGATTGCGTACTTCGCTGAGGCCAAAATTTTAAAATAAATACTAATCCGGATGAGAAACACTCAAATCACTGATGAAGAATTAGTTTAAAAGAGGGACCAAGGCTCGAGGTGCATTAAAAACCAGTGCTACTAGTAAAGCCAATCAATCAGTCCACGATTCCATCACTTTAGGAACAACTCCAATGCTGGAGGGCTTTGTGTTCGCTGGACATAGCACACCAAACAACAGATAGGTGTTGGTAGCACAGAGCAGACTTCACTTGGTGTTGGGCCCCACAGAAGGAGCACCTGCTTGGTCCCCCTTGGCCATTTCAAGTCGACGAAGGCAAATACGGAGAATGGCACTCTGGCCCAACCTCTCTGCCTCCTTGGCGATTCGCTCCACATCTTGGTTGCTGTTAATTTTTATGGCAATCAGGTAGGCATTCTTCAGCTGTCCGCAGGTTATGTAAGCTGACATCTGCAAGGAAGCAACAAAGGATGAGGAATACTGGGCTGGCTTATGTGGCAAACAGTTCAGCGACATCTTTCTTTCATATTTCCCCTTTTGAATGGAATCCCTCAAATCAATTCATGCACAAAAATCATATTTGAATCGTGCTGTAAAGGACCGACGCCATTCTACTAAATGAAATTGCAAAAGGATTATAAGAAGAATGAACTGATGCAAAAATCATTGACATAAAGAAATTTTAACTTTCATTAAAATCCTTTTTAAGTGAAAGAGAAAATTGGAAAATTACTATTTTGCATTTCTAATTTTTTTCCTTCAATACCACTGAAGTGTGGTTGGAAGTAAGCACATGAATGATTTTTCCCATTACAGCTTCATGTACATGATTATAACACCAATCACAACAATGCTCACTACAAAAAGTTACCCTTTAGTTTACTTGAAACAAAATATAGAAGTAATGGATGCAGGTCTGCAACATCACTGATGATGGGTTATTCTTAATAAGGAAAGAGGTTCTCCATTTTAAATTTGAAGTTTGCCATATTTCTCTACTTGTGAAATATTACAATTAGTATTATAAATATCCATCTATATAAATCTTACGAATTATTTAACACCTTTAAAAGTTGACAAAAAAAATAAGTTTCATTTCCGCTTACAGTGAATACTACAGAAGGCTTGAACATTTTTCTTTTTTATTGAATAATATTCCTTGTAATTACTGCAATGTGATAAGACCTTGGAAAAAACAGAAAATATCAACCAAAAGAGTACACAAGAGATTTCATTTTCAAGTTTCTTCTAATGTAAACAAAGGTCTTCAAAACCTCATGTGTCAAAATATCTTCCAGAGAATTTAAGAGGATGTGAAGCAAGGGGTGACTTTTTCCCTCCATTCTGGACTGAGGTATGAGGTTGGTAGATTCTGTATTATTGAGCGATACAATTACTATTTTAATTTTCATTCCACTCAACAGATTTCTTTAATCTGTCAATATTTAAACAACTTGGCTGACTGTAACATGGATTACTTTGCTAATTTACTCTTGTTCAATGATTTTAAACAATACCTGCAACCCTTACGAATGGGGAAAATTTATTTCAATGCTGAATATCAGTGAATTACCATAGCATACATAATAATATTTGTATCACTAGGTACTACTTGTTGTTTTCCAATTGAAGTAATATTGCATTTTATCACTTCTGGCTGAACTTAAAAGTCACCAAATGTTCTCACATGGTTGCATTCTTTGGGTTGACCCATAGATACAGGGATTAGCTGGAAAATAAGTGAATTTATTTGAGGAGCAATATGCTTTGGTATGTAGGATATGAGTAAGCTGGCCTGTGATTCTATAAAGCCCATTAAAAATGCTGAGAAATGGTAAGCCCTCACTGACAAACAATCAGTGGCAAAGTTCTCTGACAAAGGGGCAGTAGTCCATCTAGTAGACCATCTGAGTGATGTTGGAGACCACAGTGGACAGCATAACACTCATTTCAATGCAGTGTCAAAAATACACGTTTTTTTCCTTGAAAACTTATCAAATACTGGGGGTTCACTTTCTACATGTTAAGAAACATGTAATGAGCATAAGATATTTCAATTTTGCATACATTTTAGCCAAAGATATCCCATGTTTTGATGCATTTAGCATGTAAGCACATAAAAAATAACTATTGAATACAAAATAAATCTGGTTTTTTATATCCCGCTTCTATCATAGTCTTCAAAGTCACCATTGCATATTTTACATTAATTTGCAATACCAATTATATGCATTTGTGTGTCTTAAATTAAACTCTAGGCCATGACATGGGTCCATTATCCACATTCATACAGTTGACCTCAAAATCACTTAACATTTTATCTATTGAAACTTTGTGTTGATTCCCTATTCACCTCTAGTTTACTGGTGACTCAACATTTTTAATAAATGCATCAGCAGCAGGAAACTGATGACAAGGTAGGAATTGAGTGCAACTGAGAATTAGCACTTTAAATACGATCTCAGACATAACTTCACCATTGCACTAAATATGCTTGTTGCTACATTTTAGCTATTCAAACTTTTTAAGAGGTCGGTATTTCTTAATGAATTTCAATCAAAATATTCAAACTGGATTTCATAGTTTTAAGAGAGACAAATCAAATAAACGGGCTATCAGAGGGAAGGTAGGTGTGGCAGAGACAGATGAGGCTGCCTCCATGGGAGATGAATGAGGAGGGATGTTGAGGTTACTGTGATACACGAATAATTACAGTTTGTGATGCCTAATTTTCCCCAATGAACCCTGTACACTACCCCGAACAGAATTTGTTTTCTCAAAATGTCTCGGCAGTTATTTCGTTATGGCAACCTGAGTGAGAAAGATGGGAGTGGCGTGAATGACTACATTTGAGAAAACATGCAGCATGCATATTTTCTAGAAAAAGAATTGATGCATTACACACAGTATTGTAAAATTATCACCAATCATTACAATGACAATATAATTTACCCCATTTTATTATGGTTTTTTCAATTCATCTATAGCCATAAGAAACATTTCCACAAACCAGAAGTCTGATAAACAAATCTTGATGGCATGTATAAACAGATAGCATTAATGTTGTTCCATTAAGAATTCTCATGATATTTCTTCCACAAAAAAATAAACAAATGCTGAGATATTATTACTATGTTCAAAAGAAAACAATGATTTCCATGAATCAATGAGATAAAATACAAACACTCAATTCACCTTAGTGCTAGGATTGACAATCACTTTGAGGAGTGGGTCGATGACTTGACTAATAGCCCCCTTGCCCCCTGAGCGTTCCATGATAGACTCATCCTCAACTGCACACTCCACCTCCTCCCAGCCCTCCTGCCACAGGGTGACAATGGCCTCGATGTATGCCGCAGCCACATGGTCGCAGATGCTCTCACCATCAGACACTCCAGAGCTCTGGATGCAGGAGATGAGATGCACTAGGTCCCGAAGACGCCCCTCCCACACAAGCGTCTGGCCAGCAAGCTCAAACACATCCACTGCACGTAAGCTGTAGTCCTGGATCACCCTGTAGAGGATGAGACACAAATGATATGCACTCCCTCAAGAAAAAGAGAAAGAAAGGTAAAAAAAAACATATATTACTGATTTGACTGATCTAATATGACTGACTTTTATTTACTGACAGGATGCTGAAGCTCTTCTCCTGTGTTCATATGTGCACTAAAGTATATAAGCACAAAATAATTAAAGGAGAGCTAAATGCAACTTTGTACAACCCAAAGTAATAGCAATCACTTACCAGGTGTACACGTATTAAAAGCAGATTTCAGACACCAGATGGTGCACCAATACAATTTACAGTATAGGAATTTGACACTTTCGTTGTGGCATCAAAAAGGGTCAGACGTGCATGAGTGACAAATTGTAAAAGAGTTCGCATAGCGTTAAGTTGCTGGGTTCAATATGTCAAAATTGATACCGAACAAAGAGCATTCACGAACAGCATTAGTTTTGTTTTAATTTGAAGAAAACTGCTGCTGAATCAAATCGATTACTTTGAGAAGCTTATGGTGAACATTCTCCGTCACAACATATGTGTGAAGGATGGTTTTGGTGTTTCAAAAGTGGTGACTTCGATGTTGCACAAAAGGAACACGGAAAACTGCCAAAAAGGTGTGTTGATGCGGAATTTCAAGCATTGTTGGATAAAGATAGTTCACAAACATATAAACAACTTGCAGAGTAATTGAGCACTAGTTAACAAGCTGTTTCCAATTGCCTACAAGAGATGGGAAATATTCAGATGACCGGCAGATGGGTACCACATTAGTTAGATAAAGAGACGAAGAAACCCATGTGAAATTTTGCTTATAAAATACAAAAGGAAGTCGTTTTTGAATCATATGGTTCCTGAGGATGAAAAGTGAATTTATTTTGAGAATCCCAAGGGCAAAAATATTTGGTGGGGCTAGAAGGATGTGATCTATTATGAGCTGTTAAAACCTAGTGAAACGGTAACTACTAAACACTACCAACAACAATTGTTTCATTTGAACCATTCGCTGCTTGGAAAAAGACCAGAATACCAAAAGAGGCAAAACCATTTTTCTTCATGACAATGCTTCATCACATACAGCATCACCGGTTTACGACACGTTGGAAGCACTCAGCTGGGAAGTTCTACCCCATGCGGCTTCCTCATCAGACTTGGCTCCTTCTGATTAAACCTTGTTTGAATCGATGGGTCATGTCCTTCATGAGCAGTGCTTTGGTTCATATGAAGATGTGCAAAAAAATGGCTTGATGAATGCTTTGCAGCAAAAGGGAAAGATTTCCACTGGCGTGGTATTGACAAATTGCTCGGAAGATGTGACAAATGTTTTCCTAGCAAGTGGAGCATACCTTTATAAAGCTCTTTTTACCATTCTTCCTTTTTTTGGAAAAAAATCATCATTTCACACTTGTACACCTGGTAATGCATCACTGTATTACTAAATGGTTGGTATAAAAAATATCAAGAAAAGTTTTGGAAAAATGATTTATTTCAAATATTGCTATAATGCTTCAAAATTCCATCCATTGAGCGAATATATCCCTTGAGCGTTGACACACTTTTGCCAGTGGTTTTTGCCACAACCCAAAGGTTGCCTGGTTGGCAGATTTCAGAAGGTCCTTACCGATAAACATTCATGCAAGCTTCTTTGATGGCACTTGGGGTCCCATGCCAGTGCCTTTTGAGGGAGAATTTCACTTGTGGGAATAGGAAATAGTCCATTGATGCCAATTTGGGACTACAAGGGAGTTGGGGAATCATCAATTGTGATGTAGAGGGTCTTCACAAGCAGAAACTTGACCCTGCTCTTGGTCGTCCATCAAGACTTAACATGACAAGTTTAGTGCAGATCTTTCATGTAGCCAAATTTTCAGTGATAATGCTGTTGTCTTATCAATGCCAATACAATCTGCGATCATGCACATACTTTACTGACTGTCTGAATTCAGCACTTAACCCACACATCAGGAAAAAATTGTTACTGATACGTTTTACACAAACCTTGTGTATACTGTCAGTGGCACAATGAAAACATTCAGGCATATCTACTGTCATTCAAAGATAAAATTATCAGTTTTTTTTAGAGTTTTCAGTGGCACGACTTTTGTTAACCTACTGACAAAATTCAAAGCACAATTTCAGAGCCATGTTGTGAATATTTTGTTCTATGCCAGGTTATATCAAATAGGTCATTCCTTTTTTGTCCTGAAGGTAGATGAACGTTTACATATTTTAATAATTTTGGATAATTCATTCATATCATAATGCATTAGTTTGTTCAGAAATACTATTTGATATTTAACTCAAAAAACCAATTGTTTTTTTTATCTGCAATTAAAATAGTGTCTTCATATTCCATTATTTTTTTATTTATAATTTTTCGTATCTCAATACTCATTACTAAATACTACAATCATCATACAGGAGGAGAAAAACTATTGTCAAGTAACCAAGCTCAACTCCAGCCTTAAAAAGGACTTTAAAAAAACCCTAGTTCAATGAGAGAACAAAAGATGACAGCTTCATGGAACAGATTAGTATCGTGAACTCCAATGCAAAATAATTTAACGATGTCAATGCTTCCATTGCCACAGCATCAGTTAAAAGCAAAAATATACACACAATGATTACTGTAGAGTACTGATTATTCCCAGCGGCAATTATCTGCACAGCAATTGCAAAGTACAGAATTAAGCACGCACAGGTGATTGGAGCATTCTTGTTGATTTTTGATTTGAGCTTTCCCAAATGATCCATGCCCATCCACTCACCCTGAATGATGCACAGAAAAATGACCCTTTGATGAGGGAGGCGAGTGGTGTGGGGAGCACTAACCTGAATGCTATGCCAAATCCTTCTTCGACGTCCTTCCCACACACAATGGTGAGCACAGCCAGCTGCACCCTCTCCGCCATGCCTCCAAAGAGCGTGGGCAGTTTGGTGCCCCCCACTTTGGTCACCCCCCTGGTGCCCCCCACCTTGCTTGCCACCCTAGACACCATGGCTGCCACATCCCGCCCTGATGCCTCACAGTTACCAAGGAATTTGGCCACCTCCTCCTGGCGATGGATTGTATTGATGTGCCGGTCCAAATCTCGCGAGTCCATCTTCAGGGGGAGGATGGAACTCTCTGAGATCTTCCTGCGTAGAGAGCCCCCTGATGGCTTCCTCCCTGCACATGGGGAAATTATTCAGGTGAACCAATTAGATATCCATTTAGCTTTTTGTCATATCATCGTGTCACATCCATTTCATTAAATTCTTCAACATTGGGGTATGCAAAAATAGAACAATGAAAGGAGAATATTCATCTCGTTGATTTTTACCCTTCATTCTTTTTGTATTTATCCATTTATATGCAATTTAAGCAATTCATGGAATTCTTTTAGTCTGACTTCAAGTTCTTGCTTAGACGAACTAACATACACAAACTCTTATTGGGTAATCTATCCCTTTAAGTTGAAAAAAGCAACTACTCACTCTCTGGTACACACATAAAAATAATTTCCAACAAATGAAAATTTGAGTAACTAGTCTAAAGGAATAAAAACAGATGAAAAGCAGATCATGAATCACTTTTAAGATTGTCATACTGACACTGATTATTTCAGATATTGTTTTGTAAAGGTCAGATTCCAGATATGATTAGAAAAAAAAGAATGCATTACCCTCAACAAACAAACATCAAAAAGTATAGGAACACACAGCAGTTCCATAAATTAAATATCTCAGTAAAACAATCCAGAAAAATTACCTTGAAACAAAAATTGAAGACCGTTGACCAAACCAAAATATTTACAACAAAAAATACATCTTAAAACACACAAAATTATGCATTACAACATAGGCATTAAACAGGAATGTTAACATGGATCAGAAGCTATAAGTTAGATAAAAACAGGAAAAAAAAGTCGTGAGAAAAAAAAGAGTACAAAATCATATGAAAAATTTTGTGTCCAAAATGCACAGATGAAAAATATAGGCTGTAAGCAAACAAGAAATAAAATCTCATCAAGGCAAAGAACCCGAACATACTCACAAAACAAATATGCAGTTCAATTCTGCTACACCAGGAGTGAAGCAAAAACTGACAATACGAATTGATCAACAAAATTAAAAAAAAACTTAAACTGGCAAGAATTACAAAAGAAGACATCTATTTTCAAATCCAAAATACATAAGCGCCAATGATCAAGAGGAATAACTGACGAAAGAAAAGCAGCACGCAGTACAGTGGAACCTCTCTTGATGAGCACCTCACATGACTAGTAATTTGCATAATGTACTAAAATATTGTGCATGAAAATGGCTCACTTAACTAACAACCTTTCACATAACGAGTGACAGGGAGAAGGGAACTCCCTGAATGATTGTTTACCTGACACTTCAGTTGGTGATTAACACCCATTCCACCAACATCTTAGGAATTTTTACCCATGGTAAGAGGTATGAGAGGAGTTCTTAAGGAGAAATCCAAAGGAGGCAGGAGAAGTGGATGTAGAGTATTTTTAGATTATCAATGGGATGTTGAGGACTGCGGTATAGAGAGGAGAACATTAGTCAATCAAAGAAGGGGTAGGAATAGGATGGGCATATTTGATGGAATGAAGGGACGAAGAAAGTAAGTTGAAATAAAAAGGGGCTAATCATTGTGTCAGATTCCTGGCTGCATTTTGTTAGGAGACGGAAAAAGAAATGTTTTGCACTTCAGTCTGAATGCATCCAAAACCTGTCTTAAACAATAGATTACCAAATAATAATAATAACAACACATTAATGTGATTTACTGCTCAAAGACAACAATTCCCAATTTTAAAATCCAGCAGTATTATTTCCCATCACTGTAGACCTAATTTCATGATTTTCCTCAAATGGGCTCCTCTTCTAAAATTTCCTGACAATCAACTCACCTGGAGATGCTCGCATCCCAACAGATGATGAAATGGCACCTTCCACCCAACCATCCTTGGCCAGTTCATCCTCCATGTGCCGTTGTGCATTTCGTAGGTGTACACAATTCTGCTTCATCTGCGAGAATGAGGCAGCATCCCTGCAGTAGAACCGAATGCACGTCATGGCTGCCCTCACATTGTCCCCGGCAAACACTTGTAGCTTGTACAGCACTTGGAGCATGCCACGACGCTCCAGGGTGCGGCACATGCAACATAGATGGGGCTGCCAGTGTGCACCATGGCATGGGAGTAAAGAAAAAACACAATGCTGACATTCTCCTAGGACACATACAAAACTCTAATATTAAAAAAACCACTAGAATCAGGGAAATAAGATCACATGCTCATGCCAGTTTGAAAAATGAATTTGGAATTTGCAGTGATTCCGATTAAAGAACTGTATTTTAATGTCATATCTCGATAATTGGTATTTTGTGGAAATATTTAGACCACGGTATCTTAAGGTCTTATTCCGACAACTGTTCATGTATTTCATCAGTAGAATAGTTAGCTACACTTTCTCTACATACTCTCCATAAACTTTACCCATAACAGTTCCAGCAAAATTTGGTGAAATTCCTTGACAATTGTGGTTGAGAAAAAAATCACAGCTACTCCCAAATGAAATTTAGATTCATAACAATAGTTTTGATGCTGAGACTGATCTCACTTGATGATGACACTTTTTATCAAACCTCATATGACACCTTAGTCATGAGTAAAATTTATCTGGAATTTTCTGTGTTTACTCCCAAATCTAATCACTATGCCACAGAGGTATATGGGTTATATTACATACAACGCTGTT
Organism: Hetaerina americana; assembly: GCF_022747635.1. NCBI lineage: Eukaryota > Metazoa > Arthropoda > Insecta > Odonata > Calopterygidae > Hetaerina > Hetaerina americana. The sequence goes on along the minus strand of NW_027287073.1, from coordinate 689,090 downwards.
AAAAAGTCTAATATGGTGACAAACTAGCCCAGACAGCAGAGAAATTGGCTACTGAATAGAAGACTTAAGCGAAACCACAGTAGACTACAATCCATGCAGTATCAAATTTCTTTATCCTGCCCACAATTTTTCTACATACACTCGCAATGCACTCAACAATCATTCTTTTCAAACCCTGATAAGCTTCAATTGCACTCACTTTTCCACACCTCTTTCCAATTCTGCCCGATTCGAGTTCAACTCTTACTCAACCATTCACGTTGACTTCTAAAGCTTCTGTATTACAAATTTTCAATTTTCAACAAGTAGTAGAGACAATAGGAGGTGAAATACACTGTCAAAAGAAGCAACACACAAAGAAGGACATTGATGAAGGGTAACACAAGTAAAGAAAGAATTTTATAATGAATTTACCATGATATGGTAGCCAAACTTCGTCTTAAAGATAAAAAGAGGAAGAGTGTAGATCAGAGACTTTTGGGATGTTGGCACAAAAAAGAATGAAGAAAATAATTTAGGAAGAGAGAAAGGGTAATGACTAAGTATTACGTATGATGGAGGAAGAGAGGATTTGTCAGTCTACTTTTGTTGGGTACATAGAAGTGGAGAGGGCACACAGAATGGACCTTTCCGTGAGTTCAGGGTGGCAGCTATTGTAGTGCAAGTATAATTTTCTATTTTAAGGTTAAATGTTAATGGATGTATTGAACTTGCCATCAGAAAGGTGTACGCCTGAGTCTAAAAAGTGAAGTGAATCAAGGAAACTGAGTGGATGAAGCAAAGGGACGGAATGAAAATGCAAACTATTAATGAAATTTAGAAGGGAAGCTCAGCTGTGGTAAGATCTCGAGCATAATTCCCTCTTCCTCGGATCACAACATGGCAAGCAATTTCAATCATGAGTTGGCATGATGACTGGAGACTACTCACCTTCCAATGTTCAAGTGATGGATCCACGGCCTTCATCTCTGCTTCCAGCTGCATGACCCACCCCTTGCGGAAACAGCGCAGGTACACATCATCCAGGAATACCTCTGGGTTCATCCTCATGTTGAGGAAGTGCAAGAGGGCCTCCTTCATCTCCCCATGCCGCAAGTGGAAGTCCAGAACCATGGCATCTGAGCCATATGTACGCAGGTAGTAGAGACACTCTTCACGGACCTCCTCCGAGAGGGGTGGGCTGCTCCAAACAGGATCCCCACCGGTACGGGATGTCCTGAGCGATGGCAGAAGGATTATCCCCTTGGAGAGTGCATCCAAACATGAGAGGGACTCCAGCACCAAGGGGTACGGCTGCTGCAACGTGCGGCTGGGAGGGTCCTCAAGGGGGACGGGGAGAACCATTGACGATTCCTCCAGGATTTGAAGGATCTCAACGAGGAGGGAGGAGGTGGCTGCACTAGTACCCAGTGACGGTGACGGTTGAAGACAGCGTGCAAAGAGGGAACGTGCTCTCTTCCAGCCGCCCACCTTGAGGCAAGCCTTGCCCCATGCAGCCCAGATGGCAGCACGGCCCAGGCCCCCCTTGGTGGCCACCTCCAGCGCCAACTCCCACTGCTCCTCCTTGACAAGTCGGTCTCGGAGGCCTGGAAGGCCTCTGCTATTAGGAGGACGGCGACCCACCGACCCACTCCTTACCACATTGCCTGCCTCCGGACCTGCTGTCATTCACCCCAGATGCAGATGTTAATTAGCAACGAGCTTATTGATCCACACACACATAAATCTTTCTGTGATTCTACAATCTACTGCATGAGCAAGTTTGATTGGTATGATATATTCCTCAAAAGAGTACTAAATAATGAGTACCAACTGGAAGAATAACATAACTACAAATTGGTATACTTAAGTCATATCACTACAAGAATGGCCAATTACCCTATTCATCAGGATGTGTGTTCTGAGGTATGCTTTGATATAAATTTGCATGTTAGGTAACTAACTCGATCAAGGCAATAAAAGTTCATCCCCTTTATTCACTCACTTCCTTAGTGACAATAATAAAAAAATTGTCACCTTTTGCTTTTTAAATAATGGGTGGGTAACATAATTTTAAAATTATGGTAATCATCACTAGCTACAAAATACGAGTATAACAGATGTTGAAGAAAATACCGTAGATATTTCCAGGTCCATATGACTATCCTTTCTGTGATTGTGCCTTTAAATATAATGCAAAAAGCTATGTGGAGTATCAGTGATACTACAGGGATTACTGGTAGAGCTAATATTTTGGAAATATTACAATTTTAAGTCATTTACTCTTACTTTTTGAATTTTTGTAATCAATTGCATTACATGGTAATTCCATTTGGGATTTGCTTTCATCTATACTTTTGCACTTTGTCCAAAACTGAAGAATGCTAAATTACATGATCACAATTTTCAGGATAATTACATGTCATATTTTTCATAACATCAGCATATAAATATAAATTTCATTAGTTGACATAAGATATTGTACAATCATACTTTTAAAATACAATGTTTAGTGATCTTTAATTTCATTACCCAACATATGTTTTCTTTCTTCCATTTCTTAACTATGCCCCATATTCATGATACAGTTCCATAAATCAACCCCAGAAATAGTCAAAGAATCAGGGGAGAACATTAAAATTAACATGAACACTGAAACTTTGGGCAAACAACCTGACTATCACTCCTGAAATTAGCAAGAAGGTTAGCACTAGCTACAATGGCAAAAGAGATCACTGCACATTATTTTCAGTGACAGAAACAGCATGCAACAGAAATTGCATTGCAAATAAAATCGTGGTTAGAAACTCACCCTATAGATAGAATAAACACTTATCAACATCAACAGAACTGGGGCATCAGATACACTGAAGAGTGTCTACCATCTTTAAGATGACATGCTACTCACTGTTCTCCAGCCAACTGAAGGACATTCTTTGCATTTTACAAGAGTGTTTTGTACATCTTACCAGCACTAGGAGGTCCACCACTGTCTGGTGGTGCAAGCAGTGCTCCTGCCCACTCCCCAGCCCCTGCCCAACCGCTGCGTACCAACAGGTTAACCAGGCCAGCTCGACCAATCACACGGTCACACCTTTCAATGCCTGTCGTCATGCCAAGGCGTGAGTAGAGAACTTTTGAGGCAACTGCCAGGGACCTGAAAGGGGACAAGCAAGCAAATTCATGCATAAAACTTGTTACTTTGTGCCAATCCCTAAAAAAATATATCAGTTGTAATTGTACAAACTTCTGTAAACATTTTTGTGAAAGGCTCCAACAACAAATTAAAATATATCTAGACAGTTCACACAACCTACATCGAAGCACAGACAGTGATCAAGTGTTACATATAGGAAGAATTGGGAGTGAGACTGGTGAAATGGAGCAGGTGCATTAAAGCTTGGGGGACTGTGACGTACAAATGTTAAGAATTGGGCTCATTGTGTTCCATATATAAAATTTCATTATCATTATTATTATTCCATTCCATTCTTCTATCCATTTACTATGGTGAATTTTATTCTCGTGTTACTTTCAGTATCCTCTTCTGGGGTTCCTCTCCCCATGTGGGCATAATCTTCAAAATCCAAAAGAGGATTATAAGTATTATGAGCAATGCTCCTTGCCATGCACCATGTAAACCTCTCTTCAAAAGACTTGGTTTATTACCAGTACCTTGCATATATATATTTAATGTCATATTACACGCAAAGGGTAATATTTCCCAGTACAAGTCCAACCACAATTACCATAGTCACTATACAAGAACCTGCAATGACCTGCACCATTTGTCAGAACACACAATACTGCCCATGGGCCCAAAGCAATGGGCTTAAGGTTATTCAATAAACTTCCCCATGAAATCAAATATGAAACAAAACCTGTTTTCAAGAAAAAGCTGTTTAACCTTTTAAAAAATAATATGTTCTATTCTGTAAATGAATACCTGGAATTGTCGCTATGCATCTATTCCGGCTTAACCAATTAATATGTAATTATACTAGTGTATTGGTATGTGTGTGTGTATATGTATATATATATATAGTATTTATATAAGTATGTATATATAGTATATACTACCTTGATCAAAAAGTTCCCGGAATAACCACCG